>NC_045426.1:314767025-315075394 GCF_902635505.1 Sarcophilus harrisii | reverse complement strand
GGGGATGCTGGGAATATCGGGGAAGGGGAGCTAGTGATAAAGCTGGCAGTGGAGGCCCGAGGTAGGGAGGGAGGTGGAGACTAGAAGATGAGGTGTCTAGATGAGAACTTTGAGAGGAGTTGGCAGAAGGGATATAAGAGGACTGTCAATAGGGACCTTGTGGAGGCTAGCCGAGGAGGGGTTTGAGATAAGGTCTTAAGGGAGAAGGTTAGTAGAGGATGTGGAGAGGGGTTAGTGGAGGAAATGATGGAAGAGGGGATGTAGTAATAGGGGCTGTGGGAAACCAAGGTCTGAAGTTAGCTTTTCCTTCAGGCGGGGAATATTTCTCTCCTGAGGATTGTCACTACGAGGGAGAGGAGCAGTCTCACTGGTGGTGGTGGTGGTGGGGTCAGATTCTGTGGAACGTACATGAAGCGTTCTTCCAGTGGGGGGCAAAAAGGGGCGGGTAAGAAGATGAGGTTCTGTCTCAGGAGCCGGAGGGCAGTCTCTGTATGGGGCCAATGGGGCCGGTCAAACTGACCCTGAGTGTGACCAATGGGATCGGACAAGGGGGTGGGCTTTATTTTACAAGGCCTATAGAGCCCGTGGAAGGCGGGGCGTCAGAATGACGTTGAGTGGAGGGCCTCTGCTTGGCCTGGCCTTGCAGCTCAGAGCCGCCCCCGCCCCCGCCCCCGCCCCCGCGCCCGGCCCGGCCCTGGGACCCCAGGCCCTGGTCGCCGCAGCCTAATGCTAGGGTCCCGCCCCCTCCTTTCCATCCCCTCACCCATCCTCCACTTCCTTATCGAGGAATCCCAGCATCAGAATTTGGACTCCAGCTCACATCCACTCATTTTAGGACCCTCAAACATCGCCCTCCCCCCCATTCCGGGACTCCTTCTCCTCCCATTCTTGGAGCCCCCTTTCCTCCGCCCCTTTCCCTTCGCCTCATCCCCTCTCACATCCTGGAAACACGCCTAAATCCTTGCTTCATCTCGTCTTTCTCGTTATGGAGCAGAACGGCGGCCTTTTCCCACTTCAGCACCAAGAACAGCCCCTCTTCCTGCCTTTTTCTCACCCGCTCTCCCAGTCTCAACCCCTCTACTTATCTCTCTCTCAGCAGGACTCCCTTCCTCTTTCCCAACCTCTCTCTCAGCCCCAACCCCTTTCCCAGCCCCAACCCCTTCCCTTACCTATTCCCCAGCCTCTGTCGCTACCTTTGAATCAGCCCCTGTTCCTCTCGCAGCCTCTTTCACAGCCGTTGCCCCTTTCTCAGTCTTTGTCTGTTTCCAAGCCCTTATCCCTCTCCAAACCTTTATCTCTGTCCCACTTTCTGTCCCTTCCCCTCTCCCAGGCTCTACCTCTCTCCCAGTCCCTGTCCCTATCCCTCTCCCAGCCTTGGCTCTGGTCTGGGCTCCAATTGCCACCTTCACTATTCTTGCTGCTGCTGCTGCTCTTTGTGCTGTGCCCAGGGGCTGGTGAGTGCAGAAGCAGAGAGGTTTTGGAGGCTAGCAGGGGGTTATCCTGGAAGAAGGAAAGGAAGGAGAAAGGGGAGGAAAGGAAGAGGGAGAGAGGAAGGGGAGGAATAAAGGAGGGAAGAAGCTGGGTATGAATTGGGGAAATCAGATTGGGGAAGAGGTATTGAAGAAACAGGAAAGTCCGGAGAAGAAGGACTATAAAAGCGGGGGCTTACAGGATCAGGGAGAGGGAAGACAAGCTCTGTAACAGGCTCTGTAAACTGTTTTTCCCCGCAACCCTCATTCCTGTTGCTTGCTTTCTCAAATAGGGTTTGTTATTACTAAGGAATAGGGTTAAAAAGGGGAAATGAGAATAATAGTTGCCCGATTTTACTATTAATTTTGCCATTAAAGTCTGAGAGGGAAGCCATAGCCTTTGTCCTTGGGAAGCCTCCAGTTTGATGCTTGAGACAAGAAACACATAGGTTTAAGAGAGGAGTTTCCTAGAACCATTTTTAAATATAAAGAGACACAGGTAAAATCCTATTATAATTGACTCTAAGGGAATGTTCAAATTCTTTACCATACAGCATCTTTTCTTTATAAAAGAATATTGATTAAAGAAGTTGAATGTCTCAGATAACTGCAAAATTTTAATATTTCCATCAGCTGATTGCATTTCTAATTAACTTTAGATTCAGAAAATTTTAAAGTTGGAAAGAACCTTTTGGATAATCTAGTTTAACATCCTTAATTTACAGATTAGCCTGCTGAAGTCCTAAGGAGGTTAAATGATTTGACTGAACACATAGTGAATTAATGGAAAGCCTGAAACAAGAACACATGTCTCCTAATTCCTATCCCAGTGGTCTTTTATAACTACATCATGTTGTTTCCAACAATGGTTCTCTGTCTGGGACAAAGATTAAGGCAAAGGCAGTGAAAAGACTAATGTCTAACCACTAGACCATCAGGGATCATGTGTATACCATGTCTGTGAGTGAGACTGTAGGTTTTTCCATGGAAAAGCATCTCTCTTGTGCTTTCTGCTCATGTTCTGAGTCCAATCAGGTTGTAGTATGAATTGTGTATGGAAGGTACTAGTGGACAGGGTAAGTAAGGCAGGATAGGGTAGCTACAAGTCCCAGGTAAGAGATAAGAGATCTTGTACTATACTTATTAGTACAAGAGAACTACTTGTATTGCAGTGATAGCTATCATAATCCTTCTCTGTTGGGATGTCCTGAAAGAGTAGAGACAATTATTCAGGAAATTGAGGTAATAAATCCCTTCAGGGAAGCCAGAGGAAATGCTGAAAACATACAATTCTATCCTTATGGCTCAGCTTAAAGGTAGTAGCATAGAGGAAAGAGCAATGGACCCAGTGTAAGAACACTTGCAACATGTTTGTTCTAATTTATGACTGTGGAAAAGAATGATGTAATACACTACTTTCAGGGAAAAATATGCTTTAAACCTTAAAGTGTCTATAAATGAGAACTATTCTTTTTATTCTTAAAATTATAAAAGAGCATTTTCTTCATTTATTCTCATTCATGTTTTTACTGTTTTCACTATAATAGTGAAAAAGTCCACATCATTGAACTGAAACAGTAGGAACCTTCCTGAGGGTGCCTGGAGTTTTCTCAGCTGCTGCGGCATTTGCTCTCAACTTGGATTTACACATTAAGATATAGGAGAGATGGATATAGGTGAGGGAGGGGGAAGAATTGTACACACTAGTCATAGGATCAGAAGTTTTAGAACTTGAACAGATGTTAGGGTCCAATCCCTTAATTTTTACAAAGATAGGGACTGAGATTTAGAGAGAATAAGTGATGTATCTAAGGTCAAACAGTAAATAGAATTCAAACCCAGATTCTCTATACCCCTTCAAAATTTCTGTTGATGTTCAAGTGCTCTAATTGGCAACAAATGCTCTATGGCAATATGCTACCCTTTCATTTCCCTTTTCTTGAAAACTCAAAAAAATTTTTTATTTCTAAGACAAATTTATTGAGCCACTGTTTGAAGTATGATTAGAAGCACAGAGTATTGTTTGAGGATAGGGAAGAATGTATTTAATTAGAGACTTGCTCACTTAACGAGAATGTTAAACTGGAATAATAGGGAAGAGAGGGAAGAGAGAAAAATACTGGACAAGGCTGTTGAATCAGAAACTTTGAAGGACAGAAAGATAGCAATTGTGGAGGAAAAGCACAGTAGTTTACAAGATAGTCAGAAATAGTGTTCATAATCCTACTTGTGAAATGAGATGTCTATGTTGAAAATAATATGAATTAGAAACAAAAGGAAAGCATAATGGTAGATCATTTGGCTGAGGATAGAAGAGAGTAGCAAGTAGTAGTGTTGAAATATACAATAGACTTCCAGATCAGATGAAGGACATGGATAATACATTTACAAAACAGATCACAAAACTGGTACAGAGACAAGATATAGAAATGATGGGGAATTTAAAATTTCCCAGTCTTTTCTGGGAATTTTATTCCACTAGAAGTAGAACATATGATAAATTCTCGAGTGACTTCTAACAAATTGATTTTTAGAAACTAGAAGTTACAAAAGGTATTGCTTCTTTAGACCTTAGCCTAATGTGGTGGAATTTGGTGACCTAAATTTGGTGACCTGAATCAGAAGTCTTCTAATCTTGTACGTATGTGGCACTTAACATTTTTGAGCCTTAGTTTCCTCTTTAAAACAAGAAAGTTGGATTAGATGATCCAAGATCCTCTCAGCATTGTATCCTAGAGTACTATAATTTTTTCTTATCTTACATACCATGTTCTTCTTCCTT
Source organism: Sarcophilus harrisii (assembly GCF_902635505.1). NCBI lineage: Eukaryota > Metazoa > Chordata > Mammalia > Dasyuromorphia > Dasyuridae > Sarcophilus > Sarcophilus harrisii. The sequence continues at coordinate 315,071,143 of NC_045426.1, read as the reverse complement.
CTATTTTTCCTCCTCCTCCTTTCTCTTCTTTTTCTTCCTTCTATTGTAGATTCTTGAGAGTTATGCCACATTAATCCACTTTTTTTTTTCCTGAGGCATTTGTGGTTAAGAGACTTGCCCAGGGTCACACATCTAAGAAGTATTAAATGTCTGAGGTCAAAGTTGAACTCAGGTTCTCCTGACTTCAGGGCTGGTGCTATATCCACTATACTATCTAGCTGCCCCACTTTTTTTTAAAAAATAGATTTATTGCACTGATATTTGAAGGAAATATTTTAGAAATAGTACAGTTGTGTTTCAGTAAAACTTCTGGCAAAGCTTTACATTATATTCTTGAAAACAAGATGGAAAAATGAGGGTTATATAATACGATTAGATGGATTCATCATTGATTGAACAACCAGCCATATCCAAGGAATGGTGACTAATAGACTGATATCAGTGTTGAAGGAGATCTTTTTTTGTGTGACTCAGAGCTGTATCTTTGACCCTATCCTGTTCAACATGTTTTCCAAAGACTTGGAATGAAGACATTTACAGTATCTTGAGTTTTTTAGATTTTTGATTAGATTTCCTATAGTGACGGCAAACCTGTTTCTTGGTACTTCTAGTAAAGTTAGGACTCAGTGATTATAGATAAATTGATTGGATTGAACTTTTGTGAGACAGACTATTTATGGGAGAAGATGTGCCTTTTTACTGACCTATAAAATTCTTTTAAAATGTTTTTTTCTTTTAAAAATTACTTATGCTCTTTTAAAAATATTGCAATAAGTTCTCTATGATACTCCCTCTATCTCCTTATTATATAAACCTTGCTGGTTACACATTACATTAAGCAATATAAGTTAATATTTAACCATGCTTGACAACATATGCCTTATTCTACACCAATAGTATACCATCTCTTTGATAAGAATTGGGAGATGTGCTTCACTATCATATTTAGCTACTATACCCATCAGTATTCTGAAGTCTAAAAAGGGAATGAATCTTTGAAGATTCTAGCCTCTTTTTTCCCTTTGGTCTTTCCCCTTTTTTTTCTTTTTGGAAGACCAGAGCACAGCAAAGCTAAGAAAGAACTTGTGTTCTAGGGGTAGACAACTTTCTTTCAATAGTCAGTAATGTCTGCCTTGGGCAGAGGCACATGGCAATTGCATGTACTCTCCTGTCCACAAAGCCCGAGAGTTGGATCCCATGTTCCTGACTTCAGTCTTAGAGAGTGATTTGTTTAACCTGAGAGAGCAGCTGTAAATAAAGGTTAGAGTTTCTGAAACCTAGCCAACTGTCTTAGAGGAGGGGAGAGAATTCCTAGGTAATGTGACTGTGAAATTCACCCCTTTAGTGAGAGAAGAGAGATTTCCTTGGGCTATTGAGAAGTTTCCTGATAGCTACTCAAAGTTCAAGTATTTGGGGACCTAATTTTATATTGAGAATGATTTTTTTGACCATGCTAACCTCTTGGAAAAAGAAGAACCTACATATGACCCTCAGTCTTGGAGGAGCCAGAGAATTATCTGTGCCATAATAAACAAAAGACCTGACCTGTTGTTATTTAAACAATGGAAGTCTGATGAGTAACTTGTAACAATCTCTCTAGCAATCCTTAAATTTATTTCCTGATGGGAGAGTATAAATATCTTTGGGTAGCACCATAAATCTGAGTGTTTCTTTTGTTCCCGGGACTCATTATAGGTGACTCATATGAATCAAGAACTTACTGAAATGTTGGGGGCTTGTCTCCTTGTCAGTTGCAAATATGCTTCCTTTCTGAAGGAACTGCAGATCATAATGAGTTGCTAGTAAGAAGATTTTAGGACCATGAAGGAGGGTGAAAATCACTGTGAGGGAGAATAGCATTGATTGTTCATGGGTTATATCAATCTTTTATCTGTTTTTTATCCACATTTATGGCGATTTAGTCTTTTTTTAAAATAACTTTTTATTTATAAGTTATATGCACGGGTAATTTTACAGCATTGACAATTGCCAAACCTTTTATTCAAATTTTTCCCCCTCCTTTCCCCCACCCCCTCCCCTAGATGTTAAATATATTAAAGTATAAATTAAATACAAAATAAGTATACATGACCAAACCGTTATTTTGCTGTATAAAAAGAATCGGACTCTGAAATAGTCTACAAGTAACCTGTGAAGGAAATCAAAAATGCAGGCAGACAAAAAAATAGAGGGATCGGGAATTCAATGTAATGGTTCTTAGTCATCTCCCAGAGTTCTTTCGCTGGGTGTAGTTAGTTCAATTCATTACTGCTTCATTGGAACTGATTTGGTTCATCTCATTGCTGAAGGTGTCCAGGTCCATCAGAACTGATTGTCTTATAGTCTTCTTGTTGCCGTATATAATGATCTCCTGGTTCTGCTCATTTCACTCAGCATGAGTTCATGCAAGTCTCTCCAGGCCTTTCTGAAATCATCCTGTTGATCATTTCTTACAGAACAATAATATTCTATAATATTCATATACCACAGTTTATTCAGCCATTCTCCAATTGATGGGTATCCACTCAGTTTCCAGTTTCTGGCCACTATAGAGGGCTACCACAAACATTCATGCACATACAGGTCCCTTTCCCTTCTTTATGATCTCTTTGGGATATAAGCCCAGTAGTAACACTGCTGGATCAAAGGGTATGCACAGTTTGATAACTTTTTGAGCATAGTTCCAAATTGCTCTCCAGGATGGTTGGATGTATTCACAATTCCACCAACAATGTACCAGTGTCCCTGTTTTCCCACATCCCCTCCAACATTCCTCATTATCTTTCCCTGTTATTCTAGCCAGTCTGACAGGTGTGTAGTGGTATCTCAGAGCAATTTAGTCTTAAAGTACTTTTGGGTTATTATTATTTTTTTTAATGTTAATCCTTTCCAATTACATGGGATTGTAATTTGGAGTAATTTTGGAGGGGTGAAGCCATTGGGATTAAGTGTCTTTCTTAAAGTCACACAGTTAGTGTTAAGTGTTTGAGGCTGGATTTGAACTCAGGTACTCCTGATTCCAGGGCTGGTGCGCTATCCACTGCACCACCTAGCTGCCCCAAGGACAGTTTTGAAAAGATTTTGAGTTCCCAATTTTTTTCCTTTCTCTTCTTTTTCTCCCTCCTCTCCAAGAAGGCAAGCAATATGATATAGATTACACATGTGCAACCATGTTAAACACATTTCTACTTTAGTCATATCGTGAAAGGAGAAACAAAACAAAAGGAAAAATCATGGGAAAAAAAGTGACAAGAGTATGCTTCAATTTGTATCCATATTTCTTTTTCTGGGTGTGGATAGCATTTTTTTGTTACTAATCTTTTGGAATTCTCTTGGATTATTGTATTGCTGAGAAAAGCTAAGTCTATCATAGTTGATCATCACACAAAGTTGCTGTTATTGTGCACAGTGTTCTCCTGGTTCTGCTCACTTCCTTCAGTCTCAGTTCATGTTAATCTTTCAGTTTTTTTTTTCTGAAATATACCTTTTTTTAATAGCACAACAATATTCCATCATATTCATATGCTACAACTTGTTCAGCCGTTCCTCAGTTGATAAGCATTTCCTCAATTTGCAACATTTTGTCACCACAAAGAGAGCTGCTACAATTAAAAAAAAAAAGTAAGTCCTTCTCTCTCCCCTTTTTATTATCTCTTTGGGACACAAACCTAGTAATAGTATTGTTGGATCAAAGGGTTACATTCTGAGATTTACTAAAGGTAACTCTTAAGTGAGGAAGATAAAATAAATCAAAGTTTTTGATATTGGGAATTTGAGATTGGATCTAATCTATGTAAACCAGATTTTGGGGTATTAGGTCATGGGTTACATGGAGAATAAGATATTTGATTTAATGTTAGTTAAACAGATTTTAAAAAATCAACTGTCCAGGTAGAAGATATAAGACATAAGAAGAAAATATATAATAACCAATAGTAAAAAAATGAGTTTGGTTGATTAAAAGCTCAATAGGAGTTAATGTCATGCTATGAAGAGGAATGACTTTGGAGGTAATGAACCTCCAAATTCTGGTTCTGTGTTGATTCTAGTTCTGTCACTTTTTATGCACATATGTGACCTTAAATAAATCACTTAATTTTTCTGGACTTCAGTTTCCTTATATATAAAATAAAAGGGTGGGACTGAATATCTTCTGAGCATCTATGAGCTCTTGAGTAAGATGTAGCCATATAGAAAGCAAATAGACAACTTCTATATGAAATTGGAGTACAACATGGAAACTTTAAAAATAAGACATGTAAATAGCACAATTACCAAATTAAAGGAGCAACTTCAGGAAAACATTTGAACTGGTCATTAGAAAACAGTCCTTCCATTCACAGACATGAGATCATCTCCAAGTATTTAACTTTTCTTGGTACCTAAGACCTTGGTACCTGATTACAGAAATGTATTGTTCTTGGATCATTGATTTAGAGCTGGAAGGGACCTTTGAGATCTTCTAATCCAAATCTTTCATTTTTATACATCAGAAATCTGAGACTTAGAGTATTGAGACTGACCCAATGTTAAATGAGTAGTAAGTAGCACAACTATGATTTTAACTTCATTTTCTACCTGGCAGCACTCTTTTGGCTCTCTCCATTATATCCCCAGGAACCTTGTTATCCTGTAAGATTATATCAGTGTTAGATTTCACCTTATCAATGTGATAAGGTCCTTTGGGTCCTTGGGATCTCTCTGATTTGAGGGCAGAGCAGGGAAGATCTTCTAAAAATGGAGGAGCCCCCCCTTTTTTTTCTTTTTAAAGGAGGACACTGCAGGCCTTCTAACTTTTTTTCTTATTCTCATCTCTCTAGCTGCATTCCTTTGAATTTCTTCATTATAACCTCCATAACAGGCATCTTCATTTTTCTCTCTATATTTTTCAATTTCCTCTTGTATGTTGTCTTCCCCCATTAGACTGTAACTTCTTGAGGACAAGTTTTTTTTTTTTTTTTTTTTTTTTTTTTTTGTATTTGCATTTAGCATAGTGTCTGGCCTATTATAGGAGCTTAATGTTTATTAACTGACTGATTGAACCCATATTCTTTGACTACAAAGCAAGTAATTTTTCCTACTTGCTTTTTAGAAATTTAAAAAAGTATATTGTATGTGGTATACCACATTGTCTCTCAAGTAAGAGAAAGGAGATGGATTTATTGGCACATTATTCTAATTGAAAATGATGGTGTAGGTGAGGTAACCAGGATAGTGAAGAAAATTAAAACCATGCCACTTGAAAGAACTAGAGATGTTTAAAATGGAGAAGAAAAGACTAGGGAGACCATGATAGGTACTGTATGTATTTGATGGACTGTCAAATGGAAGAGAGATTATCTTTGTCCTACTTGGCTCTAGGGAATAGACTGAGGAGTAATGTGTGGAAGTTTCAGGGAGACAGAATTTTACTTAACACAAAGAAAAACTTTTTAATAATTATTTTTTATCCCAAATCAGAATGGGCTATCCTGCCAGGCAGTGAATTTTTCCTGTTACTGGAGGTCTCCAAAGGTTGGATAACTCCTTATTGGCAATGTTATGGGAGGGATTACTTTTCAGGTATAAGTTAGATTAAATGACCTCTGAAATCCCTTCGAATGTTGAGATTTTATCATTTTTGTGACATTTTAGATGCTGATTTATCCTATATACAGTATGGCATGAAAGTCAAAACAATTGATGAACTTTAAGGCTATATTGATGAAAGTATGGTATTCAGAACAAAAGAGATAATGGTTCTGCTGTTCTCTGCCTTGGTCATATCAAATCTGGAATAACATGTCTAGTTCTAGCAATCGTGTTTTAAGAATATAATATGCTTTTTAAATCAGCTCCATCTTGTCCCCAGATTGAAAGGCATGAATCCAGAGTAATAACATATGGGGTGATGCTTAGAAGAGAGTTATCAGAACAATTAGGGAACTCAAGACTATGTCTCACTAGAAATAGTTACAAGAATTAGTAATGATTATCCTGGAGAATTTGTGTTTTGGGGAGAATGTAGTGCCTTTAACCTGCATATTATAGGTCAGATGCATTCACTTAGATGCTTCTATGTGCATATGTAACATGTGATTATAAATTAAGAAAAGGAATTTCATTTTAATGATATTGGTATTGTGATGAGAATTTTTATAGCATATGAATACAAGTATATTCATTGTAGTTATCTAAGTATAGTAATGGAATATATCATGCAAAACAGTGGTCATGTTTGTGAAGATATGCTTTGTAATGGTCTCAGTGTCGTAATGAAATTTCCTCTCGGATAACTCAGGCCACAAGAAGTAGCAGGTTGATGAAATCATACATTCTTGACATTTGACCCAACATATAAATATATTTCTTAGTATGACATGTATGTTGCAGTTGATTTTATATTAGGTAATGAAGTCATCTGCAAGAGTTTACAGATCTTCATGACGTTCAAAATCTTTTCATTATCTTTCTATCTTTCAGTTATATGTATATAACTAATATTCTTTTGTATATATTTTTGGTGAGCTTTTGTGTACAAGTAATTGACATAACTTTAAAGTAATGAGACAAATTCCATTAGCTAAATGAAATGAGACATTTTTACTCTAAGTTCACTTTCCACATTTATGATCCTGGCCTTTGGTTTGTAATGAGTGAGATTCATCCTGGTTCACGCACGCCATTATGTGAGTATATTCATGATCATGACTTGGGGGGATGTAAGAAATTCTTCAGCCTGTATATAATGAGATTTTTTTATTGTGAATTTGGAAATATTTTTATTACTGTGGACTGCGTGTTACAGTAGTTATTTATAACATAAATATTATGGTGCCTTTTGTTTTTATTTCACATCATTTTTGTTTGTGACTCTTTCCCTTTGTCTCCCAATATCGAACTCTCGTACCAAAAAAAAAAAAAAAAAAAAAAAAAAAATTAAGCAAAAAACCAAACAAATGATATAGTGATCATGTCTGACAATGTAAGCAACATTTTGCCCTTGTAGTCACTGTTTCTCTGTGGAGAAAAGGGAGGGACATGCTGTTATTTATTCCTTTTAGAGATCCTTTCATTTACATTGTAACATTGTGTGCATTGTTCTCCTTTGTCTCTTTATCTTATGCTGTTTATCAGTTTACACAAACCTCCCTTCTTTCCTTTAAATTCATTTTATTTGTTATTTCTTACTACTACACATGATATTCCATCATGATATTCATATATCACAATCCTTCCCCCAAGCGATGGGTACTCATATTATCTTCAGTTAATTTGTTACCATAGAAGTACTACTATAGATATTTTGGTATATATGGGGCCATCTGTTTTGTTTTTGTTTGCTCTGGAGTAGAATCCAACCTGAGAATCACATCCATATCTTTTTGAGTATGCTTATATGCATATAACAAGGTCAAACTTGTAACATAACTAAACTGCATTTAATAAATTGATGATGTTGATGATGAAAATAATTGGCTGTTATACATGTTTTAATGTTTAACAAAGCACTCTAACTCATCTCATTTGAGCCTTATAGAACTCTGCAAATTTGTCATTCTCCTTTTACATACAAGGAAATTGAGGCTTAGAGAATTTACATGGCTTACCAATGTTGACACAATTAATATCAGAGGGGAACTTTGAATTCACCTTTTTGGCTTCAATTGTAACATTCTATCCTCTGTACTCCACCATTCCTATTGTCTTATTACTGTGCAATACATTATTCATGGATTAGTTTTCATGATGGGGTTTATAAGGAAATTTATTGCTATTTGTTTAGGTAATGTGACCTACCCTGGACATTGTTGTTTTGTATAGAGAACTCAGCTGCCATCCTTATCTTGGTGTTACAATGGGATTTATTCAGGATAAGGCAGTCTTTATATGAATGCCCTCATTATCATCTTGGTATTATAATAACAACATCTGGCTATAACACAAACTCTGTGTGTGAAGACTTTTTTTTCAATGACCTTGGTGTTGTAGGATTTACCTCTGATAAAGGAGGATATGTATATAAGATTTCTATTGAAAGCATAGTACACTGGAAAGAACATTCAACTAGAGTCAGAAGATCTACTAGTTTATTAGTTGTTTGATCATTGACAAGACCCTCAATTTCTCTGAGCCCATCTGTAAATTTAGATTGCTAATACCTGTACTATCATAGAGTTGTCATCTGACTCAGATGAGATAAGACCTATCAAGTGCTTTGTAAACCATGCTGACTATATAAATATGTGATTTATATTATTATAGTTTTCCTGGTATTGTGATGGCATTTATCACATGGGCCATATGAATGGAAGGATTCTGTTCCATTATTTGGTGAGTAGAGTCTAGTAGTACACTTGACTCTCTGATTCTAAACATCATTCTACTCTTAAAGCAAACCAATTTTTGGTGCCTCATGTTGAGCTTGCAACTGTCATTTCAGGGAAACTTATGAGAAAGCAGGGATTCTGGAGAGGACATTGGCAAGTTGCAGAAGTTAGTGCTACTGAGAATTTAGTGGTACAGAATGAAAGTGAAGTGTTAAGACTTGAGTGGCAATGAAGAAAAGTAGGCAGTGATAATTCCCTTTTTTCTCTTTCCAGGTTTAGACCATGTAATACATGGGAGAGAAATAGGGTTGTGTTGAGCCAGTTGTTGTGAGATCAAATTTTCAGTGTGACCATTTATACCTCAAAAATCAGCAAATGCTACAAATCAGAGCTTGATTTATTATTTTGTTGATTGTAGAGACTTAAGAAAATGATGGAGAAAATATCAATATATCAACCATTAATATAAAAATATTAACAATCAATAATGAAGATTAAGCTAAAACATGGATTGGTATTGGTATACATTTTTCAGCACTCTCCTGACACCATATAGGTTTCAATAATGGCCTCACTTTACTAATCCTTTCTTTCTTGCATAAAACTGGATGCAGCTTGTGATCATGTTCTTAGTATTAGTACAGTTTACACATTACTATTGCTGATCTCTACAGCAGCAGTAGCAGAAATCATAGTGTAGCTTCTTACTAGTGCTACACAGGAGGGACCTTGTGGTAGAGCTCTTACACTGTAAGGGAGGTTGACCAAAGTTTCAGGGCCAGATTGCCCCAAACTTTTTAGAGAAAAAGTAACTCGGCAAAATCCTGCCTTTCCTAACTCAACCCCACCCCCATCTTTGAAACTGAAAAGAACTGCTAGATGTGAGTAGTAAAAAGAGAATTTTAGCCCTTTCCAAAGAGTAAGTAACTGGTCTTACATTTCACTTCTGAACCATATTCAGTCTTCTCCCTCAGAGATGATTGTTTATCCAAACAGAAGCAGCCCCATAAGGCTCAGTGTCATGGAGTAGATAAGTAGGCAGGGAAAGAGACTTCAGGGGAAGGGGAAAGGAATAGAGAATCTCATGAAGCAGTTGGATTTCCAATATTTCCAGCTATTAAGGGGACTGTCTTAAGAGTAGAATGAAAGAAGAAATGTATAGAAAGAAGTAGGGGAAAGGAAGGAAGAGGGCAATAATGTGTATTAGTTTCTTCCTCAGCCAGAATAGGCTGATTACTTATATAAATTGACTTTTCAATTTCTCCACTTTCCTACGGTAACTTTAACTAAGGGAGTTTCTCCCAAAGTGTCTTTTAAAAACACTTATTTATCTACTTAGTTTTCAGTAAATACTTTTTTTTTCCAGAGATAATGAATGAATGAAAAAGCACTTATTAAGTGCTTACTATGTGCCAAGCATTTTGTGTTAATTGCTAGGGACACAAATAGAAAGTGAGATAGTTCTTGCTTCCAAGCAACTAACACTTTAATTGGGAGAGACAACACATAAAAGAGTGTTCAGTTGCAGGGTGGATGGGAAATCTTAAAGGTGAAGAAGTAGGTCAGATGGCAAAGTCTAGGGATCCCTAAGTTACCCCAGTAGGTTGATGGTGGTTCTTGTTCAGAATTTAGAGGCAGGACATAAGATAAAACCTGAAGGTAGGAGGCAGCTTTGTAGTAGGTAACACCTGATGGACCTTCATCTCATGGAAAGGGATAGAGTTAATGACCCCATTTCATTCAAGTACTGTGAACAGTTAAGGAGCAGAATGGTTTCTGGGGACTGGAGAAAGGGGTAAGAGGAGATAATAAGCTTTAACTTCAGGAACACAGACTGTAAACATGGGTTTGTATGTGCTTATTGAGTGTTCAAAGGTGTGCACAAGGTTTCACTATAAAATTAATGAGACTAATTTCACCTCCAAACAAAAATGAATCTCATTACTTTATTTTCTTACTCTGTAGCTTTGTTATTAGGAATTTGACTTTACAATATGATAATGCTAGCCAAATATTTGAGCACTTATATGGATCTTAGGTTTTATTTTTGCTAGAGAATCAGGCATCTTTGGCCCAGGGACATTTCTCATAGGATCACTCCTGGGTCTGGCATGAACCAAGTCATCACCTTGTCCTTTCATCTGCAGGCCCTTGAGGAATGGAATACTTCTTCCTTTTCTTTACTATTGCTGTCCATTATGCCACACTTTCAGCCTCTTGGATCCACTGAGAAACAAGATACAGTCTCCCTATTTCTCCCCTATTCTCCTGCTCTGAGCAAACTTTAAGATTTTACTAAGGATTTTTACCAACAATAACAATATATATAATAGATATAGCCTGAATGCTGCATTGATACATGAATGAAATATTAAAAGACCCAGAGGAAGGCCTCCTGTTCATGAGGTAGATGGTCATCTGTGGAGCATTTATGAAAGGATATGGACATGGATAAATATGTTCCAGGAGAGGGAGTTCACAGATATCAAAGAGACTCACTGTATTCAAGGGATGCAGTGAAAAAAAAAAAAAAATAAATAAAAAAAAAAAAAAAAAAAGGAGGGGGATTAAAAAAAAGCCCTAGAAAAGTTAAAGTGATAGGAATTCTTAACAATTTTGTGATACAAGCTATCCTTGCTTCCAACACAACTTCAAACCTTGGAAACCCAATTGCTTTGTGGGATTACCTGTTCCTCTTCCTTTTCCCACCTGCCTCCCTCCTTTCTCTAGTAATCTGCTCTATGACATTAAACTCTATAGGACTGTCTCTGCTTAGATAAATAATCTAGTGTGAGAGATAATAATAGCAACTAATATCTATAGAATACATACAATTTGACTGGTACTATGCTAAGCTCTTTACAAGTATCTTAATTTGATCCTCACAACAACTTTGGAAGGTAAGTGCTATAATTAGCTCCATTTTAGAGATGAGGAAATAAAGGCAAATTAATGACTTGCCAAGGTCATATAGTAGTGTTTAGTAATATCTGAGGCTGTATTTGAACTCCTGTTTTCCTAAGTGTAGGTCCAGTACTCCATACACCATTTAGCTGGGTGATAGATAAGGTGAGGAATAAACATTTACTCTTTGGCAACTGTGGGAATCCCAGAGCTCCCCTCCTAACAGTAATTCCTAGAAGTCCCATCCAACTTCAGGATTGACAGAGATGGTAGATCTGAGATAGAGTCAGAGTTAATCAACTTTACAATGAAGAAGAGAAATGGGGTTAGGTCTGATGCTTCTTAGATTTAACTTCATATCTTCAGGGCTCATCAGCCATCCATGCCCAATAAATATAATTGTCTTTTATGTCTTTTAATTTGCCAGTGCTCCTGAATTCCTCCCTTTCCTCAAAGAGAACTCCTTTGCCACTGGCAACTCAAAGTCAACACTCTGAAACTATTCTCTTTTCCCTTAAATATGTCCCCTTCCCCCTGTCCAACTTCCTTAGTTTTGTTTATGACAGCAATAAGTCAGCAAATGCTTATTATGGGGTCTACTATGTGCCAGGCATTGTGATAAGTACCAGTGATAAAAAGACAAACACACAAGTCTTTGCCTTCAAAGAACTTACAGATCACCTTATCTATTAGCCTAAAAAACGTAAGGGTCAGTTCTATTTCTAGATGGAGTCGTACACAGATCTCTAGGCTTGGAATCAGAAAGACCTGAATTAAAAAATCAGCCTTAGATATTTATTAGCAGTTTGACCCTGGGCAAGCTTTTTTTTTTTTTTTTTTTAAACTGGTGCTTGCTTCACTCTCCCCAATTATAAAGTGTAGATGCTACCCTCGGGGTAGCAAATGAGATAATATTGTAAAATAGTTAGCATATTACCTGGTACATAGTAGGCACTTAATAAATGCTTATTTCCATCCTTTCGTTAAGTTTTATTGGTTCTAGTTTCATACTATCTCTTGTATCCATTTCCTCCCTCTTCATTAACCTTCATTTTATTTAAACTTATAACCATACCTAGCCTGGGCTTTCTTTATATCTCCTCTGCCTTCAGCATCTTCTTTAATCTGTCCCTTAAATGAGAAACAATCTTATCAATATGTCTGACTATGAACAGATTATTGTCTCCCTGTTAATTGCTTATAAGATAAATTATAGATCCTTTATTATGTATTTCATCCTCTACTTTTCAAGGACCGACCTCCAACCAGACTGTTCATATCTGTAAACCTTAAAATGTATAAATCTGAGGGTTTTAGAACACTACTCCTTCCTTTCCTTTCTCCTTACTTCTTAAACTCTTCATTTCAGCTAGACTGAGCTATGAACAATTCCTTCATTTTATTCAACCATATTTTGCTTCCACTCATTCACGCAGTTGTCACCCATATCAGAAATTCACTTTTCTTTACCTTTGAAAATCTTACTGTTCATTTGAAGTCTAGTGTAAGCTCTACCTCTTCAGGCCTTTACTGAACTGTCCTTACTCCAAATCAAAGAGAATTTTTCTTTTTCCAAGTCTTTCTAGAACACTTTGAATTGTTGGTGCCCTATCAAGTTTTTTTTTTTTTTTTTTTTTTTTTTTTTTTTTTTTTTTTGCTAACATTCTATCTAGTTTTTGGTGCTCTAATTTTTTTTTTACTAGCATCCTATTCCGTTTTTTTTTTTTTTAAATGCTTATTAGTGGACATGTTGTATGCCCTCTAGTGGATTGCAAGATCCAAGAAGACAAGGACATGTATCCCTAATGTCTATTACAATGCCTTTTACATAGTAAGCTCTTAATGTTATATTGAATTGAAGACCATAGCAAAGGTGAAAAATAGCTGTTGATTGTTTTGTCTTCTATATGTCTCTTAAGGAGAATCAAGTCTATTTTCCCTGAAAACCATTTACAAGTGGATTACAACAAACACTTCTTTTTAGTTCCCATTTGCTCAGGGATTTTCCAAGGAATTTTCTTTCTTAGATTTTTGAATTTGTCTATCCTCATCCCTATTTCCTCTGACTGGAATACTACCAAGTGTATCTTCCTGACCACTGCTTAATAGAATCATTTTCAAAGTGCCTCTCACTGTGGAAATGTCTTAGACAATTATCTGACACTAGAGGTGAATGAATCTTTTCTTGCTTCCCAGAGAGACAGACCCAAAGTATTTAATTTGGCCATGGGTCTCACAGGTATAAGTGACAAGAAAAACACAGTTATTACATAATAATTAGGAACTGACTTAAGAAAGTATAATTTTATCAAGGTTATATACTGGATGAATGAATGAAAGAGTTAGAATTGAAAGCCTATAAATCACTGGAAAAGTGCGATCTGCATTGATAGAAGGATTTTTTCCTCAAGAAAAATTCCCTATATCAATGAAATTCTGGAGCCCAGTTAAAACAAAGCTGTTCACTTTTTCCCTACTCTTAATCATTTAGACTTTCTAAGCAGGTGGATTTTCCTGAGGAAGTCATGCCCTCCCTATACTGGATAGAGAGCTAGGCCCAGTGTCTTTGGGTACCTAGTTTAAAAGTTTTTTTTTTTTAAATAGTCTTAGGGGAAAGTGAACTTGACCGTCTTCAGATGAAATAAAACTTGCATTGGCTGAACTATTAAGTGATTGTAAAGATTTTGAACTTCATTTCAAGGAATGATGATATGCAGAATATCATGGGGGGCATTGTAGGAGATGCCAGTGATGTGGAAATGGTTATCCAGGCTTTAGTAAACTTTCATAGGAGTCCTTTATAGGAGTCCCTTCTGGAAGGAATCTTTGAAATCATCCAGTCCAGACCTACGGATGAAGAAACTGAGGTACAGAGAGAACAATTCACTTGTATCAAGTTACATGAATAGTAAATAGCTGAGCTGGGATTTGAAGGTCCAAATACAATTCTCACATCTGTAGTATTAGTGAGCAGTTCTGGGAAGGATAATGCTAAAGCAATCCAATAACCAACAAACATTAAGTTCCTGTGGCTTCAGTCAAACTGAAACCTGCTGAAGATCTTAGCTTAAAAAGGTCAAGGTCTCCCATTGCATCCAGGGCCAACTCGAGTTTATTTGGACCCAGAGAGCTCTGGAGGGGAAGGTGAGGTAGGTGATTTTGCACAGCCCTCCCTCACTTAAATTCAACTCACATGTGATGGCATCACATCTTGATGTCATGATCCTCTTCTAGAATGAAGGACAAATAGTAGCTGTGTGACAGGCACTGTCCTAAGCACTGCTCAGATGAAGACAAAGTAAAAGTCTTTGTTCTTTAATGGGGAACATTACATATACATAAGAGTAGGGGTTACTTTTAATAAATGAAATTGCCCCATTACCAAAAATAAGTGAAACATATTACTGAAACATTCATTAGGTAAGGACCTATCTCAGTTGTTGGGGAATCTAGATCTATAAAGTGCTGGGCTTTGGGTCAGGCAGACCATAATTTAAATCTGGACTCAGATACTAACAGTGTGACTTCTGTTTGCCTCAATTTCTTCATTTGTAAAATGAAGTTGTAAAATAGCATCCACCTTGCAAGATCCAACTTACTTGTGAAGATTATAGGAGATAATTTTCTTAGCAAGGTAATTGGGGTTAAGTGACTGCCAAAGTCACACAGCTAGTACATATTAGGTACCTGAGGCTAAATTTGAAGTTAGGTTCTCTTGATTTTAGGGTCAGTGCTCTTTCCACTATATTATCTAGCTACCTTCCCCTAAGATAATAATTGTAAAGTACTTAGCATAGGGCCTGGCATGTAATAAACACTATAGAAATGTTAGCTATTTTCCTCCCAAGGCAATCAGAGTTAAATGATTTGCCCAGGGTCACACAGTAAGTATGTGAGGCTGGATTTAAACTCCGGTCCTTCTAACTCCAGGGTCAGTGCTCTATCCACTGTGCCATTTAGTTGCCCCCAATGTTAGCTATTAATGTGGTGGTGGTTGTGGTTTACTTGATATGAGCAAACAATGTGAAGAAAATCCATTCACTTTGGCTGAGGGGATGTAGTAACCACATTGAAAGGATTATATTCATAAATTTGAGTAGGAGTTAGGATAGATACCCTAGGATATATGCACAATAAATATATACAGAATATCTAAAAAACATAGTTTGAAGAATGATGGCACTAATAGCAGGGGAGGGGATCAGAAAAGGTGACATGAAGAAAGGAACATATGACCAGTGTATTGAAGGAAATTAGGGATTCTGAGAAATGAGGGAATACGTACTTGGGATGGGGGACAGTTAATACAAAGGTATGGAAGTGTGAAATGGAGTATTGTGAATATAGAACAGCAAGCAGTCTGCTATGACTAGATCATAAGGTCCATAGAGGGGAAGTAAAATGTAGGAAGACTGGAAAGGTAAAAAGAGGCTAGTTTATGAAGAGCTTTAAATTCCAGAGCACTTTATATTTGATCCTAGTGGTAACAGGAAGATATCGGAGATTATTGAGGAGTATACTAAAGTGGTCAGGATGTCATGGGAATATCTGTATTTTAGGGAGAAATTTCTTTGGCAGCTTTGTAGAGGATGGATTGGAGTCAGGAGAGATATGAGATAGGGACACGATTTCAGAGGTGATTGCAATAGTCCAGGCAAGAAATGAAGAGGGCTTGAACCAAGAATATTGTGGAGCATGTGCAGAGGAGAGAAACTAGGATAATAAAGTGACTGGAGACTGTTATTATTTGTCCTTTTTTCTTGAAGATGGACCATGACATCAGAGAGGTGATGCCATGACATGCAAGTGAATTGAATTTAAGGGAGGGAGGGCTGGGCAAGGTCACTTGCCTCACTTTCCCCTCCAGAGCCATCCGTGTTCAGTGGCAAGATATAAATTAGGACGACTGGAGGAAATGGGAGACCCTGATCTTTTTTAAGTTAAGGTTTTCAGTAGATCTGTTTGACTGAGATTGCACCCATTCAATGATTGACTAGATGGCAATTGAGGCAAAGAATCTCTACTTCATCTAAAAAAAAAAAAAATCTAAAGTAAATGAATGAATGAATGAATCTGGGAGGGGAAGACCCTCAGGGTTTCTGGCCAAAGGAAATGTAAACAGCAGACTGAAGACTACGTATGCCATGTTATAATTGCTGGAAAGAAATGAGGGTGTTTAGCTTGGAGAAAAGAGACGGTGACGGGAGGAGACGTGCATGATAACAGTCTCCAAATGTTTGAAGGGTTGTCTAATGGAAGATGAGTTAATGTTGTTTGGCTCTAGTGGGCAAAGCTAAGTATGATGGGTAGAAGTGATAGGGAGGCAGATTCTGGGGGAATCAATATAAAAACAGAGGCTTTCAGTGAAAGCTAAGTATAATAACTTGTCAGAGAATTCAGTCAGGTATGGATTGGACTGGATGAGTCCTGAGATCCTTGAGAGGCAGTATGGTGTAATAGATGCCATGTTGAACTTAGAGTCAGGAAGTCAGGAAGTCAAATCCCACTTCTGATACTGAACTGTAAGACCATGGACTATTGATTTAACCTCCATGAGTCTCATTTCCTTATTGGTAAAATAGGAATAATACCATAATATTTACTTCACAAGGCTATTCAGAAGCTCAAATGAGATAATGAGTAAAATACTTTGAAATTCATGATATGCTATATAAATGCTATCATCTTCATCACCAAAACTACCATCATCATCATCACTGTTACAACTCTTAGATTCTAAGATGTCCCAAGAAAGGGAAAATATCATCATAACACATATCTTTCTTGAATATCTTCCTGTGGGGTAATATATTGGGAAAAAATAGAAATGTGTACACATTAGGGTAGTGTCCTAGAGATTCCAAAGCAATACACCTATCCTAGAAGAGGATAGATTTACCTGGGTCTGAATCCTGAATCCACAAACAACCATATCTGCCAGGAGGCTCTGCAATAACATTCGGCCTGATTAATGCCCACTGGCAGCAGTTGCTGTGGCTAGACAAATGCAGCCCTGTTTTAGCTAGCTCTGTTTCTTTCCAAGTCATGGTGCTGATGAGCTCCTTTTCAATTCTGCCATTAATCTAGGCTCTGGTTCTGACAAAAGTTCCTCATTCTTCTCTTCTACTTTTACAAAATGTACACATTCAAGCACTAGGGGAAATTTGAGCTCCATCTTCCTGGCTTTGGTCTTTCCAGTGTAATTGAATTAAAAATGTCTTGGTTTTCTACATCCATAATACACATGTCCATTTGAATCTCCCTTTTTTTTCTCTTTACTCCCAGCTTTCATAATGGAGACTACTGGCTCTTGGCCAAGTAAATCTTCCTTTCTTTCCTGTTGGTTGGGCCCATCTCCTCTTATCTCTCTTGGAAGGTCAGGCTCATTTGCTCTCTGCATGAAAGACAGTCTGGTGCTTCTGCTCAATTACTAATTGTCGGATCTCCTGGGAGAGAAGATATAATATATCAAGGCGTATCATGTTTAGGTCTTTTTCCATAGCATTTACCTTAATTGCTTGGCACTGTTTGACTGTCAGATCTCTTAATACCATAGTGATGAAAGACTGACTTGTCTCAGGTTATAGTGCATAGTTTGATCTACAAAATATTCCTGGTTAAATTTGATCCTTGTGAAGATCTCATATAGGCTGCTATTTTAAAGTTTTCCCAGGAGACGCTTTCTGGAAAAAGAGGTCTGACATTCCTTCTGTTGCCCTGTTGCCCCCGACATGTGGCAGGGGAAGAACTACAGAGAATGGAAGACACCTAGGATGCACTAATATTTGGGACTTATTAGAAAAGGTACATATTGAACAATTCCTGGGGGCTTTTCTGCTATTCTGTGCCCAGTCAGAGAAACATAAGAAGATATGGGGCACATTTGTTGCTGTTCAGTCATTTTTCAGTTGTCTGACTCATGATTCCACTTGGGGATTTCTTGGCAAAGATACTGAAATGGTTTTCTCTTTCCAAGTCATTTTACAGATGAGGAAACTGAGGCAAACATTTTTCACCTAGCTGATAAATGTCCAACGCCAGATTCAAACTTAGGAAGAAGAGTCTTTCTAACTCTAGGCCTGACACTCTATCCACTGTGCCACTGAGATGCCCATGGGGCATATAACCATTTCCTTATTTAGGGGTATCCTTTGTGTTCATCTCCCAATTTTCTTGCAGTTAATCTCAGTTTTAACTCAATAACTTTTTAGCTTTGCTTGTCACATTACCTCATTTTCTTCCCTTTACAAGATTCTTTTCCTCAAAGCCACGATTAACCCTTGACACTTCTTTCATCTTTTCTGTCCCTTTGTAGAGGCTGCAGCCCATGCATGGATTCCTTCTTCATCTTGTTTCAGAATCCTTCATTTACTTCAAAGCTCAGCTCAAATGTCACTGCTTACAAGAAACCTTTTCTGATCTCCTAGCTGCTAATGCATTCCTCTCTCATCCCATATTTTGTACACACACACACACACACACACACACACACACGTCTTGAGGATAGAGATGGTTTCATTTTTATCTGTAATCTGAGTGATCACTATGGTGCTTATAGCACATATAACTCGTGCTTATTATGTACTAGTTGATTGATTCTTGAATTGAGGTTCTAATGCTCAGCCTAGGTATATCTATCTGTCCCTCCATACTTAGTTTAAAGTTACCTCTTGGGGTCTTCTTATTTGAGCCTTTGGAGCTTCCTCCTGCTCCTTTGTCACTTGAGGTTTTGTATTTCACAAATTATCCTTGGGACTTATCCAGAGCTGTTTCTGGCTACTGTCACTGAGTAGTTCCCCCTCATCCTTAATATCCTTAGCCTCAGTTGGATAACTGGGCTTCTAATCTCTGTAACCTTTATCAAATTTCTCCCAAGAGTTTCTCTCTGGAGTTCCCTGGTATTTGGGGGTCTCCATCTTGGAACTGCTTCCATAAAACTTGTGCCTTTAAATACACAGAGAACCAATTGCTTGCCCCTCTCTACACTAGTTATAGTTTCAGCATGTTCTGTAGGGTCTCCATGGGCAGTATAATCATCTGTTGCTATCAATCATTCAAACAATAAACTATCAAGCTTTTACTAGGTGCCAGACACTTTACTGAAGGCTAGGAATACAAATGCAAAAGCAAGGTAGTATCTGCTCAGACACCTGAGAAAGCAACATGTACATATACAGATATATATATCTATATATATATCTATATACGATATATATATATATACACGCACACACACACACACACACACACACACACACACATATATATATATACACATGCACTTATACGAGTAAATAGAGTTTACAAAGTCATTTTAATAATTAGCAACTGAGTATCAAAAGAGGAGTTTCTCTATAGTATTTGGAGGTTTCATTAAGTTTCATTTTAAAGGAAGCAGATTCTAACAGGCAAAGATGAGAAGGGAGTGTATTTGGGCATGGGAAAAATCTGTGCACTCATAGAGTTGGGAAATGAACTCTTCTATATGAGTTTAGCACGTGGGTCAATTTGGAGGCTGGGAGAGATGTAGAGTATCAAAAGAGAAATAGTGTATGATAAATCTGGAAAGGTAGTTTGAAACCAGAATGTGAATGGCCTTAAATGAGTTTGTATTTTCTATTTTCCCCTAGTGCCAATAGGGAACCACTTGAGTTTTTTGAATAAGCGAATGACAAGGTCAGATCTATGTTTTGAACTATGGAATAAGAGAGCCTTGAGGCAGGGAGACTTTTTTTTTTTTTTTTTTTTTTTTTTTTTTTTTTTTTTGTACTTAATAGTATTTTTTTCCAATTATATGTAAAGATAATTTTCAACATTCATCTTTGTAAGATTTTGAGTACCAAATTTTTCTTCCTCCCTCTCCTTTTCTCCTCTTTCCCCCCCAAACCAAGCAACCTGATGTAGGTTATATATACATGTTTAATTGTGTCATTCCACATTAGTCATTTTGTGAAAGAAGACTCAACAAAAGGGAAAAATCATAAAAAAAAAAGAAAAAAGTGAAAAAAAAGTATGCTTTGCTCTGCATTTAGGCTCCATACTTTTTTCTCTGGCTATGGTGATCATTTTCAGGGAGACAGGTTAATTAGAAGGCTATTGTGATAATCAAGCTATATAGATAATTACTATGGTGTGCAGAATAGGGGTGGATTTGAGAGATGTGGAGGCAAAATTGATAAGACTTGGCAACTGGTTGGATATGTGAGGGAGAATGAAGTGTCACCTGAAGTCACTATGGTCTCCTGGAGTTCTGGTCATATCTTTGGGGCCGCAAGATCAGATCTGCCTCCTCTTGTCCTGTTATCACCACTTACTGCATCTGGCCAGGGTCTCCTCTCCTCTGATTTCTAGCAAATTAGGCTCCTAATTCCTCCGATCCCTCCTCTTCCTGAACAATCTCACGGGTCTTTTGAGGTTTTCTCGGGGTTTTTATTACTCATAACCACAGGGAGTTGGACAGGAGGTAAAAATAACAGACATGAGGAAAGTTACAAAGTTACAAGATCTTAAAAGCTGTTGTTTATAGAGCCCTTGCAAAGTACTTTAAATACATTTTCTCATTTGATTGTCACAACCACCTTATGAGGTAAGTACTATATGTAGTGTCTCCATCTTATCAGTGAGGAAATTAAGACTCATGGAGGTTGTTAAATGAGATTGCAAGGTCACAGAGCTAGCAAGTGTCCAAATTGGGTGGGATTTAGATACCTCCTGATTTCAAGTCTAGTTCTCTTGTCTCAATGCCATTTGGGAATCTTAGAATACAAGCCATGCCTGGTTTTTACTAGAATGTTAGAAATGATTTTCTTTACCACCTTCCAGAGCTAGGAATGATTTTCTTTATTATTATTATAGCTTTTTATTTACAAAACATATGCATGGGTAATTTTTCAACACTGATCCTTGCAAAACCTTCTGTTCCAACTTTCCCCCTCCTTCTCCCCATCCCTTCCCCTAGATGGCAGGTAGACCAAAACATGTTAAATATGTTATAAAGTATATGTTAAATCCAATATATGTATACATATTTATACAGTTATCTTGCTGCACAAGAAAAACCGGATCTAGAAAGAAAGGAAAAAACCTGAGAAGAAAAACAAAAATGCAAGCAGACAGTAACAAAAAGAGTGGAAATGCTATGTTGTGGTTCATTAGGAATGATTTCTTTTAACCACCTTCCAGAGCCATAAGTAGGGTAAGATAGCGGGAATGCTAGGATGCTACAGTTTAGAGGATGAACTTCTGCAGTGTAGTTAAAATGGAGTTTAGTAGCTGGTTAATAAGAGTAATTAGTTTAAAAAGGAAACTACCTGAGATTCTTGGGTCATTGAATATTTATATCCTTTGAAGTCCTTCCAGTAGTGGTGATCTTATGGTATTCTGGGACTTCTGCTTCCTCTTATTCCCCAATGCATTTTTAAAGTTTTAAAATCGCTAGCTACTAGCTATAGGGTTCTTCCTTAACTCATTCATCTCTTAGTTTTTGTTTTAAGAGCTAATCTCCTTCAACCCTCCTTCTTCCTAGACCTAAATCTCTTGTATTCTTTCTCTTGGGTTATTCATCCGTCTTCTTGCTGTAGGTCCCTAGAAAACTCACAATCACTTGTAGTGAATGAGATTCCTATATATCTCAGAAGAAACTCCATACTTTTTGTGTCTATCTCAGCATGGTTTAACTTCATATAGAACAATTTTCTTGGGTATTTGCTACTTTCTTAGAGTTGGATTCAGAGGAGATATGATAACTGTTTTCAGACACATGAAAGGATGTATTATGAAGGAGGAATAGTTTTGTTCAGTTGCACTTCAGAATCTAGAAATAAAAGGAATGGGTGTAAGTTTCAAGGAAACAAATATAGATGTGATGCAAATAGAAGCTTCTTTATAGTAAGGTCTATCTATATGTAGAATAGACTGCTTCACGAGGGAGTGGGTTCCTTCCTCATTGGAGGTCTTCAGGCAGAAACTTGGTATGTTTTAGAAGGAATTCTTTCTGGGTGCAGATTGAAACCACCAAAGGTCCCTGCTAATTCTGAAATTCTGTGATTCTTTTTCTGTATAAGGACCCTATTATGGAGAGATCATTGTAGAAAATTTATAGGATGACAATGGAAGATTTCTGGGTCACTTATAGGATGTTAGGTAAGAAAGCAAAAGATACTGGACAACTATTAGTCATCGTGGTAATCATTATGGGACAGCTAGGTGGTGTAGTCGATAGAAGTCTGGACACTGGGAATCAGGTAGTCCTTAATCCCAATTTAACCTCAGATACTTACTAGTTGTGTAACCCTAGCCTGACACTTAACCTATCTCTGCTTTTGTTTCCCCCTCTGTAAAATGGAGATAATAGCATTTACCTCCCAAGGTATCCCTCATCCCAAATGAGACTATAATTGTAAAGTGCTTTGCACAGTGCCTGGTATATATAAATCTTAGCTATTATTATTTTTATTATGATAATTATTATTATAGCAATTTCTCTCTTAATCTTTCTTCCCTTTCCCTTTTGCTTTCTCCTCCACTTCTCCTCTCTCTCTCCTGATTTTCCTCCCTTTCATTTTCTTTCCCTCTTGCTTTCTCTCCTTCCTTTCACTTCCTCCCCCTCTTCTCTTTCTCCCTCTCCCTCTTTCCCTCTTCTCTTTTCTCCTGTTCTTTTTCCTCCCTCCACCCCTCCTTCTCCTTGCCTTTCTCCTGATCTTTTCCCTTTTCTCCTTCCCTCTTTCCCTCCCTTCTCCCTCCCCCTTTCCCCAGGTGGCCTTTTGGGATTATTGTTAGAGGGCACAGGAGGGTACAGTTTCTGCTAGCATATGACTGGGGTGGAGTAAAGGTCTATTTTGGTTACTGTGTAGAGATTTGGGAAATAACTGTTTTAGCACTTTCTAGTCCTTGACTTTATCTTTTGTTCTCATTAAGAGGCTCATTGTGGTTATTTTTGAGATATTGGGGTAACTATGGAGGATTTAGGACTCACAACCTAGTTACAGAGAACTGATTTAGGTCACTGTAGTGTATTCAGGGGATCCTTATGTAGAAACTTTTGAGAGCCAGAGTTTTCTTCAACTTTCATTTCTCTCTGTCTCTAGGAGGGTCTATTGGAAGTCGCCATAATGGGCTTGGGTATTATCATTTGAGATTTTACACATTCTCTCTCTCTCTCTCTCTCTCTCTCTCTCTCTCTCTCTCTCTCTCTCTGTGTGTGTGTGTGTGTCTCTCTCTCTGTCTGTCTCTGTCTCTGTCTGTCTGTCTGTCTCTCTCTGTCTCTCTCTGTGTCTGTCTGTCTGTCTCTCTCTGTCTGTCTGTCTCTCTCCCTCCCATGTCTCTCTCTCCCTCCTGTCTGTCTCTGTCTCTGTCTCTCTCTGTCTCTCTCTCTCTCTCTCTCTCTCTCTCTTTTTCTCCTCCCTACCCCTTAATCTCCCCCAGGGGGCCTCTTCCTGACTGATTACTCCACCTGCTCACCCCGAAAGCTGAGTCCTTTTCGCTCCTTTGCCAGCACTGAGCTCTTCCACTTCCATGTCCCTGAGGACACGGTCCTGGCTGTCTGGAATCTCATCATCTTCAAGGAACAGGGGGGCACCTTTGGGGACCATTGCCCAGACCAAAGTGTGACTGTGTGAGTAAACCTGGTCTTCAACTTTTGACCTTCAACAACTCCCTGATAGTGTGATCTCCCATTCTTGCCTCCTAGTCCCTGTTAATATTATTATAACAACTAATATTTATGCTCTTAAAAATACTTACATTCATTATCTCATTTGATTATCACAACTCATATAGTATATGGCATGAATATTAATACCTTCTTTATATGTAGTAAGAGACTGACAGGGAAGTAAGCTATCTTCCTCAAGTTCTTACAGCAAAATAAATGGTAAAGCCAGGATTCTAGATCCTCTTGAGTCTTGGCTCTTTCTAATGCACTCATATTCCTCTGGAGGCAACATCCCTTTAAGTTTAAGATCTGAGTAGATTGTTAAAAAAAAACAACAACCACCAAAAAACCTGTGCTTCTTGGGGAGACTCTATCCATACAACGTGCTCTCCTTGAAAAATTTCCTGCTATCTGTTCTAAATGAAGGTGGAATTTGAGGCAGAGGTGGTACCTTTTCATCCTTTTTAGAGCTCTCTGCCTCTTCAAACATGTCTTTTTGCTCTGTGACTTAGAGGACTCCTGAGTTGAAATCAAAACCTTTACTGCTTGTTACTAGTACCTCTATCTTATTTGATCCTGAGCCAGCCTGTTGACCATATCTTTGTTTTCTTCCCATCATCTGTTCATTTTGCTTGCTTTGGCAAGAAAATTGGCTCTGTTTTCATCCCAGATTTGCCCTGCCCCCACTATCTTGGCTGAATATCTTCTGGCTTCAGCCTCCAATTACATCTCAGCCTGAAAAATTATCTGCCTTTGTCCTACAAATACCAACAGTTGCTTGCACCTGCACCCTGCCATAATCTCTTAGCTGTATTGCTGTGTATCAAGTCACTACCGTTTGCTTGCTGACCTTGTATGCTGAGCCTCTGCAGGTGATTGTTCCTAAGGAGCCAAATGAGCTCATTTTGTGTGTGTGTGTGTGTGTGTGTGTGTGTGTGTGTGTATCTATATAATTACATCTATTTAGATAAAAATATATGCACACACATATATGTATATGTATGCATATGTATATATATATATATACACACACATATATGTATATGTATGCATATGTATATATATATATATAAATCTATCTATCTATCTATCTATCTATATTTACCAATCACTTAGAGCCGAGGAATGAATAATTTCAAGGTTATCATTCAGGTGCTAAAAGGGAAGGAAATACATTTCAGGAATAGTACTTCTAGGCAATTGAGAACAAGGTTAGCTCTAAGTCCCACATCTGGTAGAATTCAATTCCTCTTACACCTGTAGCTTAGTGCTACTTCAGTCAAGTTAGAGTGGAGAAGTAGTACTTTAGAAACTCTAGGAAGCTTCTTGATCCCAGTTTTCTTATCTGGACCTCATTCATTTTTCTAGAGATCACACGAAGGTTTGATATTGTGACTGGATGGTTCAGTCTCTGGACTTTTTTCCATGTGCTTGAGAACAGTCAGTATAATAAAATAGAAGGAATTCTATCTATAAATCTGTGAGGGGTTTAGACAAGATGATCTCGGAGGTCCTTCTAGTTCTTAATCTATAAGTTTCTTACACACTTCTTTTGAGTTTATTATTACCAAGTTGTATCTAGTATTTGAAGACCTAGAAATGGAAGGAGACTGAGAGTTTATAGCATGATAGTTTTAGAGCTGAAAGAGACCTTATAGACCATCTAGTCTAATCCCCAAATTTTAAGGATGAGAAAACTGAGATTTTAAGAGGTTGTATAATTTGGGTTGTATAATTTGTCTAGTTATTAAATTTTGCCAGAAGTAGGATTTGATGACTTCAAGTTGAACCATTTGTGTACTATGCCATGTTAGGTTTATCAAATTTTTTAAGGTTATACATGTACATTCATTTTTTAAAAACATATTTCCATATGAGTTATTTTGGGAGAGAAAAATCAGAACAAAAGGAAAAAAAATGAGAAAAAATAGAAGAAAAAAATGGTGAAAACAGGATGCTTTGATCTGTATTCATTTTCCATAATTCTCTCTCTGGATATGGATAGCATTTTTTTTATCCAAAGTTTATTAGAATTGTCTTGGATCACTGAATTACTGAGAAGAGCTAAGTCTTTCATAGTTGATCATCCATATTAGGATTTAATCATAGGCTATATAAGTTCTTTCAGCTCAGGACTTGGACTGGAATAATGAGAACCAGTTCCAAGAAAGCACTTATGAGTCAATCTGGGATGAATATGCTTGAGGAGGAAGTGGCCATAATTCTGCCTCTCTAGATCCAGTAGAGCTTCTGAATCAAGGTCTGCTGGGTTTTCAACTTGGAACCCTCCACTGAAAGACAACATCTTCATCAGCTCTCTGTATCCTACCTTAAGATTCCTAAGCAAATGCAAAAGAATGGAGAATTCCATGCCCATTTTTCTCCGGGTGAAAAAGATAAGTGGTTCTATAATGTTAAATTTGTGTCTCCCTTGTGAGTGAATGGATTGAATGCCCAATCATCATCAAAGGAAAAAAAAACATTTTGTGCTGTGGAATATTAGTTAGTCTTCCCTAGAATTCCCTCTATCTAAATAGAACCTGGATCTTTCCATCCCATATTTTCTTGTTCCTTTGGGCTTTTGGGGAACTCTGTCGACCAAGACCTCATGAAATGTGTGAGCATTCCATTACTAAGACCAATTTTACGGCCCCTTTAGGGTTGTCCTCTTGGTTTCTGACCCAATGATTTGAGAACTAAGCTCTGTGCTTGAATACTGATGAACATGGAAAGGGCAAATTGCCTTGTATATGACCTAAGTTATCCTTTGTGGTAAATTTATTCACTAAAAACAATATGACCTGGCCATGACTTGGCATATATAAGCTAATGTTCACTTCTGGGTACTGTTATCAGTGTTGTTTGATATACACTAAGATTGGAAACAGCTCACATGGTCTAGGCATTTAGTATGGTAAATGGAAAAAATGGTATGCTTGGAGCCAAGAGAAAATAGCACTTCTGATATTATATACATGCCAGATAGTATTAGTAACCTACTATGAATTTGAGGACATGCTAAGTCTTTCTGAAATGGAGTCATCTTTGCTTTTTGCCACCCAGCCAAATCCTGGTAGGAAAAATTTCATTTGCAACAGACCAGTCTGTTAATCCTCATTGAGTTTGGGTTCATCTCTTCATTTACTTCCTGTACTAGAACCACAGGTTTTCTTGAAAAAGAAGAATGACTCTAATGATGATGGGGTTCTCAACCAGATCTTGCTTGGTATTCTTTTTGTCATACATTTTAGACAAGCTCTGAGGTGCTATGACTTGTGGGGGGAGGGGGGAAAGGAAGCATGCAATTTAATCTAACAGAGGGAAAATCTGAAGACCAGATTCCATAGTCCGAGAATATGGAGAACATTGTAATGTCATTACTGTAATGTCAGAACACTGAGAATATGAGAACATTGTAATGTCATTCAGATTACGTAATACGTCAGTGGTCTTCCAGTAATTTATTAAGGACATCTTCTAAGACCTGCTGGACTAGTGTGTATGTATCATCTGCTTGGATGACATTCTCATTTAGATCTGAAATGGCGTCATCTTCTTAACTAAGACTGTCCCATTCCTCCTTTCTAGGCTTTGACCTGTGGCGATCTGACTAATTGAATGATGGAAGTCCTGTAATTACCATCCATCATCATCTATACTCCAGCCTTAGTCTTCAGGCCATATTACTGAGTGGTAATCACTAGCACATCCCAGCATTTCCTGTCCCACCTTCCCCACCAAACAACTCCCAGGGATCTCTACTTTGACTCATTCTGTACACTCTGTTATCCTTAGTCCCACCCAGGTATTTTTATTGGGTTGGGTTACTTCTGAAGTCTCTGGGTGTGTTACACATCTACTTGCATATCTGCTTTGGCTGTGCCCTGGCTTTTTCCCTCTCATTCTTCCTTAATCTAGTGCATACACATGGAGAACTTGGTATCTGTAAAGATTTTTACTGAAAGTTATTAGGAATTCCCAGAGTTAAAAGGTGGTTTAATGGTGGTGTAAAAGAAAAAAAAAAGTTGGAGTCAGGAGGAGATCCCACTTTTGCCATTTATTAGTTGTATGCCTTAGAGAAATAAGTTTTGTCTCTTTGAGTCTGAGCTTCCTTATAATTATATAGATGTAAAAGAAGGATGATAATATCTGCTTACCTGAGAGACCATTTAACTCAACTATCATTTTTTTTTTAGATGGGGATGGGAAAAGTCCTCATTAAGCAGCTTTATTTTTTAAATATTATTTTATTTTTCTAAATACAATCAAAGGTAGTTTTCAGCATTCACCTTTGCAAAACCCTGTGTTCCAAGTTTTTTTCTCTCTCTCCCTCTCTCCAAGACAGCAAGCAATCTGGTATAGGTTAAGCATGTGCAATTCTTCTAAACATATTTCCATAATTGTAATACTGGACAAGAAAAATCAGATCAAAAGTGAGGGGAAAAAAAAAACCCACAAGAAAGGAAATAAAAACAGGCAAACAAACAACAACAAAAACAACTTTGCTTTGATCCACATTCAGTATTCATAGTTCTCTCTCTGGATGCAGATGGTAGCTCAACTCTTATCTGAGAAATATATGATATCCCAACAAATGTTCATCTTGCTTTCATATGAAGTGTTTTGGTAATGGGGAATTCAGCCCTCCCAAAGCAACCCATTCTACTTTTGGATAACTTTTAGAGATTAGAAAATTTTTCCTTATATTATTCTATAAAAAAAGATGAACAAACTGATTTTAGAAAGACCTGGAAAGATTTACACAAACTGATGCTGAGTGAAACAAGCAGAACCAGGAATACACTGTATGTAAGAAAGTGCGATGATCAACTATGAAAGACTGCTCTTCTTAGTGGTTCAGTGATCCAAAGCAATCTCAATAGATTTTGGGCAGAATATGCCATCCATATCCAGAAAAAGAACTATGGAAATTGAATGTAAATCAACACATATGTTCAATTCTTTTTTCTGCTTTTGTTTTTCTCTTCACCTTTTTATTGTTTACTTGCTTTTTTTTCTTTCTACTTTTTCCTTTTTGATCTGATTTTTCTTGTGCAGCACGATACATGTGGAAACATATTTTGAAGAATTGCATATGGTTTTCCCTTTTCTTCTGATTTTCTCTCCCAACATGATTCATAAAGCAATGTATATTAAAAATAAATACTTTAAAAAAATCTTTCTTTAAACTTAATTAAATTAAATCTAGAGTTGCCCCCTGTATAATTCCTCCTAATTGTCAAGCTCCTGTCCTCTAGGGCTAGTATAATGAGGACCATAATGAAGCAGGAGGGAACTGTTTCCTTTACTATAAATTGGGGTCCTTTTAAGAAACTGTATTTCCTTTTGATCTGTGATCCCTTTCAGAGTCTCAGCCCCTCCTGGGGAAGGCATATCCTCCCAGATAAGTTATCTTTTCGGGATGCCAGAGCCTTTGATTCAATAGAAATCCTGGTCAAAAAGCACTCCTTTGAAGTGTTGTTAATTCCATTAGGAGATCCGGGCTGAAAACTGATAAAAATCTAAGCCCGAGATCTAAGAATCTAAGCTCCTGAAGTCCCCACCTGGTCTGATCAGCTCAGGCTGTCCCAGCCTCCACCAAAATACCCAATATAACAGCTTCCCTCAACTAAGGTCTTTGGAGGTAGGCCTAGGTAGCTTGAGAATCCTGTCACTTTCAGCTGCCAGGATCCTTCTGCCCACTGAGAAAGTGGCCAAAACTCCATTTTCCAATAGGTCTGCCACCATAGAAGTCAGTTTCTTGGTTAACTGATTTCTATCCAACAATAAACTTTCATTTTGCAACTAATAATTCGTGAATGAGTGAATTCTTTCACTCCTAAAACCTGCCACCGATTTAAAGAGGATTCTTAACAACTCTTATTGCCACTAACGTCTTGACCACCAGGAACTGAGACCAATCAAACCGCATCAATAAAATTGTAAATTTAGAACTGGAAGGGATTTGGGAGATTATCTAGTCCAATCCCCTTCCTCCCCTTAAAACAAACAAACAAACAAAAAGATGAATAAAGTGAGGCCCAGAAAACTTAAACTGCTGGCCCAGGGGCAGGTGGGTAAGAATTCACAGAATTAGGATTTGAATTTGGGTTCTCTGCCTCTAAATCTGGTGCTCTTTCTACTGACCCTACCTACATCTAGGTGCAACTAATTATGAAGGGGTGGCATACAATGAGCCCCACTCTGTAGTAATTGAAGTGAAGGAAACTCCTCCTGACCAATCCCAAAGCAACTCCAAATATTTTAAAAGATGATTTTGTCAAAGTAAGGCCATCTAATGTACAAAGAGTTACCTGTGAGTCACTTGTATTCCCTCCATGGGGGATAAGGATCCCTTGGATGACCTTGTACTACTCTAAGCCTCAAAGGCAGAAGTCTAGCCAAAGAAAAGCTTTACTGAGTACTTGTTTCTGAATTGGTCTGGAAGCCAAACAAAGAGACTCTCCTTCTAGCCTGAGATAGATTTGGGTTGGCAGCACATCCAGATCAAGTGGGGCCCTCAGTCCCTCCAAGAACATACTTCCTAGTCTTAAAAACCATTCCCTCTTTGCCTGGGTTACTGTCCTTCTGATTAGCAGCTGCTCTTGGTTTCTGTGGGTTCTGCCCCAGTCTCTCTCCATGGCTCCAAAGAGTCTTGTCCTGAGCTGCAAGATATCCTCCATTGACCTTGCAGATATCTCCTTTGTCCTAGTCCATCCATTCATCTGTTCATTGGAAGACTTAATCTTTCCCTTCCTCCCTTGAACTTCTGTAAGCTGCTCCCCACTTCTTCTGTTCTGATTGCTGGGGGCCTCAGTTACCTGCTATATCTGAGTCCAGGCTCCAGTTACCTCTCCTCATCAAATGGCTTTCTTTCTCCTTCACTATCTTTCCAAAGTTTTTTGTTCCTGAACCATAGTCAAACCAATTCTTTCAATGCTCCTCAAAAGGATATGTCAGTTTAGTCTTGTTCTATTATTATCCTTGTGATTTAAGGCTAAGGGATGGATGTGTGATTTCATCAAAGAAACTTCCTCTACTAATGCAGCTAGTACCATCTCTTCAGCTCTCTTAGAGAGTTGTCTACAATTCCAATAGCCTTATGATGGAGAGACTTATCTGCAGTCAGAAAGAGGACTATGGGAACTGAATATGGATCACACCATAGTATTTTCACCTTTTTTTGTTGTTTGCTTGTTTTTGTTTTCTTTCTCATTTTTTTCCCTTTTTGATCTGATTTTTCTTGTGCAGCACCATAAATGTAGAAATTTATTTAGAAGAATTGCACATGTTTAACTATACTGGATTACTTACTCTCTAGGGGAAGAGGGAAAGGAGAAAGAAAAAATTGGGACACAAGGTTTTGCAGTGGTGAATACTGAAAACTATCTTTGCATGTATTTTCAAAATAAAAGAAGCTATTATTAGAAAGAGAAAAAGTTGCCTAGAACACTGAGAGTTTAAGTCACTTGCCTAGGATCACAGAGCCAGTCCATGTAAGAGATGGAACTTGAACCCAGAGGTTAACTTTCTATTCATTTTCTGCTCAATAAGTTTCCAAACCAAAATATTTCTTTTGTATCACTCCCTTCCATATGACTTCTCTATCAGAAGAAGGTGAGCTCCTCGAGGATAGATGTTTTTGTATTTGTATCTTTAGGTGGCATAGTGTTTGGCGAATAATGAATGCTTAATAAATAGTTTTTTATTCATTTGTTGATTGAACAAGTATTTATTAAATACTTGACATGGATTGTACTAGGTTCTGGATATATGAAGAAAAAAATGAAACAGTTCCTGTCTTTAAGGAGCCCACATTCTATTGGGGAAGATCATTCTGACTCTGGTTCTCTGGGAATCTTACTCTTGCCTGGGCTCCTTTCTCACTGTCATTTTTGATTTTCTGAGACATGTTCACCAGTTGGTTGTTAGAGCTGGTGAAACTTGGCTTTACCTCATCTTCTAAGCTCATATCCCTCCTCTGACACTTTTATGATATTGCACAAAGCACTTAAACTCTTTTCTTCAGTTTCTACAATAAGGAGTTTGCACTATATGACTTTTGGGGGTTCTTTCAGCTCTAAATCTACAACCCTGTGATTTTGGCTCAGTCTATCCAGTGGCCATGTCTCAGTTGTGGGCACTAGTTAGTTACCTGGTATCTTCATCACCGCAGCTCTTCAGCAGTTAGAAGCAGACTCTCTGTCTCTTCTTGTTTGAAAGCTTGTCCACCCCCACTAGACCACCCACAGGGTTCCTGCTTCCTGTCTGCAGAGTGCTGCCAGCTGCCAGCTCATTTTCTGAGCTGAAATGACTGAACTGAATGAATGATCCCTCCTGACTCAGGTTTCCAGCTCCACTCACTTTCCTAGCATCACTTTGATGACTCATTGCTCAGGATCCCCAGGGGAGGGACCTTCCTTAGGTTCTTTAATTATACTCATATAATACAAGACATTTCAAAAATTAAAAAACATATAATAATTCCTAGCAAGGGTAAGGGGTACCTGGTATTCTTGACTTTTCACTTCACATCTTAATCCTGGACCTCTGATAGCTTGATCCTTTGACCTCACATCCTGATAGTAGACAGGCAGCCTTATCCCAATCCCAAATTCCCTGACTTCTGACCATTTTCCCAATCCTTGATTTGGGAGGGGGTGGTTTGTGGTCCATGTGAAGTCTGCTAATGGTGGTTGGGTATGCAATGGACAGTTCTAGCTTATTTTCTTTATGACTTGGGTATTATATCTTTCTCTATTTTTATTATTTT
Organism: Sarcophilus harrisii; assembly: GCF_902635505.1. Taxonomy (NCBI): domain Eukaryota; kingdom Metazoa; phylum Chordata; class Mammalia; order Dasyuromorphia; family Dasyuridae; genus Sarcophilus; species Sarcophilus harrisii. The sequence continues at coordinate 315,038,505 of NC_045426.1, read as the reverse complement.
TTAAAATCTCATTTCCTATTTGTTCCCCCATTTTATGTCTTCTCCCCCCCCCTTCTTGTCCTTGGTCTTTCATTTCATGTATCTCCTAGGTATTTCCGCTCAGGAGCACCTCCTGTAATAAACCCTTTGAACACACACTTTCCACCGGATACAGTGGTGCCAGGGGTCTTCTCATTAACTCTAAGCTGGACTTTGCCCAACCGAACTTCAGGAATCTTCAATGTCAGCAGCCCCTTGCCTGGGGATTGGTTCCTGGCTGCTCACCTTCCCCAGGCTCATGGACGCATCTCTGTCAAGGTGGGTCAGGCCCTTTTCCCATGCTATATCTTGGTTGAGTGATGTGTTGGAGAACCAGTCCCTGTTCCATGACTGTAGGCCCATGCTTTCTCAAACTCCTTTCCTAGACCCATTCCCATCCTCAGAAATGGTTGGATTCTGGAAGAAACAGGTCAGAAGTCAAGCCCAAATAAGTCAACTAAGGTTAATAAGGTTTATCAGTTAGGTAACTTAAGTCTAGGTCAATGGGCCTCTGTTTTCTTAGTTGTCAGGTCTATGGTCCAAAAAACTGAATTTGGTGACCTACAAGGAATTTGTACATTTTGCCACTGGTAAAGATCTATTATTTTAATTGCATTTATTATTATTATTAATAAGATAATGTCAAGGGAAAATAATGACAATAGTAACTTGTAATATTTTACAAAGCACTTCATTTATATGAACACATTTGTTCCTCATCAAAACCCTGAGATAGGTAGGACAAATATAATCCCATTTTATAGATGAAGCAACCAAGTCTAAAAGAAGTTAGGGGGACCTTGCCATAACTAATAGGGAGAAGAAAGTTCATTGCTGTTAGCCACACCAAACCCAATCCCAATGAATTCTAGGAGCAGGAAGAGAGATAATGCTTGGTTCCTGACAAGTTGATCACTTTAAGGATCAAGAAGGGTCATAACCCCCATGCTCTGACATATTTACAAAAGGTCAGGAGAGGTAGTGTGACATAGCGGAGGGAGATTGAGACAAAGTGAGGAAGACAATTAAAAGCTGTGAAAAGCTGTGTGACTCTGGGAAGGTCATTTAACCTGTGAGGATAATTCAGGAAATTCTCTAACACAATTCTTAGGCAAATGTGTGTGTGTGTGTATGTGTGGGTGTGTATGTCTATTTTCTGTTTTTGGAGGGATTTGCGCAGATGAAATCACAGATTCTTTTCTAATTCTTTCAGTGATGGAAAATGACCCAACCCCTATCCTTAAGGGATTTACAATCTAGCAGGGGAATATGCACATAAATAATTATGATACCTGAGAGAAATTATCATTTCTCTATTGTATTTAATAATTAATTATTGAATTAGGACCAAGGTTTTTTCCCTCTTTCTAGTTCTTCATCCAGAAATTAACCAGTGGGGGAAATATTGAGAAAGACTTATCCAAGTTGAAATCTAATTAAAGACAAAGAAAATTTAAGTTTAGGGGAATGGGTCAATTCCTGCTCATTGTGGTTACTCTGACAAGTCTGGGAATATGTGGATTCTCTCTTTTGTTAGATGAAAAATGTGAAAATTGATAGGTTTCTATGGCCACGATTTGGCTATTCAGTAGTAACTATCCCAAGATCCTCACTGGAATTGGTCCACTTCTCATAATTCTTTTGTTAATCAGTTAGAATTGATTGCCACCCTTAGGAATACCATCACCCTTTCAAGCATTGAGTAGGTTCCATGAGGGGACTTTGGTATTCGAGAGTATCCTTGAACAATTTAAAAAATAAAATGCTAGTATTATTAATAAAATAAAACTACATCTCTTGAATTTTTAAAATGCCATATACATACTTATTACTAAGGGCTTAGAAGTCAGACAGAATAGTCTGAGAAATTCAAGGAGGAAGTACATTTCCAGTTGGGATAATCTGGAAAATTGACTTTATGGAAGAAGTAATGCCTGAGGTGGACTTTGAAGGAAAAGGACTTCAAAAGGTAGACATGTACGGGGAACTCTTCCTGGCATGTGTGGTATCCTATACAAATGCTCAACGGTGGGAGAAGGATGAAATGAAAGAGGGAATAGTATAATTTGTTAAAGTGTAGAGTGTGGGCAGGAGCTTCCCCATGAGCCTTAACAAAACCTATGAAAGTTTTTAATTGAAGAGTAATGTTATTAGATTCATGCATTTCAAATAGAGGTCAACCCTGAGATGTTGATGCTATTATAATCCCCATTTTTACAGTTGAGGGAACTGAGGGAAACAGAGTTACATAGTTAGAAAGTGTGAGAAACTGGATTTGAACTCAGGTCTTCTTGAGACAGGGACAGCACCCTATTACTGGGTTACCTAACTTGAGGAGAGGGAAGAGTTCTCTTAGTCTATTTTATGATCATTATTCACTTATAGCCACCCAGCTGACATGTCTCTGCTGGAAGTCCCTTTGTTTCGGCATTCTTCTTCAGGGAGCTCCTGGTTTTGGCCCAAAACAGTGTCTTTCATTTCCTATTTCTCTGTTCTGTTGTTTCATCTCCCTTTCCTTGTATTGAGAACTGTCATCAATCTCTAAACACCAAAAAACCCTGCCATCTACTGGTGAGATGGGACTAAATTTTTTTTTTTTTAAATCTACTCCGAGTCTCACACTCCAGGAAAATGAAAAAACTTTCCAGGACACCTTTGTATCTCAAATCTCCTTTGTAAGATAGGAAAAAAAAATAGAACAAAAGAGGACCAGTAATTATTTCGGAAAGTATAGAGAAGTATAGAGAAGCAAGAACAAAATGTCCAGATGTGTTTATACAAATGGTCAAAGGACCAGTAGCAAATAGGATGAAGGTTAAGATATTAATGAAGAGAGGCAAAGTTAATAGGTGATAAGTATCACTGAGACTTGATGAGATGGTACTTATATCTCAATTTTGGGTCTCTTCTAAGCCCATCTCTCTCTCAAACTTATCTGTTTTTGTTGAGTATGCAATCATCTTTCCAGATAGTCAGATTTTTAACCTAGTAGTTAAATTTTTTTTTTAACCTCCACATCCAATTAATTGCCAAGTATTGGTTCTACTTCCATAATATCTCTTGCATCCCTTCCCTTTTCACTACTTACATGGCTATCATATCATTTCAGGTCCTTTATCACCTCTCATATGGACTCTAATAATAGTTTTCCAGTATCTGCCTTTTTTTTTTTTCCAATCCCTCCTGTCAGAATAATCTTCATAAGACACAGAAATGACTATGTTATTCTCCTGCTGAAAAATCTTTAGTGGTTCCTTCTTGTTTCTAGGTAAAATGCAGACATATCCAGACATTGAAGGCCCTCTATAAAGCAGCTGGAGCCTATGTTTCCAGCATTATTTCACATTATTAGCTTTCTTGAATTCTATGTTCCAATTAAAATGTGCTTTCTCAAATTAGACATTTTATCTTTTGCCTCTATACTTCCTCCATGTCTGAAATGTACTTTCTTCTCATCTCACTCTCTTCTTTTGAGGCACAGTTGAGGTATTGCTTTCTAATCAAAGTCTTCCTTGATATATCTAGTTGCTTAGAAGCTGGCAATAGGTATGGTATATCATGTAGGCTTTGTTATGGAATTTTAGTTCAAAGACTTACATTACATTATGTTTCTTTATATTCTGGCACATGCAAGACCACCAGTATTTTGGAGTTAAATCAGTGTGTGTGTGTGTGTGTGTGTGTGTGTGTGTGTGTGTGTAAGAGAGAGAGAGAGAGGGAGAGAGAGACAGAGACAGAGAGACAGAGAGAGACAGAGACATAGAGAGACAGAGAGACAGAGGCCCAGAGAGAAAGAGAGACACATAGAGAGAGACAGAGACAGAGACAGACAGAGACAGAGAGAAAAAGAAGGAAGGAGGGAGGAAGAGAGGGAGAGGGAGGGAGAGAGAGAATATGAAGAGAGAATATGTGTTAGGTAAACTATTTTTTCATTAATACAACATTAACCTTTTGTAGAATGAGAAGTTTGGTTTGTCACTACAGATTCTTGAATCAGCTCAAAATGACTAGATCTTTTATAAAGGTCTATGAAATTTGTTTAAATAGGGCTATTAAGAAAACTGGCAAAAGTAAAGAGGATAGAGCATTTGATCTCTTCATGAGACTTTTCATTCATTTATTCAACAAATATTGGAGCACCTAAGTATAGGATACTATATGGAATGATATAAGGGTGTTGTTCATTCACTTCAGTTGTAACCTACCCATTTTTTCCTTGGCAAAGATTCTGAAGTAGTTTGGCATTCTTTTCTCTAGTTTATAGATGAAGAATTGAGGCAAACAGGGTTAAGGGATTTTCTAGTATCATACAATCAGTAAGTGTGAGACTGCATTTGAAGTCAGGAAAATGAGTCTTTATGATTCCTAGCTCAGCACTCTATGTACTATGGCACCACCTGGATGCTCTGTATATTGTTTTCAGTTGTTTTTCAGTCATATTTGGTTCTTTTTGACCCCCATTTGGAGTCTTCTTGGTAAAGATGTTGGAGTAGTTTGCCATCATTTTTACAGATCAGGAAACTGAGACAAAGAGTGTTAAATCACTTGCCCAGGTTCAGACTGCTAGTAATTGTTTGAGGCCAGATTAAAATTCAGGTTCTCGTGACTCTAGATTTGGTGTTGTATCCATTCCACCATCTATTGATAAAGAGATATTCCTTATTGATACTGATATCAGTATGGAGATATTAAAAGAACTTGAAAGATAATTTACATTATAACCTATATGTGAATAATCACAGAATTAAGTGGAATGTAATAAACATGTGAATCCTACCAACCAAGAGTAGCCAAAATATTTCCCTAATGCATAGATGTGATTGACCTCCCATGTCTAAAAACCTTAGATGAGTTCCTAATGTTCTAAGATAAAATACAAACACTTTGGTGGTGGTGCATTTAAGAGTTTTCATAATTTGGCTCCAATTTACTTTTCTTGCAATGTTTAATTTTACACAATCCTAGCCAAATGGATGTTTTTAAACCTGATATTTCACACCTATTTCTGTGCACTTATACAAGCTGTTATCCATAACTGAAATGAATTTCTGCATCTTCTTGGCTTCGTAAGATCCTTATTTTCTTTTGCAGTTCTATTTAGGTTCCATTTTCTTTGTGAAGATCTCTTTGCTATTATTGCCTTTGGGTACTACTTACCTTTGCTATTAATCTCTTTCCCTTTTCACATGACTTCATTGTTATGCATGTTGTATTCTTCCATTCAATGTATGACTCATTGAGGAAAGAGACCAAAATTTTTTATTTTTTATTTTTTATACCCAGCACCTAATATGGTACCTTATAAACAGTAGGTGCTTCATAAGTATTTATTGAATTTAATTGAACCACATGAAAACCAGGATCCATTCTGCCAAGTAGGACTTGGGTTATTTTCTAGTATTAAGATTATAATTGTCATAGTATCTGGACTGATACTATGTTTCTATTCCTCAGATTTAGACTTATTGGTCAGGTGTTTCCTGTCTCAACATGTCTGACTTCTCTTTTTTGATGATTAGTTAGTAAGTGTCTCAAACTATTGAAACAATGAGCCCAAATCAATATAATAAATGTAAATTTTTAACACTTTGGTTTAAGAATTAAATTACATAAGCTGTGGGAAACCTGAAAGTTTTAGTTGATTGTAAGCTCAGCTTGAGCCAATAACATGAGATGGCTATTAAAAAGTAAGTGTAATCTTAGGCTAAATTAATTATATATCTAGAAAAGGAAGGATCCAATTTAACAAAAAAATAATTAATGATCTCTTCTTGTTAGAGCACATCTGAAGTGTTGTATTCACACTTGAACACAATATTTGAACAGATATATTAACTAACTTTATAGCATATTTAGTAGGGATTAATAAAGTGTGAAAGCCATATGATAAGAGGAATATTTGAGGTAATGAGGCATGAGTAGCCTGTGAAAGAGAATAGTATGCATGTGTGTGTGTGTGTGTGTGTGTGTGTGTGTGTGTGTCTGTCTGTCTGTCTGTCTGTCTTGGGGAGGAAAAGACATTATATCTGTCTTCAAATGTTGAAGAGGGTTATCGGAAGAGAACTTTTTCTAAGTAGCTCCACAGGGAAGAATCAAGATTACTTGTTGAAAGGCAGAGACAGGTAGATTTTTTAAAAAATTATTTTATGAAAGAATGTGCCTTCTAATGGAATAGGTGACTGGTTATTTTGTGATTTTTTTTTTTTTTTGAGGTAATGAGAGTTAAGTGATTTGCCCAGAGTCACATAGTTAGTAGGTGTCAAGCTAGATTTGAACTCAGATTCTCCTGACTCCAAGGCTGTTGTTTTACCCGCTGTGCCACTTAGCTGCTCCAGTTTCTGAATTTTCTATCCTTGGAAATGTTTAAACCAAGGTTGGATATTCATCTACTTTGAATGACATAGAAAAGCCTCCTCCATGTAGTGGATGCATTGGACTAGTGATCCCTAAGGAACTTTGTACTTTAAGATTCCATGATTGTAGATCTTTAGTATAACAAAATTGTTTCGCTGATTGGGTGGGCATTTTCAAATCCCTTCTATTTTACATTGTATCTGGCACAAACTGTCCTGCCAATCTTGTCCAAAGGCATCTTTGTTGGAATCTTCCCTTTCTCAGGCATGTTGATAAGCCTACAGTCAGTTTGTATTCAGGGCATGCTGCTATTTGGCCTGAATTCTGGACTCTCAGCTGTTGCTAGAAGTGTGATAATTGGACTTGATATCAGAAGTGACCACCGAGTTTTCTCTTTAAATAAAACACAGGTTGTAGGGCCATATCATTTTGGTGGTGTGACTGACAGTCACTGATCAGGTCTATCTGGTCATAAATTTCAAGAAATGTAGATTATTGATTGATTCAATGAAGAGCTTGCCCCATCTGTTTGGTAGATATGGGTGAGTGTCTACTCAATTTAATTTTGTGAATGTTTAATGCACCTAATATGTGCCAGGTACAATGCTAATATCTACTAATACATACACAGAAACAAAACATTTCTGCCTTTAAGGGGCTTACATTGTACTGTGAGAAACAAGAGGTACATAGATGAGTCAATATAAAACATACAAAGTAATTTGGTGTGGGAATATCAACAAGGCCCCTTGAAGGTGGTACATCTAAGATGAATCTTAAAGGAAGCTAGAGATTATGAATCTGATGTGAGAAAGAAGAGCATTACCTGCAAAATGGTACAAAATGTAGAATTGGAATGTCAGAGAAAGTCAAAGAAGCTCAGTTTGCCACAATGAATGCTTAGCTAGATGAATTCATGGTACTCTTGTGCAAGACCTAGAGCTGATCCTAGGATATTGAAATGTCTGAATGTAGAAAGTAAGGAGACCAGAATTACTAATAGAACTCAGAACTAAGAGTTAGAATAAAAAGGTGGAGACAACATGCAGTTAGAAAGACTTCAGGTCAGAAATCATAGAATCCAGCTTAGGAAGGATAAGTAAGGATCTGAGCAGGGTCATTTCAGAGCCTGGAAAATTAGAAAATCAGAAGAATCTGTTTTATCTTTGCTTCTTCCCCCCCCCTCCCCCCACTGTGTTTTATATATATATATATATAAAGAATCCCTTCCCCGTTTTATCCTTTGCCAGAATTGAGGCGGTCTGAATCAATGTGTTTTGATCATAACCAAGATATGAGAAGACTATAGGTGAGCTTTGTCTCTGACTGGATAGGTTCTGGAAACAATAGGAGGCCCTCATATGGTACTAGTGCCTGTTCTTCCTCAAACTTCCACAGGTTCAATGATATATTTTATTTTATAGTTCTCCCACTTCCTCTCCTTCAGCCCAAGGATATCTCCAAAACGAGTGTTAGAATTTGTCCCTTCTATCCTCTTCCTTGGGGTCTCCATGATAAGTGTTAGCACTTCATTAAAATAGTAGAATATTAGAGCGAGAAGGAACCATAGAAATCATCTGATCCAATCCCTTCACTTTACAGGTAGGGAAGTCAAGAGCCAGTGGGGAAATTAATTTACTCATGTCAAGCAACTGGATATGACAAAGCTAACATTTAAAAAGTAGATCTTTTAATTCTTAGTTTAAATACCTCCCTCATCTTGCTACCTTCCAATTTCTACTCCAGTTCCTTCAGGTCTTCATGATATGGCAATATCAGTTCCTCCTTTGTTTACTTCAGGGTCTTCATGATGAGTGCCAGTACCTCCTTCAACCCCAGTTGATTGTCCGTCGATTGCTTGATGTTGCTGTCCTGGTTCCTGGTCGTCCCTCAGAGCAAACACTTTCCTCTCATAACCGTTCAGCTCTGTTCAAGTGAGTCTGATGTACCTTGACTTCTCATTACCTTCCAATTGTTCACCAAGTCCCGACAATCTTGTGCTTCTTTACCAACTGTTACCAAAACTCGATAGATTAAACCAAATAGATCTTTCTTTGTCTTTGTCTCCTCTTTCTTCTCTCTCTCTCTTTCTTTTTTCTCCTCTTCCTTTCTTTTTTTCTTTCTCTTCTTTTTTCTTTCTCCCTTGCTCCTTGTTTCCCCCATCTTTCTTACCTCTCTTACCTCTTACCTCCCTCTCTTACCTCTCTGTGTATGTCTTATTCTCTCTCTTATCTCTCCCTCCCCTCCCACCTCTCTTCCCCTATTTCTCTCACTTCTTTCCCTCTTTCACCTTTCCCTACCTTCTCTTTCTTTTTCTATTTTCCTTCTTCCCTCTCTCTTCCCTCCTTCCCTCTCTCACTTCCCCTTGCTCCCTCTTCTTCACTCTTTCTCCCCCTCTTAATCTCTTTCCCTCCTTCCTCCCTCTTTTCTTCCCTCCCTCTCTCTCTTCCCTCCTTCTCCCCTCTTTCCCTTTACCTCCTCTCAATCTCTCTTTCAGTCTCTCCCTCCCTCCCTCTTCTCCCCCTCTGTCTTTCCCCCCTACCAACAAATACACAAAAATTTCTCCTTAATAAAAGCTGACATTTTAATAAAAGTTGCTTGTATATGCACTGAAGTAGGAACTACAACTATTTTTTTTATCCCTATTCTACAGATCGGAGAACTGAGACTTAGGCTGAATGGCTTGTCCATTATCATATAGCTACTAAGTATTCCAGGCAATATTGAAATTCAGTTTTCTCTTGTCTCCAAATTTAGCACTCTTGATATTACACCCAGTGGAATGCTAGGAAATGTTTAACAATTGAATCTCCAAAAAGAAAAAAAAATGTATGTATGACTCACTTTTAAGTTTAATCTGCACTATTAACTGTTTTCTGTCACCTTCTTACTTCTAGACAATCAACCAAACAGTAAAATCAAGCCCTGATTTGTAGCCAATTTCTGAGGTGAAAATACTCCCACTGAAAATTTAACAATTAGCTCTCAAGCACACTACTAACTGTACCATAGCATTTTCTTAAAAAATTGAGAGCGCTCTCTCTCTCTCTCTCTCTCTCTCTCTCTCTCTCTCTCTCTCACACACACACACACACACGCACACACACTAACTATACATATGTCTGGTATACAAGATTAAACTGTACATTAGTTTGAAGAAAATTTAGCTGAGGAACAAGTATGCTAATCAACCATATAGCTTCTTGTATGAAGAATTTTTATGTCAATAAATGTCCCAATAACCATTCATACTCACATAAAACAGACATAAAAAAGACAATAAAATGTAATTCTATACCTTTAGTGTGTATAACCTTTGAAATTTGGGGATATATAGTTTAGCTCCAAAGCCTTCAGCCAACCTTGAAATCACAAGAAAAAGAAAGCTTCTAAAGAAAGCTGAGCAGAGCCAATTCCTGGAAATTGGAAGATCTTTAGCTTCCAAAAATTTTTTCTTTAAAAAGCCTAAAAAACTTCCAGGAAATGGAAAATCCATCTCAGAGTCCCAGATTCTGCAAAAGGAAAACCCTCTCCTCAAGTGTTTTTTTTTTTTTTCCCCTAAACCTTCTTTATTAATCCTTCTGTTCCAGGATATTTTATCTCTACCAAAGATCATCTCTCTTCCCCTCCCCTTCTACCACTTGGAGCCCATGCCATTTTGTGATATCACTATATAAAGGGGGGAGAAAGAGAAGAAAGGAAATTAAAGGAACTTCAAGATCAACATTTTATTTAGGGGTGCAATAGATAAAATTCCCTCTCCTTTTCTCTCCTCCAATTGTTCCCTTATATCTATATCAATATATCTATATATATCTGCTTTTCTTTAGTGGTTAATTTGTTTTTTCTATTGTCTTTTTTGTTGCTCCCTAACTTCTTTTGGAGGATTGAAAGGGTAGCAGAGTGCATAAGTAAATTAAGATTGTATGAATTATCTCTCTTGAACATATTCATATTTCCTATAGCCATGTCTGTAATCACCCCTTCTCAGGCTATCTCTCTTTTCAGAGAGGAGATCAGTAGAGACTCAGAGAAAGCCTTCCTATGGCATTTATGAAAAATATCTCACTTCTCTTACTGATTTTCTTTGTTCTTAAATACTTGATTTTCACTGCATTTTATTTAATTTGCATTCCTATTAGGATCTAGAATGCGATAGAATATTAACTAGTTTGCCTCATGGTTGTAAACAGATACCTAACCACCCTTGCTTCCTCAAGAGCTGGTCTTTTTTGTGTTTCTCTAACTCCTGACATCCATGTAGTAGAAACCTCCAACTTAGGAAGAGGAGATACTGCCATCTGGTCTACCTGTACTATGATAAGCCTTCAGGGGAAGATCAGAAGTTTCTTTTTCTCTTTGGCCCTGTTGATATGGCATGGCTCTCCCCGCTGTAGTGGCAAGCCAAGGAACATTATGAAGACTAACTGATAGCCTCCATGAACCGACATTAGCTGTGTCTCAACAAAAAGGTCCCCTTAAAAGAAATGGTTTTTATTGGCCATCACTCAGTCAACCAGTTCTCTTTGGCCATCCCCCTGCCTAGTTGTAGGGATGAATAAGATATTGCTACATCATCCCAAAGTGCAAATCCTTCAGTGCTGAGCCTGGGTACGTGACTTCCCATGGTGCCAGTGTGTATACCAGCTCCACTCTCTACTGTTACAGCAGGGCAAACTGAATGAAACCACAGAGGTATGAGTAAGCCCAGCTATGGTGCAGACTCGCACGATTCTTGAATCAGCAGATATGTCTCTCAGGAGCTTGGCGTGGATAGCTTTCCTGGTGTGTCAAGATTAACTTTTCACCATCTTGTTGCCAGTGAGGAGCTTATCTCTCTGTATCCTGCCACTAAGTTTCTCTCCTTTTTTCCTCTTCAAATAGTACAGGAACCTTGGGATCCACTTACTGTATTCCCATTAGAGCATCAACTCAATCCCTTGGCTTTACTGGTAAAATATAGCTGACAGATCCTGAACCCAAGGACTGGCTCATGCTTCTTACTTTCAGGTTTCTACCCCCTTTATTATTTTTGGCCCAGTTAGTAGTTTAGATCACTTTTAGGAATATTGTCTTTGAATCCTCTCCTTAGGATTTGATGGCAAAAAATTTTAAGTGTCTTTAACATGAACATGGTTCCTATAAAGAGAAGAGTTATTTTCTTTCCTCACCCAAGATTCCTTATATGCCCCATTTATTACCCATATTCTACCTCACTGATGTCTCTAGAGCCTCATTACTATAATCTTCAGGGTCTTTCCTCTCACTTTTGTCTCCTAGAATTCCTCACTCTCAAATCCAGTTTGTCACCCTTGTCCTTGTATCCCCCCTTCCAGGGTCTTTGTCCCTAGTTTCACTTCCAGGGTCTCCGTTCAGCTGAAGTGTGTGGGATCTCGTGGGGGCAATGGCTGCCCCCTGATGATGCATCTGCGCCCCAAGGCACCTCCCCTGCACAACTCAACCTCTGTGGCCTGTGGGGAATTGGCCCCATGTGGGCTGGAGCTGGCCCTGCCTCCTTGGGGGGACTGGGTCTATGTGCGCGTGGAAACACCACGGGGTCTCCCTGGAACCCTTCGATTCCAGCTATGTGTGCAGCTACAAGGTCAGTACAAGGGGCCCCTGGGTTTCTATACCTTTCCTTGGGGACCCCCTCATAGGGACTTCCTGTGCCCTACTCTAGGGCCACCTAATTCAAGTTAACATGCAAATATAAGGGAAGTCTGCTGGACTCTATCTGAGATCCCTTGTTGGAAACATCCAGCATATCTCTCATCAGAACCTATAGGATTACAGCTATGCATGTAGCTGTGAAGTCAGCCACAATATCCTAGGTCCCTTTCTGGGATCCCACTCTAGGATACTTTTTTCTTTCTTCCCTGTACTATAGGACAATCTGATTTCTACTGTGATCTTACCTCACTCTCACTCTCTTTAAACTTTCTCATAGTGATACCTTTACTTTACCTCAGGGTGAGTCAAGACCCTAAGGATATGATTTGAGAGACTATGGATAAGCCATGAGTTCTCCCTATAGACTACTGCCAGGTCAATGTGCCTGGAACCCTGTCCCTTAAGAGGCTATATGGGTGGGGATGGAGGGAGGTTTTGTTTAATGACCTTGGGGGATTTGGCTAAGGTGGGAAATTTGGGGTTTGGATTGTGATACTGATGGGACTGTCAATGAGCTATAAGCTTCTTCCCAGAGTGCCCCCAACATGGCCTGTCTCGAGCCCTGGTACCTGGAGCAGCCATGAACATGCCCCAGTCTCTGGGTACTCAGCTACCCCCTCAGGAGATACCACCTTTGGGAGCCCCTGAGGAAGGGTCTGGGAGCACATCTCCTCCTGACCACTGCTGGCCAGTGCGTCCAACGTTGCGGAATGAGCTGGATACCTTCTCTGTCCACTTCTACATCTTCTTTGGCCCCAGTGTGGCCCTTCCACCAGCACGTCCAGCTGTGTTTGCCTTGAAGCTCCTGCCTGTGCTGGACAGTGGAGGGGTCCTGACCCTGGAGCTACAGCTCAATGTGGTATGGATGGGGCAGGGGATGGGGCTCAGGGGAGGGACAAGGGAAACAGAAGGAGAAGCTGACAATGCTTTCAGCTTGAAACTTTAGGTAGTGGTACTGAGTATAGCCTTCAAAAAGCCTGCCTACATATCTTCCACCCAGCCCAGAAACCAGTGTTGGAAGAAACACTATATTTCAGTGAATTCAATCTCCCACCTGGTGTAGGAATTCCCTCAACGTCTTTTTTAGATATCAAGTATTTTCAATTATGAGACTATCCATTCCACTGTAATCATATTTAGCTCTGAGGCCAGAGATATTTTCACCATCATGTAACTGGGGACTTGAGAGGAGAGCCTATGAGTTCCTTACTCTTAGATTAGCTACCTGAGAATAGGGATACTATTTTCTCCATCAAATCAAATCAAGGATTCCCCAAGGACAGAGACCATGTTTCTACTTTTAGACTTGGTCAAAATCCACATGCTATGTGTGATTTAGGGTGGCAAGTTTCAAGTGAAGACTTTGTCATAGGATTTAGAATTGGGAAAAAAACTTTTTAAGAGCATCAATTCTAAGGATTCCTAACCTGGGGTCTGTGAATGTGTATGTATGTTTACTATTTTGAGTATTATTTCAATATAGTTGACTTCTCTTATAATTTTATGTATTTTATTTTACATATACATATGCATATGTATATTGTAAAATTATTATTCTGAAAAGGGCCCATAAGCTTCACTACATTGCCAAAGGAATCCATGACATAGTTTAAGAAATCCTCATCTGGCCCATTTCCTCATTTTAGAGGTGAGGAACTGAGGCACAGGGAAGTAAAGTGACTTGTTATAACTATAAACATCATTCCTACAAGCCTTTTTTTTTTTTTTAAACTTTATTACCAAGGGGTAAAGGCTATATACAGATTAAGGGATCATCAATTAAGTTTCATCTTTAAGGTAATCTTATCCATCCCATTTCCAGCTAAAATAAATATTCATCTAATATAAATGTTGTATTCATTACCAGCTCACGTTTTTAAGAGAATTATTCAGCATCTTCTAGGTACTATTGTTCACTAACCAACTTACTTGACTTTTGATGCTGACCTATTTCTAGTCTCAGAGGGTCTTGTGTGTCACCTTCACATTGCCATCATAGAATCCTCTAGCTTCTCTTGCATTTCAAATCCCTGGAACCTCTCAGTTCTACTTTTTTCTTTCCTGCAGTGCACCTCATAACATTTGAGAGTTTTCAGAGCATTCTTTTGCCTTTACTACAGGCTCATTAATTAGGTTTCTTGATTTTTCTTTCCTTTGACTTTTACAGACTTTCCTTTGACATTCCTTTGAAATAATAGCTATCAAAATAGTAAACACACACACACACACATATTCACAGACCCCAGGTTAGGAATCCTTAGCTATGATTTTTTTTCATAATTATAACTTTTTATTGACAAAACCCATGCCTGGGTAATTTTTTACAACATTATCCTCACTTCTGTTCCGACTTTTCCCCTCCCTCCCTCCACCCCCTCCCCCAGATGGCAAGCAGTTCTATACATGTTAAATATGTCACAGTATATCCTAGATTCAATTGAACCGAACAGTTCTCTTGTACAGGAAGAGTTGGATTCAGTTTAGCTATGTTTTAAAAAAATTTAATTTTTTTTCTAAGATGAAGATCTGCCTTCTTTCTCTCCCACCTCCCATTTCTCTACCCCATTAAGAAAGCAAGAAAAACAAAATCTCTTGTTACAAATGGATAGGTAAACAAAACAAATTCCAAATTGGCCATATTTAAAAAAGTACCAATTCTGAGTCCATCATTTCTCTATTGGGGGCGGGGGGCAGGTGTGTGGTTCTTTCCAAGTTTTCTAGAATTGTAATTGGTTTTTTGTTGATCAGAGTCCATAAGCCTTTGAAAATTATCTTTTTATCATATTGTTATTGTATACATTTTCCCCAGAAATATTTCCCATTCCCTTATATATTACACAATACCCAAAATTTTAAACAATCATTGGTAGGGAAATGTGATACAAAGGTGCCTCTATTTACTTCCCTTTCCAATTTCTTTTCCCCTAAAAATTAGGGTTCGTTATTTTTGTGCCATTATAAAGAGGTTCCACAAGGGGGAGACATTTCCCTTTGACTTTCCATTTAGAAGTGGTGGTGGATTCTCATAACAAACTCTGGCTATAAAGGATATTCCAGGAAAATGAGGTAGAAGTGGGAATAAGCTTTTCTAGAGCTAGGGATAGAAAAAGAAGAGTTCTTAAGGGAATGATGATTACAGAAGACTGGAAGGACTCCCCTACTTCATGCCTACCCCCCCTCCTTCCTTTTCCCAAGTGTTTGGAGAATGGAGAAAAAAGTGGTTGTAGCGATTAGGAAGGAGTTTCTGTGCCTCAGGATTTTAGGGACTTGGGAATTGGGAAAAGAAGGAAAATCATTGGTGGCATTATAGGGTGAATTCCTAGAGGAGTTATAGTGGATTTGAGGAAAAATCTTTCCTCAGCTTAGTTCTGGTCTGTTTGGTTTCCTGACTGGCCCTCTTACACAAGCAGCTAAGGGGATACAATTTACACGTGACCCTGGGCAAGTGACAACCTCTCAGCCATATTTCCTCAACTATAAAATAGTGATACTAATAGCACTTGCCTTATAGAGTTGTTATGAAAATTAAATGAGATAATTTTTGTAAAATATTTTGCAAACTTTAAAAGTGCTATGTAAATGTTAGAAGGATTTTCTTCAGGGCCCTTTGATTCTCTAGTCAATTAAAATAACAGCTAGCATTTATGTATTGCTTAAGGTTTACAAGGTGTTTTATATATTATTTCATTTAATTCTCATAACAATCCTGGGAGGTAGGTGCTATTATTATTTCCATTTTACAGATGAGGAAACTGAGGCTGAGAGAAGTAATGCTGGAGAAACTGAGCAAGACAGAGATTAGAGAACTATTTAATAGTTTATTAAATGGAGAGATTTACTGGGACCAAATGGATCCATGGTTGGTCCCAGGGCTGAACTTGACCATGGTCTCAAAGAATCCAGCGCTGATCGGGACAGCAAAACTCTTTTATAGGATAACAAGAACAATGACATAATGAAGGAGGTACCTGGATGGGGATAACCTAATGGGGGGAGGCACCTAGGATGACATAATGGAGGGAGGTACTAGAGAGGTTACTGATATTCTAATGATGTCTAAAATAGATAGACCTTTATCCTGTCAAACATTAAGAAGGAATGATTATAGCCTAAAGATATAAAACCTTTATCTCATCAAACATTAAGAGGGAAAGGTTATAACTTGAGGCAGAGTAACTAAATAGGACAATTGGGAAACTGGGTCAGAACATTAAAAGGGAACTGTGGCACAACAAAGTTAAATGAGGAAGTAAGCTAAGAGGTTTCCAACCTCTAAAACAAAAATGAGCATTGAGTCAACTTTCTGATCCTCTGAAACCCAGGGAATAGATCGCAGTTCAAAGCCCTTTCAAACCCACACAACCTCAAGTGCACAGATGTCCCTCTTTTGCCTTTTAGTCCCAGAATACCCTCAACTCTGACACCTTTGTATCAGAGGTTCTTAACCTGGGCTCTGTGAACTTACTATAATTATTAGGATAACTATTTCAGTGTAGTTGATTTTCTTTGTAATCCTATATATTTTACAGCATATATTTAAAAATATATATATATTTTTTTCTGAGAAGTCCATTGGCTTCCTCAGATTGCCAGTAGAATTCTATGATACAGTAAAAGTCTCATTTCCATAGGTGATGGGGCCAGAGATGCTGATGGAATTTCCTGACATCCATCAGACTCATTCTCCAGCCCCATTCCATCTTCCATTCAAAACTAATAAAGACTGAATCATTTTTGGATTGAGTGTTTTGTATCCCATTCTTAGTTGTTTTCATGGTCTGCCCAATGAATATCTGATTGAAACGTCTTCTCCCAAGGACTTGGCAACTTCACTTCAGTATTAATAAATATTTCCTGTATTTTTTCCTATTTAATAATCATTTAAGAGTCAAGGATTTTTGTAGTATTCATTTAAACAACAAATCTACCTTCCCTTTCCTGGGCTTATCATGTCCTCCCCTTTTTCCTCATCAGTGAGCTCTTTTCTTCCATACCTGATGTCCAAAAGAGAGACTGTTAAAACACTACTGTCACACTCAAGTTCTTAGAACCTATTTAGATTTATTCAAGCACTACTTAAGAAATCTCAGGTTTTTCCCTGAATCTTCTTCTTTCAGACACAGTTAGTCATGTGCTATAGCAAGGTGAAAAGACATTTACTTAAAATAGAATTTAAGATATATATATATATATAAATATAATATATTATATTATAAATATATATATTTATATACATATATTTATATATATTTAAAAATATATATATAATATAAATATATAATATATATGTAATAATATATATATAATATGTTATATTATATATATTATAATATAATATAATATAAATACATATAAATATATAATATATATATTATCAACAAGATAAAAGAATCAAGTGGAATAAATGAAAAAATAGCCACTATATATTTAGTCCTGGGGATACATATAGAAAAGGTGAAGAAGTCCCTATTCTTATGGAGTTTACATTCTTATTGGGAGAGACATCACATAAAAGATCTAGCTTCAGAGCTGATGACAGTGGCAATACTAATGGATAGCAAGGCCCAGGGGTCTTTAGGTTGTAACAGCAAATAAGATGACAGTGCCCCAGTGTCTAGGATCTACTGAGTAATAGTGAAGTAGGTGATAAGACACCATTGGAAAGAAAGGGGTTGGTAACTCATCACATCTAAGTGGTATTAACAGTTAAGTGTCCTAGAGGGGGTCTGGATAGCCTAAGGCTAACAAGGGGAGTGAAGGGAAGTCAAAGGGATAGGGGGGTCTAGGTGATGATAGTAGTAGCAGGCAAATGTTCCTGTTCCTATTGCCTCTCAGTATTTATCATTACCTGTATTCTCCATAGACTTGTGAGGGACATAGTTTCCAATGATAACTGCTAAAAATGGAAGAAACCCCTCGTCCAAAGGGAGGACCTGGAATGAGCCAGAGTTTGGTCACATTTTTCAAAGATTATAAATGCATTTATAGCCTGAGAAGAAGCTTGAAAGCAGTGAGACAATGTTTTTAGCTGTTCAAAGGGGAATGGGAAAAGGATGAGATATATGTGCATATTTGAGCTATTCATGCTAAGTGGGGGATTAAAGGAGAAATATAATAGATCTGGACATCGGGAAGTAAGGGTCCAGGGAGAAGACATTTGCAAACACAATAAATCAGAAAGCAGGATGTTTGCTGCTCTTTAGATAAGTTAGGAACCAAGATTTCTGCTATTCTGTTTGAGCTGGTCATTTGGTTTCAGCAAAATTGTTCAAAATTGGTTTCAGCAGTTGCAGCTGTCTCCAAGTTCAGCTAATATTTACTTGCAAAAAATCACTGGTATGTCAAGCAGCCCTTGGGTGTAAAAGTCCCCTTGATTGTCTAGTTGTTTTGCTACTCCATTGTCTGGTTCCCCCGTGAAAAAGGGAAGCTCTAGGATATTTAGTTAGCTATTTTAGCCATTAAAAAGCTCAAATCCACATCAAAGAGAAATGTCACTCTGAAAAGTCTGAGAGTGGTTGAGGAGGAGGTATGGTGATAGTAGAAGACACTGTTAGGCCAAGGAGAAGACATAGCTACTTTTTTGAAATCCACTTTTTAAACTATAAAATCCCAAACTTTTAAGGAATTTAGTTCATGAAGAATTTAGTTCCTTACTTGATCAGTTCAGTTCTATAAGCTTGTACATTGGGGAAAAAAAAGTCTTCTGAATCCATTCTTTCAACTTGACTCATGCTGCACATAAAGCACTATACCATACAACAGCCACCTAGGGGAGGGTGTGCTTTTCCCAGAGATCAAAATGAAGGCGCTGCAGGTCTAAAAGGCATTGCATCTCAGCACTGGATGTGCAAAGCATTGAACTCCAGTCACTGTGGCTTCTCATGACAGGAGCTGTAGTTAGGAGGAAGTCAGTAGCCTTTGCTTCCCAAGTAGAAGAGGAAAACTTGTCTTATTAGTAGCAATAGGAGTTAGACATAGATTTCTGCCTTTCTTCTTATTTTCTCTTTTCTTTTTTCTAGAGGCTTACTGGAATAATTCCACATCCTGATTCTCTTGCAAGAGTTTTTTCCTTCTATTTTTTAAAATAATATTTTATTTACCCCCAATTACATGTAAAGACAATTTTCAACTTTCATTTTTGAAACTTTAAAATTTAATAATATTTTATTTTTCCAATTATATGTAAAAATAATTTTTAACATTCATTTTTGAAAGATTTTGAGTTCCAAATTTTTATCCCTTCCATCCTTCTTCCCTCTCCCTCCCCAAGATGACGAGCAATCTGATAGGTTATACATATACAAGCATGTAAAATATATAGTCATGTTGTGAAAGAAGAAACAAAACAAAAGGAAAAAAACCCATGAAAACAAAATAACAAAAAAAGTGAAAGTAGTATGCTTTGATTTGCTTTCAGATTCCATACTTTTTTCTCTGGATGTGGTTAGCATTTTCCATTATGAGTCATTTGGAATTGTCTTGGATCACTGTGTTACTAAAAAGATCTAAATCAATAAAAGTTGATCATTGTACAATGGTTACTTTTATTATTCTCCTGGTTCTGTTCACTTCACTCAACTTCAGTTCATGTAAGTCTTTTCAGGTTTTTCTGAAATCTGCTTCTTCATTTCTTATTGCATAATAGTATTCCATTACATTCATATACCACAACTATTCCCCAATCGATGAGCAGCCTCTTAATTTTCAATGTTTTGCCACCATGAAAAAGGCTGCTATTGATATTTTTGCATATGTAGATCCTTTCCCCCTAAAGGTTTTATGATCTCCTTGGGATATAGATCTAGCAGTTGTCTTGCAGGATCAAAGGATATACATAGTTTTGTTCTTGCAAGATGTTTTGCTCAGCCTCCCATCAGGTGTAGACATTCTCATCCAACTCCAGTTGGTGCTGAAGGGGGCATCATTGTCTGCTGTGCTTGGCACAGATTTATGGGGGTATAGTTTTCAAGGAGAAATGTACTCCTATAATAGTGCTTGGGAGCAGAAGGTATTTGGCTGAAGAAAAGAGTTAACTTGTTTTCTCTTCTCTTTTCTCTTCTCTCTCCCTTACTCTTTCACCTATCTTTCTTTCCCATTTCCTCTATTTCATTCCCTCTCTTCTTGCCTTCTCTTTTCCACCCCCATCCTCCTTCCACCCTACAGTGGGTGGTGCCCATTCTTGACTAGCTTTTTCCCACAGTCATCTCCCTGGGTGTGACTTTGCTCTTAGTCAAAGACTTTACCCCACCCTTCTTGGGGACTGGTTCTTTTGGAGAGACAGTATTCTGAAACTGATTCCTTCTCACTTACCAAATCTCCTCCCACTAGAAAACTAGACTCATACTAAGTCCAGGACATACAAATTCATTCATTCTATTTTGATTCTGAGTGGCTTTAATAATATATATCAATATTATATCTTTTCTCTCTAGTGTTGAGCTCCCAGATGGTAGTCCCAGAGATTAGACAAAGAATCTTTTTTAGCATATATATATATATATATTTATATATATAAAAATCTTCTTATGTATGCATTTCCATTTATCACTCCCACCCCTTCTCAGATGCATTCAATCCTCTAGGCAAATACACAAACAATGTGTGAAAAAAAAATTAAAAAATGGCAAATCCGAGAGCAAAACATTCTTTTTAAAAATTATCTTTTTTTTTTTTTCCAATTACATGTAAGAACAATTTTAAACTTTTTTTTTACATTTTGAGTTTCAAAAAACAAGTTCTTGAAGGAAACAAGGATTAGGAAAGCAGACTCAATTTTCTGTAGAGAAAAAGAAGATAGGGGGATGAGGCAGAATAGGAGAATATAGAATTCACCTGAGTCTGGCTCCAGAGTTCAATGAGAACAGAGCACTATCTCACGATGTCTTAGTTCTGTTAAGTTCAGATCACCAGCTATAATATAGGAATAAGACTGTGTTACTTTTTTGGAGGGGCAGGCGACAGTCTTCTTGCCTTTGTACACCATTGAAGCTGCTTTTCTCTGCCCTTGGTGATCAGTGGAAAACTACAACTATTTCATATTCTTCCTGAAGTATATTTGTTCATTTCACTTCTCTGTCAAGATTTCGGCTTTCTCATTTTTTTCTGGTCAAAGGGGCAGACATATTCACTTATATTTTCTGGATCAAGGGCTTGTAATTTCAACACAGAAGGGAATTTTCCATTCTCTTTTGCTTCTTCACATATATAAACTTTCTTTTTTTTTAAAAACTTTTTTATTTTGAAAATATATGGGTAGTTTGCAACATTTACCCTTACAAAACCTTGTATTCCAGATTTTTTTCTTTCTCCCTTCCCTCTCCCCTCTCCCCTAGACAGTTAAACATGTGCAATTCTCCTACACATATTTCCACAATTATCATGCTACACAAGAAGAATCAGATCGAAAAGGAAAAAAAAAAAAGAAAACAAAATGTAAGCAAGCAACAACCAAAAAAGTGAAAATACTATCTTGTGATCCACACTCAGTTCCCATAGTCTTCTCTCTGGGTGCAGATGACTCTCTTCATCACAAGACCATATAATAAACTTTCCTAGCCCAACTTCAGATATAGTACATAGTTTGGGTACTTACTTCCTCTTTCCTATGAGGAATGTCAAAGTCCATTTGATTTACCTAAGTATGTTTTATATTACTCATGTTTTATGTTAGTTTTTAAATAATATTTTATATTAGTAACAGCAGAATAACAAATAGAGAATAATTTGGTTCTGAGTTTCCCTACTTCCAACTCTACCCCTGAAGTTGATATCTAGGGCTTGTGCAAAGAATAGGCAGAACTGGATGACTGTGATAAAATTAGATTCTGTATCATAGGAAGTACTAGCCCTCACTCCTGTATCTTGAGGTTTTGGTGCTTCCCCTTCTGCTAGAAAAAGTTGCTTCTCTTTGAAAATATCACTAATAAGAATGGTAAGTCCCACTACAAAGTTGAACAGTTCTGACAGTTCTAGCCCCTTAAGACCAGAAGGTCCTGCCCACCTTCCAAGTTACCAAAGGGAACCAACCTTCTGATTCCCTCAAAAAAAAAAAGGACCTTATTTTGAGGCAAAAAGGCATTTACTGTTGCATCAACAGCCTTTCTTTGTTCCATGCCCTTCTGACTAGTCTTGGACTCAGAACTCTGCTCAGCTCTGGCTATCCCTGATCAGACTCATGTCCTTCATATATGATACCTAATTTATTTTGCTCAACCAGTGATGCCTTTTGCAAGTCCCTATGTAGTTCTAGTGGCTCCTCTGGTTCTTCTGTTTGCTTCATCCTTCTTCCCCTCTAATGATCTGCACTGGGCGCCCACATCTGACCCCTGTGCCATCTGTTATTAGGAACCCACATCCCCCAAGTCTTCCCAAAATAAGACAGGGATAAGTCATTGGAAAAAGTCCAAAGATACCCAGTAGGTGTTAGTCTTAGAAGGCTAATGTTCTAAAATCTCAGGTGCATTGCCAGATTCCATTCCTAGCTAGATTTCCTTCCTTCCTGCCTTTTGCTTGGCTTCTTAATTCTTTCATTTAAATTCAAATGGATATTGGCCCAGGTCTTTCTCAGGTTCTCTTTGGCTCTTTAATTTCTTTTCATTTTCTTTGTGAGCCCAGCTCAACATCTTTCATTCCTAGGACTGGTGGTTCCTATCTCCTTTGATGGGGAAGGCTTCCCTGTCCACTTCTCCTTTCTCCTCCTACATATGATATACCCCCTACTCATTTTGTTGGCCCTAGAGATCACAAATAGAGGCAGTGGCTTATGGTGGTAACTGGTGGGTCAATGGGTACCTAGAATCCTGAAGGGAAAATCAACTATATTTCATTTAAGTCTAAATTCAGTGTCTCTACTTCAGGAGCTTTCCTTCACAAAAAGAAGTCATCATAAGTAAAATAATAAATAAAAGAAATTTAAAACTCCCTAGAGTTTTATATATTCACATATGAATAATAAAGGTAGGAATCTGAAAGAAATTGATTGAAGGGATTTACATTTGTGAGAAGGGGGAGGATATATCAGGTACTACATAGTTATTCCTAGTTAGAGATTTATGGGAAGTATTCTGAAGGAGCAGGGGGACAAGGCAATTAGGGGAAAAGTCCTCTAGTTGGGGATGAAAGTCATTTATAGGCTTGGTGTGTGTATGTATGGAGGGTTATGGTAGTGGTGGGAAGAGGTTCTTGGAGATGTTCTTTAGTAGTATGGGAAACCAAGTTGTGAGGCAAGTGAGGGTGGAAATTCTTTATGCTTTTGCCTCCCATCTCCCCTCATGCAGAGCTCACTGCGCCAGGAAAATGCCACCGTGTTTGGATGCCTAACTCATGAGGTGCCTCTGAGCTCAGGTGACACTTCTGTGACTTGCTCCACAGGTGAGAATGATGGAGTCTGGATAGGGAGTAATGTAACAGGAGGGAAAGAGATGGTGGGGGAGTGGAATAAGGGAAGAGGAAGAGGATGGGGAGAGAGTGAAGATGTCAGGGGGAAGAGGAAGGCAATGGGGGTTCCTTCCTTTCTTCATCCCCTCATCCCCAGTGACTGCTGTCTTTTGCTCAGAATCCCTGGCTGGCTTCATTCTCTCTGTCAATGCTGCTTCTAAAATCTCCAGACTGCGGATCCCTTTCCCCCAAACAGGAACTTGGTACCTGACCCTGCGATCACTGTGTGGAGCAGGCCCGTGGTAAGAGCAGAAAAGTGGGGGATAGGATGAAAACTTCAATCAGATGAAAACTTCAATCAGGAAAGTCACAGTGAAGGAATGGTCATTTTAGGGAGCACACTAGAAGGACAGGCTGGGGGAAGCTATAATGAGAAAGGGTTCTTCTCTATATAATTGGGTTTGAACTCTATCTTAAGGGCCTGGGTACTTAGTTTCTCTGCTTCCTCCAGTCTGGCACCACATGCTTGCCCAGTTGGGCTTCTGGTTTTGCAGAAGAGGGAAGCTTTCCTCGGCTCCATCCTTTCCATTCCCAAAGCCCCACAAGGACCTTCTACAACTAAGAGTTTTATTGTTGGAAACTATGGAGAAGCATGGTAGTGGGGAATGGGTGGAAGGTAGGGAACCAGTTATAAATGGAGCTAGGTGGGGTCTCCCTTAGTTTCTCTTCATGCTTTTCCTTATATACCTTCCTCCTCCCAGTTTTGAGAGTCTGCTACACTTGCCTCTATGCCTGTTTTGTTCCTGGGGCTTGTGTTCCTTGATTCAGCCAGACATTAGGCACCTTCTTTCTCACTATTGGAGAAACAATGGGGGAAATGGGCATCTTGGGACAAGGCATTGAAGTGAGACATTTCCATCTCACAGTAAACAGCAGATGGTTTGTCTGCGTCTCAATGTTTCCCTGCATCACCTAGGAAAGTTATCTTGGGTCATTCATTCTCTGAAGATAACGCCCTCCTGCCTTAAAAATAAAGTCATGCCAATATTTATTTTTAAACTTGCTTTTGCAAGGCAGCAGGGGAAAGTTTTTAACACCTTCAAGAGAGGGCATCTGTGACTGTGTGGGAGAGTCCTGAGCATGCTCAATACAGACCTCCCCCATGCTGAGCTCCTGAAGCCACCACACCCATATCTGTGGCAGGGAGTCAAAACTCTCTATGGGGTTCAAATCTCCAGCCACTCAATTTCTTTAAGCTTCATATTCTCCATCCATAAAATTGGGTTAATAATCCCCAGTGTAAAGGTGAACTTTTATTGTTATTGCCCAGAAAAGGCCCGGTTTTAGGAAGGGCTCAGATAATGACAAGGCTTTCCTTTTGAACCCTGGCCAGCCCTGGCTAATTTTAGTGTAATTTCCTATAAAGAAAAGTTCATAGTTATTTTTCTCCATCTTCTCATCTCCTGCCTTGATGTTCCTCCCCATCCAGTCCAAACCCTGCACTGAGATATTGCATGTCTCTAAAAACAATTTCTTACAAATCAGGGGCGATGAGAATGTGGTCTCCTGACAAGCAGGGTAGGTTTTCTATCCTGCACCCTAGAAGGTACCCTGGTCCTCAGAGTTTATTTTTTCGGACTTTTTCTTAGCTAAAGGATCAATAAGGGGGAAAAACCAAGGGATTAAATTGGAATGTGGGACTGTGTCTGTGATTTCATTAGTATGAAAAATTCCTAGTGAGAACTTCTACCAGTGCATCTGCTCTTTGGTCAATAGATTTAGAGGATTGTCTGGGACACTGAGAGATGTGACTTGTCTAGAGTCTTACAGTATCAGATTATCAGAAGTGGGACTTGAATCCTCTTCTTCCTCCCTCTTTGGACTGCTCTCCATCCATTTTTTCTCTCTCAAACAAGGATCTAAATCTACAGTAATATGCAACAAACCTGGAAATAATCAGAGTACAAAAGAAAGAGTACTGACTTTGGAGTGTGAAGATGTGATTGAAAATCCTGCCTTTGTTATTATACCTGTGCCTGGGACAAATCACTTTAATCTCTGTAAATTGAAGGAGTTAAACTGGATGTCCCTTAAAGGTCACTTCCATTTCTTGAAATATCTTTGGAAAGGGGGTGCTGTTTTTCTTATTCTTCACATTGAGGGTCAATTATTCTATTCTGTGTTAATCACAGTCAATAAATGAATATTTATTGAGTTTCACAGTTAGAACAACTTTTTGATTCACTTGGAAGGTCCTTCATAGATATTCCAGTTGGAAACTGAACTATATCCACAAATAATAGCTCTATCATCTCTGTATGGCAAGTGATTCCATCTCAAATCAATCATTATTGACTGGCCACTGGAAGACTTCTTCCCAATCCAAAGACAACAAATTAAAGTCATACATTCCTAAGAGGATGACAAGACTGTCTTCACCCTAGCTTCTAAGGTTACTTTTATTTGTCAACACCCCTTTCTAAAGCTCATAGGAGAAATTTCTTTGGACTCTCCCAATATTTCTCTCAATGATCATTAAGCATTGTATTAAGCATGATATTAAGTGTCAATTTTGACAACAGCATTCATTTCTTTCTCTAATCAACTTAAGGAAGATACATGCCCCATCCTTATTTGCTAACTACAACTGGTGAAATTCAAGGGCTGGGGAAATGACTTCCAGCTTTAACTTATAAATCTTCTTTACTCTTATATTTGTTATGTATTAAAATACACCTGTGATGGAGATTCATAGCTATTGGTCTAGGGTGGTTCCCTGACCCCCTTTTTCCCATTGAGGATTAAATCTGTTTTTCTTAGCTTTCCTTGAAAGCAAAAATAATAGCAACATTTTTTTTTGAAAGTGAATTTGATCAACTCCCTTTTCTTTATCTGTAGCCTCCACTCACTCAGTATGCTGAATTTAGTCCAGGGAATTTTCTTTCTTAGACTTTGAAATCATTTGAACCCCATTCCCTCCTTCTCTTGTCAAGGATGCTATCAAGACAGAAATTTCTTTTTCTTGGCCAGGAGATAACAGTAGATAAATAGTAACCTTTCCAAAAGTTTCTTCAACTGTGAAGCTATTATCTACATAGTTTATAGGGTATTCCTGAGTGTCAAGTGGACCTGAACTTTCTCTTTGAAGGTAGAACTTTAGAATATTTACAAACTCCTTCATCTTGATGATTTGAGAGGAATACAAGGCCCACAGTTTTTCTTAACTGTGGTTCTTTGGATTAGTTGATCTTTCTTTCCCAATGTGAGATTTCTCTCAAGGCAGTGTGGTAGTACAAAAAAAGTACATGACTTGGAGCTAAAGATTCAAATACTAATTCTGAAAAGTACTGTGTGACTCCGAGAAAACCACTGAATCTTTTAGCTTCAGTTTTCCTCTTATGTGAAATGAAATAAAATGAAAATCTTCCATAATATTTGAACTACTTATCACAAGAGGTTATCATGTGAAAAGTACTTTGAAAACTTTCAAGGGCTATACAAAATTTAAGTTGCTATTATTTTATTTTTATTATCCCGTTTCTTGCTTTGCTGCAAGTCATTACCCAACACTGAGAGGCTAGAACATACTTCTTTTTGAGTACCAATGGTTTCCAGTGCCTGAGCAGGTATGTGCACCATGGGTGATGAATATTAGGAAGCACAATTGCACAGTTGTTGGTTCGTTTATAGCTCACTTCACCACTTGTGCTTTTCTGGGGGATTCCTGAGGCCTCATGACAGTATTAAACCATAGGAGATGATTCTTGTTCCAAGAATCCTTGTTCCAAGGCCAGCCCTTATGCTTTTGAACTTGACTTATCTGCTCTTTGGATCTATTCTCAATACCTTTTCACTCAGGTTCCTCTATATCAACCTTGTACAAAGGCACCCAGTTTTCTACTTCTTTCCTTATTGTCTCTGAAGAACCCAATATTCTTTTTTTTAATTTTAATAACCTTTTATTTACAGGTTATTTGTATGGGTAACTTTACAAGAAACCCAATATTCTTCTTAAGGCTTATTATTTCTTCCTCTCCCCTAATCTCCTTCCACAAGGACAAGAAGACAGATAAGAACTTAAAATAACAAAAAAAAGGAAGAGGTGTAAAGTTAGTTGGTTTCTTAAAGTTTATAGGAATAGGTGGTCCTGTTCATCAATGAAATGGAAGTGATGGTTTGAAGTTTGAGGCCCTCTTCTCTGATCCAACTCTTGTGTTTTGCCTCTGGAGTAAGCCTCACCTAAATCCTGTTTGAGTTGGTGCTGACCCAAGTTAATCAAGCTCTTTGCCTAAGGATTGGAGCGGATGCTAGCTCTCCGGTAGGATTCTCACCTCTTCCTGGAGGTCTCTTTGGCTTGGCCTCTGGAGGAGGAAGGCTCCTTTCTATTTGGCCCTAAATCTTCCTCTTCTGGGCTTCATGCCATCTGGTCCAATTAGTCACTTCCTCCCCCCTTCCTGGAAGACACTTTCTTTGGCTCTGGGCCCTTGGAATTCCTACCTTTACTCTAAACCACTTCTCTTAATTCATTGTCAATTCAACAAATATTTATCAAGATGCTACTGAGGGCTCTCACCTAGGCACTGTGCTAGGTGATGGGGATAAAAGGGGGAAAATGGGGGGAAATGGAGACAGTCTCCACCATCAGGGAGGTTTTACATTCTACTACATTCCCTCTGCTGTTCAGTTTTCTCGAAGCATATTCACTAGCTGGTTGCTAAGACTGGTTCTTCCTTTAGCTTCTTCAGCTATGGTCCTAGGCTCACTCACATCTGGACTGCCTTCTCCAGTAGCTATGTATTTTCCATTGTGGGTCTTACAGCTCATTGCATGACTCTAGCTGGCTAGAACATCCAGAAGCTGACTGCCATCTCTCTTCCTTTTTCAAAGCCCATGCCTCTTGCCGCATCTCCCACTAAGTTCCCGTTTCCTGTTTAAAGAACTATTAATTCTTATTTTATTTGCAGAGCAGAGGAAGAGTGAGAGGCGCTTGTTGGGAGGGTCAGTTGGATACTCAGGAGTGCAAAGGATAATAGCTTTCTAGTCCGAGGAGGTCATGGCCAGTGTGTCCATTATGCTGCTCAGTTTGAGTGTAATGGTCATGGTTATGGTTGGGTGTGCCCAGGGTAAGGACCACTGGCGCCGAGGGTGATGATCAGACACTGTGTGCCCACTGAATCACAACATCACAAGTCACAGAATCACAACATCACAAGAGTTGGAAGGGATACTGTTATCTCCTTGGAGCCTATCTAGTTGAAACTGTGTCTGAACTAGAGTCTCCCCTAAAAGACATTCAACAAATCTCCTATCTGGCATTTCTTTGGAGACCTTCAGTGAGGGCAAACTCATTCATTCTCTCCTGAGGCAGTTCATTTCCCTCTCGAAGAGATTTAATTGGTAGGACTCTTTTCCTTGAGCCAAATCTGATTTTTCTCTTTTGTTACTTCTACCCATTGCTCCTAAATCTGACCCTGAGGTCAAGCACAACCATTTAATTCCTTTTCTCCTTGATAGCCTTTCAAATATTTGAGTATTTTGGAGAAGGATAGAAATGATCAGTACAGTGATTAGTGAATGCAGCCTGACACATCCAGAGTGAGGGTTATTTTGCCCAGAGTGATGGCTAGATGTCTATATATTCACCCAGTGGAAGATAGAGTGTCTAGGGCAAGGATTAGAGGCACCCAACATGATCATCAGTGTGTCTGCAGGTTTGAACGCTGTAAGAATGTCACTGCTGAGGTCCGTCTCCGGACCTTCCTGTCCCCATGCATTGATGATTGTGGCCCGTATGGTCAGTGCAAACTTCTGAGGACACATAACTACCTGTATGCAGCTTGTGAGTGCAAGGCTGGTAAGTGAAGAAGTTGGGGGAAAGGGCATGGGATGGAGAAGCCAGGAAAGACTGAGGGGCTAAGGACAGGAACTTGGAGGCCCTGGATTGAGACTGCAGGAACTGAGGCAGGGCTGGGAAGAGTGAGATTTTGTAGGGAGAGTCAAGCATGGGCATTTAATATGGGCAAGGCCATGGGAAGGGAGGAAAAACCAGTATTCTGAACAGGAGGAGAAAATGAAGGACCAGAGATGTCAAAAAACAAAACAAAACAAAACAAAACAGGGTATGAAAGGAGGAAGAGGATTTAGGAAAGGAGGAAGAGGATTTAGACCTGAAGGCATCTTAGAGATCATCTAATTCAACTCCATTTTTCAGAGAAGGAAATTGAGGTACTAAAAAATCAAGGGGCAAAGGGCAGAACCTGAGAACAGGCAAGTAGGGATAAGTTCTCTCTTCTCAAACTCTAGAATGAAAGTATGGGGGATTGAGATTCATAGGGTAAAAAGAATTCATAAAGAGCATGGGTCATTGAGCTCCTATTTCACACTGACTGCCCTTGCACTGAATACTGGACTTGCCCTGATCCCCCATAGGCTGGCGTGGCTGGGGCTGTACGGACAGTGCAGATGCTCTCACTTATGGATTCCAGCTTCTGTCCACCCTGCTGCTGTGCCTGAGTAATCTCATGTTTTTGCCACCTGTGGTTGTGGCCGTTCGAAGTCGCTATGTGTTGGAGGCTGCGGTCTACACCTTCACAATGTTCTTCTCCACAGTAAGTGGTCTCAGGGAGTATCTTGGTCTGTACTTTCACCCTAGTCTTCTCTATAGTGCTCGGGTTTTGTGTGTGAGTGTGTGTGAATACACCCACCCACACGCATGTGCAAACACACATGTATGTTGCACTACCATGCTTATATGGGTGATCATACATACACATGTGTGTGTGGAAGGTTAGTCCATTGCTAACTTTAAAATGGGCTGGGCACTGCATTTGAGACCTTCTAGCTCTAGCTTTTGATTTTATTCCACGTGGCCTGGAGTTCACAATCACTCCTTACCCTTGAATCACCCTAGTCTCCTTTTCACTCTGCCCTGGATCTGTGACTCAAAGCTGAGTGATGAGAGACAGATCCTCCCATTGACATCTATTTCTATCCCCTCTACAAGTCGAGGCCCCTCCGTGATGGATTTGGGACCTCTTCTTGTCATGGTACATAGCCACCGTCTGCACCGGAACGCTCTGAGTAGCCATCTTCAGTGGTCTGCTTTTGTCTCCTTATCCTGACCTGGCTTAAAAAATTTTTTTTCTCATGATTCTTTGTTGGATTTCCCAATCTAGAAAATATGGTATTTTTTAGATTTGTTTGTAGGAGTTATGGGGTAGAGTTCCACTGTATTTCTTCCTTCTATTGTGTCATCTTTCATTATTAATTTTTTGTCCCCTATTAGATATGCCCAAAGTGGGGTCAGAAGGCATTTTCAGGGATACCTCTTCACTGACAGTAAGAGAAGAGAATGCAGTTTGTCTTGATTTTGATTCCTTTTTTATGTTTTAATACTTATTTTCCCCAGTTACATATAAAACAAATTTTTTACATTTATTTTTAAAATTGTGAGTTCCAGATCCTCACCCTTTCTCTCCCTTCCCCATATTAAGAAGGCCTAGTGAAGTTGTGCAAAACATTTCTATAAAAGTCACATTCTAAAAGAAAACACAGATCTTCTCTGTCCCCCCTGGGGAGAAAAAAACCCTCTTAAGAAAAAAAAGTAAGAAAAGTATGCTTCAGTTTGTATTTAGACACGATCAGTTCTTTCTCTGATGTGGATAGCATTTTTTTGGTCATAAGTCCTTCAGAGTAGTCTTGGATCATTGTATTGCTGAAAATAGCAACTTGACTTTAATTTTTGACAAAATTCTAGAATATATTATTAAGAGGTTGAATAGTAAATATCTAGAAAAGGAAGCAGTTATCATCAAGAACCAGAATGGTTTAATCTAGAACAAATGAAGTCAGAATAACTTCATTCCCCTTTTTTAACTAGGCTATTAAAATGGTAACTCAGTATAATTCTGTAGATAGCATTTGTCTAGATTTAGGTAATCATTTGCCAAAGTCTGTCATGTTATTCATGTGGGAAAGATATGAGGACTGAACTATTAGATGAATTAAAGAATGGTTCATTAGAGAATTAGTTAAATTAGATTAATTAGAGGTTGATTGAACCATTTGACAGAAAACAATTATCCTTTCCAAATCATGACTTTCCCCATCTCAGTTTTAATATGTCATGGGTTGTCATAAGAAATTAAATGGGCATTTTGGGGGAATTTTGCGGAAGCTGTAGGTAACATTTAAAGAGCAGTAAATGACACAGAAAAGTCTAAAACTCAGAAATACATAAAATATATATATAGTATTATATAATATCAACCTAAATTTTACAATAATATTACTGTAAACACTCCATAAAAGAAAAAAGGAAAAAAAAATTCATACTTCTCTGGTATGAAGGAAGAACCAAAAATTTTATATAGATTTTCCAGATTGTGGGGATATTATGCTTCTAATCCTCCCCCCCTCAATAAAATCATTAGTAGTCATTAATTATTTAATGTCAACTGGAAAGAAGATTTTCAGTGGAGCCTTAAATAATTTTTTCTTGACCCCATTTTATTGAACATTATTATTATTAGTATTTTAATCAATGACTTGGATAAGTCTTCTTATCAAATCTGTAGATAATGCAAAGCAAGGAAGAGCAAAGCATTGGATAACAGAGTCAGAATTCAAAAAGATCTAAACAGGCTGGAACAATGAAATAAATCTATTTAGACTTTA
Source organism: Sarcophilus harrisii (assembly GCF_902635505.1). Classification (NCBI taxonomy): domain Eukaryota; kingdom Metazoa; phylum Chordata; class Mammalia; order Dasyuromorphia; family Dasyuridae; genus Sarcophilus; species Sarcophilus harrisii. Next base: position 315,006,411 of record NC_045426.1, on the reverse strand, counting down.
AAAGATAAATGTAAAATGGGAAAACATAAACTCTGTGACTTCTACCCCAGGCACGGGCCTATGATCTAAGACAAAACTTCTTAAACTTTGAGTTTTGACCCTAAATAGGGTCCTGTAACTGAATGGGGGGGGGTTGTGAAATTATTTATTGTCAGTAAATGTTTGACTTGTATGCCTATTATATATATATGTATATATATATATATATATACACATACATACATACATATACATATATATGTACTTTCACTGTGATATGTGTGTGTGTGTGTGTGTGTGTGTGTGTGTATGTACCTGGGGATGCACAAAAATTTCTTGGGCAAAAAGGGGTTGTCAGTAGAAAAAGTTTGATTTAGGAGGGAAATGCCAAATACACTGGAACATGCCTCATAACAATGAGTACAGCTCAAACCAGATTAAAATGTAATTGAGAAATATTTAACAAAAGAATTAAAAATACAATTAAACTTATTTCATGTTATCATGAAGATCATCCACATAGATTGTCATTGGACTTTTTAGTGATCCCCAAGTCTTTTTGAGTTTAACACTATTGATGTAGGGCCTAACCCTAAAATTTAATCCTATTAGTGACTTCTGACCTCTGCCCCTAGTTCTACCATGCATGTGACCAGCCGGGCATTGTGGTTTTCTGCATCATGGACTATGATGTTCTGCAGTTCTGTGACTTCTTGGGCTCCCTCATGTCTGTGTGGGTCACAGTCATTGCCATGGCTCGTCTGCAGCCTGTGGTCAAGCAGGTAAGTCTAATATTAATTTCAAGGAGGAAGGAGTAAACTCTAAGCAGATGACTAACCTATTCCTGAAATCCAATCTATTTTTTCTATTTTTCCTCTTCCTCATCCTCCTCCTTCTCCCTCCTCCTCTTCCTCCTTCTCTTCCTCCTTCTCCTCCTCTTCATCTTCCTCCTTCTCCTCTTCCTCCCTCTTCTCTTCTTCCTCCTTTTCCTCCTTCTCCCTCCTCCTCTTTTTTTCCTTCTTCTCTTCCTCCTTTTCCTCCTCCATTGGAGAGTTAAGTGACTTGCTCAGGATAATGTCACTAAAAAATGTCTGAGGTCAGAAAAAAATTTGACCTGAGGTCCTCCTGACTCCATGGCCAGTCACCTATCCTCTATGCCATTTACTTACCCTCTCCAAAATCTGTTTCACATCTACAAATGGTCGCTGTCTGAGTGAGAATGCCCAGGATATAGACATTTTACTGATGGCCAGATCACTACAGGGTGAGGAAGCCCACAGAATTTGAACAGATTAAAACCCAAGACTTGGGCAATCTAGACAAAGAATCCATGTCCTCTACTCATGCCTGAGCTAGTTAAGCAGAGTAGCAATACTCAGAATCAGAATATTTATCCTATCTTTCTATTTGTCCTGTCCTTGAGCGATTGATCAAGGAAATAGGATAAAGGGAGAATAGCTGAGGTCTCCCGTAATAATTGGCTATTCATAATATGAGAAAGAAACACTTTTCCCACTTATCTCTCAGTGCTTTGCTCTCATTATTCTTCATTTAAAAGTGCCATCCTCAACCCAGCAGATAGAACACTAGACCTGGAGTTAAGAAGACCTACCTGAGTACAAGACCCTGTGTGACCTGGACAGGTCCATTAACTTCTGCTTGATTAAGCTTTCTCATGTGTAAAATGGGGGTGGTAATAGTATTTATTTCCCAGAATTGTTGGGGGAATAAGATGGGATAATATTTGTAAGATATTGTTGTCCATAAATATATCCCTTACTCCTTTTTTTAGTCTCCCATACCTCTTCCCCATCCCAAAATTCTGGCCCTTATTTCAAGTACTTTCTTCCTTTTTTGGTCCCTTTCCTAATTCCAATTTCCCCTCTGCTCTGTGACCTCCCCCTAGCATCCATCCAGCCCTATTTCTAAGGTCCCTGTCTCCCAAGGCTCCTGAGCTTCTGACTCTGAGCTTACCTTTATCACTTCTTCCTCAGGTTCTCTACCTGCTTGGGGCCATGCTACTGTCCATGGCTCTGCAGCTTGACCGACATGGCCTCTGGAACCTTCTTGGACCTAGTCTCTTTGCCCTTGGGATCCTGGCTACGGCATGGGTAAGGATGCATGGGGAACGGTGGTCTTGGCCTGACCACCTGGCCTAGTGAAGGTCAGTCACATCATGAGTAAGGGAAGTCAGAGATGTGGGGGTGGAAAGGCAATGTTCTGATTATGTCATGTATGAGGAGAGGGTGGTCCAGCATGGCTTCTATAATAATTCTTCCCCTTAGATGTGAGGTTATAGATTTTATTCATTTTTGGAATCCTTTCCTGTAGGATCTTATGTCCATGTCCTCATCCTATACTTGTATTTCTACCCTAAACCCACATTCTTATCTTTATTCCATATCTTTATCCTTGTCCCTGCTTCATCTCCACCTTTCCATTCTATGTCCCTACCTGTATCCTTTCCTCAAGTCTTCCCCATATCTGCATTCATGGCCCCAACTGGCTTTATGTTTTTATCAATATACCAGGTTCCAAAATCCCATTGCCCATGGTCTCCATAGCCCCACAGACCTGTTACTGTGCCTCTGAGATACTCATTTCAGGGTTAGGGAGAATTTGATTTTCTTGCTTTCTTTTTGTCACCTTTGAATGATTTTGGCTCGCAATTAATTTTCATCAACCCAAGGGGAGCTTCCTGATCTGGCCTCCCCTCTTTCTACTGCTCCTCACAGCATCCCCTAAGTTTTTTTTAGCATTTGTATTGATGATACCCACAGAAGAGTTCAGTCTTAAGTTAAATGATCCTGGCTCTTGGGTGAATCACAAAGATTACTTATCTTTGATTTTTCCCTGCTTTCCATTCTATTCTTGTTTTGTTCAATCTCTTAATCTCTGGAGTTGGATTCTCTCATGCTAGTTCTCTTGAGGCTCCTTACCAGGACATGGAAATTCTGCCTTTGAAGGTTACAAGATGAACTAGGTCCTAAAGCTTGACCTTTATATGGATAGTGGAGATGAAATACAGAGCCTCTTATATTACATAAATCCAGGACATCTTGCTCTTTTCTTTCTTTCTTTCTTTCTTTCTTTCTTTCTTTCTTTCTTTCTTTCTTTCTTTCTTTCTTTCTTTCTTTCTTTCTTTCTTTCTTTCTTTCTTTCTTTCTTTCTTTCTTTCTTCTTCTTCCTTTCTTCCTTTTCTTCTTCTTCTTCTCTTCTTTCTTTCTCTTCTTCTCTTCTTTCTTCTTCTTCCTCTTCTTCTTTTCTTTTCATCATCATCTCCTCCTCCTTTCTTCTCTTCTTCCTTTCTTCCTTCTCCTCTCTTCTCTTCTTTCATTATTCTTTTCATCATCATCTCCTCCTCCTTTTTAACTCTTTTTCCTTTTTTTCCTTCTCCTCTTTCTCTTTTTGCTTTTTCTTATCCTCTTTCTTTTTTCTCTTTCCTCTTCTTCCTCCTCTTTCTTCTTTCTTAATTTTCAAATGACAAGTCATCATTTGATACTAGACCTTCCATTGATTAACATCTTCAAATTCAGTAGGTGACTTCTGTACTTAGACTTGAAGGATCCATAATTGGACCACATTGGAGCTGCCCTCAATCTAAGTAGTTTAGTAGATCCTTTTCTTCTCATTTCCTTCTCTAGAATGTTCTCTGTTGCTCTAGTTTCAGTTCTAGTCCCTCCCTCAAGTCATCATTTGATAGCTAGCCTTCTAGTGATTAACTTCTTCAAATTCAGCTAGGCTGAGCTTCTGATTAGCTAGGCAAAAATATGGACCAGCATTGCAACTGCCCTCAAATCCTAATAGTTTAGTAGGATCTTTCCCTGTCTCCCCATTTCCTTCTCTAGTATGTTCTCTGTTGCTCTAGTTTTTCAGAATTCAGTCACCTCCAGGCCATAAAACAAGCTATTTTGTCAGAATCACACTTAACAGAGACTTCCTGTTTTCTGAGTAACTGAACAAATATTGTTTTCATAGAATTAAGGATTAAGAACTGGAAAGGACCTTAGAAGTTACTGAATCCAACCCCTCATTTTACACAAAAAACTGAGGCTGAGACAGATTGAGTGACTTGTCCAGATAATAAATGTTCAGGGCAGGATGCACATCTAACTCTGAGTCCAAAGCTAGCATCCTATCCATTGACCTCTTAGCTACCTTCTAGTTACCTGGTCAGCTTTGGTTCAGTTCTAGATGGATCCCTACTCTATTTCTATGATATTTTATTAATTTTTTTCTCCTCAGGGCAGGTGATCAGCCATTATCTTGATCATTATTAGACTAGTAACTACTTTTCCCTCTCAATGTTAGCAGAGTTACATGCTCCTTGCTTTAGCTAAAGGCTCTAAAAGTAAACTGATACCCTTTTTTTCTAGTTATTACCTGAGTTACGAATATGATTAATAGGTCAAGTTTTTAAGCCACACACAATGAATGATTTCTGTTTGCTGCATATATTATCTTGAACTAATCAGGTTGATAGAAGCCTCCCCCTGCTTGTCCTGACTTAAAAGATATATTTTCTTTTTCATGTTCCAATTGACTCCATGGTTCTTAGACCTTTAGCTTACTCTTGATACCCTCACTGGTCCGGGCCTGTTACCTTCTTGGCTTTTATACCAAATCTCTGGGCTTCTGATTTATATCTAACTAATCAACTATTATATTTTCCTACAAAGTTATTATAATCTTGACATGGTTGAAGTTAAAATGAATTTTCCTTAATTCAACCATAATTATTATTAAGACAATAATAACAACCACCTACATCTCTATTATTGATTTTCCCCAACAACTTCATGTGATAGTTCACACATAAGGAAACTTAGAATCACTGTTTAAGTGGTTTACTTAAAGTCCTATAGCTTTACACCAAAAATAGGTGTTCTGGCTCACAAGTCTGGAGACATAGATTCATCCTCTATGAATTCTTAGTTATTTACTATCTTGTCAGAAAAAGAGAGGAAAGAAGGAAAGAGTGTGGGGTTCTTTCAATTGCATTAGTGGGAAACTTTTTGCATTGGACCTTTGATTTCAATGGTGTAGATTAAATCTCAGCATAGATGGCTGCTTGCTTTATAAGTAACAGTCTTAGAAAATTTCCAGGGGCCACTGAGAGATTAAATGACTTTTCTAAAGTCTCAGGGGAACATTTCTTGAGTATTCTACTTCCTACTTTTGTCTCCTCTGGGTCTCATTATTCTGTACATTTTCTTTGGATACATGCATTTTTTATTTTATCCCATTTTATGTTCATCATTGCTTTTTCTTCAGAGTGTTCCCTAAGGCTCAACATTCCCTTAAAGCAAACTTGTGACTCAGCTCATTTAAACCCAGTGATTTAGGGGCATGGAGCCGGGCCACAGGAAAGAGAGACCAGAGCAGAAGTGGCAATATCTAGAATTTGAGCAAGACAGAAGCAATAATCGGGGGAATGAGGGTAGGATCTCCTGTGGATACTACAAATAATCCCAGGAGAGCCTTAGCTAGCTCTTTGACCCTTGAGTCCACAGGTTCTCCTTGGCTATACTCAGCCTGTGTCCCTCTACCTGTCTCCTCCCCCAGTCCTTGCTCTCCCGACTCCTGACTCCAGATTCTCTTCCCCCAGACGGTGCGCAGCGTCCGCCGCAGACACTGTTACCCTCCGACGTGGCGTCGCTGGCTGTTCTACCTGTGCCCCGGCAGCCTCATTGCCGGCAGTGCAGTTCTCCTCTATGCCTTTGTCGAGACACGGGACAATTATTTCTACATCCACAGCATCTGGCATATGCTCATTGCAGGCAGCGTGGGCTTCCTGCTACCCCCTCGAGCCAAATCCGATGGCAAAGTCCCCCCCCTCTCCAGACCCCGGGGATGCGGGTACCAGCTCTGCATCAATGAGCAGGAGGAGCTGGGCTTGGTGGGGCCAGGTGGTCCTTCCATCAACAGCATTTGTGCCAGCTGACACCTGTCCCCAAGCATACTGTCCTTCTTGGGGACATTGAATACCCCAGAACACACGACCTATTGTTGGACCTGGAGTCCTCCTTGAGAACGTGGAGCTCATCAACATGGGGACACAGAGCCCTCTTGTGGACGCATGGCTTTGGGGGCACAGAGCTCTCCCTTAGGACATGGAGCTTGTCCTGGGGGCACAGAACTCACCTTGGAAGCACCTGTTCCTTCCCATGGATGTGGAGCCCACAGACCCCAGAAATATTGATTTTTCCAACAACTGTGGCCATCTATTGCTTCGTGCCAGATTTTTGACCCAGTTGTAGTGTCTCATTCTTTGTCTTTGAGTGGATATAACAGATGGAGGAGTAGAGGGAGACTTGAGGTGGAATGGAGTGGCTCTAGAACTGGAGTGTATTTCCAATGAAATGTGTGCCAGCTCTTCCTTTAGTCCTATATTTTTGGACATGCAGAGATTGGGGTTAAGGGTCAGAGGTAAAGTGGCACCTTCTTTGCTTCCCTGGTCCTATTGAATATTCTTATGATTAAAAGGTCACTGTAAATGCTAGATAGCACATCAGGAAGAAAAAACAAATGAAGCTCCTCCTCATCCCCATTACATTCTGTAAATCACTAACCATGTGCAGTTCTGGGCATGAGGTCTTAGACAGTGGGATGGGGGATGCTCTTGTCTAAGAAGAGTTTAGAAAATCCTTGAGGTGGCGGTGGAGAGATATAGAACTTGCTAACTCAAACTCCAGACCTTAGAATGAGGGGCAACATCTCTTTTAGGATTTGAGAGAGAGGCGCAGGTTTAGGACAAATAAGCTGATACAGCAGAGTGTGGTGGGTAGATAGCTGGTTTCTGCATCAAGAAGTTCTGCCTTAGAGACACGCTTCTGGAACGTAATGTTTGGGCGACTTTAGAAAAATCACTTAATCTCTCAGTGGCCCCTGGAAATTTTCTAAGACTGTTACTTGTAAAGCAAGTGATCATCTACACTGAGATTTCCCTATACTACTGAAATCAAAGGTTCAATACAAACAACAGGGACTACATATAAGTAATATATTATGCCTGAGACATGGTCAAGGCTGAAAACATGAACAGGTTTAAGGAAGGTTTTGATAAATCCCTTAATGTCACCTCCCTAATGAGGCAGTCAAAGATGTTTGGAGATACCCCTCATCTGGGAGGGTAAAACCACAGAGAATATCTGGCCATCCCCAAGACTCACATTTCTCCAGAGCCAAAATCCTGAGTGGGGATCACATAGTCCACCCAGGAGGGCAATGAATTATGGCTTTGTTATTTTTTGAGGATTCTTTGCTCAGAGGTGACCCTCCATCATAAGAACACATACTTTCCAGGCAATGGACTATACACCTACCCACTCACCCTTTGAAGTTGTCAGCTTTGACAAACTACCAGATCATCCTTTTCTTGTAGAATCCAGGAAAATCTCATCCACCCTCATTCTTAAACTGCCACTACTGGGAACTATCACCAGGGGACACTTGGTTTCTAAAACTCAGACTTTTCCCCTAGGATCCTGAGTTTTGAATTGGAAGTGGTCTTGTGTTAGATGATGAAACTAAAACCTTAGTGGATAACTTGCTCAAGGACACACATGGAATAAGTATTAGAGCCAAGATTTGAAACTTCCGCCTTCATATTCAGTATTCTGGATATTCATCTCCATTTTAAAAAAGTCTTTACTGCCAGGAAAAAAAAATAGGGATCACAACAATAAAATGAAAATGGGGGAAATATAGGTGTAGAGCTTCAAATGAGAGAATGTCAAAGCTTCAGGTGTGTCATTCATACTGAAGATTACATGTTTGGATTGCCCTGATTGGTTCTTAGTCTAAATCTAGTTCTCATTGGATTCCTTGGGACTTCTCATATCCACTTTTTGGGTTAGAGGGGTTGTCCTTGCCTCCCCTTCTCTTCAGAAAGAGGAACTTTTCCTGTGTTTCATCTGATTGATGGGTTGAATAGTCGCTAAGCTGAAGTGTCAATCATCTCTGATTTGTATAGGAAGGATAGAAGTCTTAATGAATGCCACCAAATCAGTGTTTCAGAGTTGGAAGTGACCCCAGCAGCCTTTTGCTTCAACCTGCCCAAGAATTCCCTTTATAACATGCTTGACAAATCCAACCTCACCTTTCTGGAGTACACATATTGTTTGTCAAATCTATGATGTGTACAAAGTTTGAGAAACATAATTTCTGGGTAATTAATTATGGCTAGTGAATAATTAATAAAAGATGATCATTTGGCTATCTCTGGTAAACCAAACATCCCTCCTGGAGACCTCTTAACACTTATGTACTCTTGGAAGAATAACAAGTGTTCCCAACAGGTGGCATTCAACTCTGAGTGATTAACAATTAATGTATGAATATTATTATGAGAGGCAGACCTATTCTAATGAGAAATCAGGGGCCATGACTTTGATTGTCACTTTTATCTCTATTCAGATCACTCCCAGCTCACTATCTCCACCCAACCTTGTCTCAATAGAACCCAGTGACCCCAAATTCTACTAGATTAGGATGCATTTTGATGCATCTAAACTTTCCCAGTTAGAAGAAAGTTAAATCCAATCTCATTATCAGCCCTATTTCTCAGAGGCTGATTTGACATAGTAGAGAATGAGGAAATAAGAAGGGAAAAAATCCTGAATCGCCTCAATAGTAACTGGTTATTAACTTGAGAGATATAATCATTTTTCTTGAACCCATCTGACCTTATCCCTTGGTCCTAGTTTGGCTCACTGTGCTCAAGCGGACCAGTCTAATCCCTTTTCCATGTCCTCTTGTGTCAGAGTAAAAGCTTGGTGTGTCTCTTAGAGAGTCTCCTTCTTCTCAAGGAGGGAGTCCCCATATCTAGATCCAAGTGTACACACAGATGCATTCCAGACCCTCGACTGCAAGTTCGGAGAGTTTTGCAGACACTGGTATAAACATGCCTCCATGTAGAGGGCACACTTAAAGGTGCACAAACATGTGCAGTTCTAGCTATGTATAGACATGTTCAGATGTATACACATTTACATGCTCCCTGAATAAAGAGCAGCTTCTTAGAGTCATATGGTCATGGATATGGAGTTCAAAGGACATTTAGTCTAACCCTCTCATTATAGAGATGAAGAAACTGAGATTGAGTGACTTGCCCATTATAAACAGAGTCTAAGGTGCTTGTAGGACACATGGTTAAATGTAAGGCAGGACCAGGGAACTATGCTAGCCCATTCTCTGGGAGTTTAACAGGGTACAGGGAAAGTGCGGAGTTCTGAAATTATGATGTGAGCTAGAATCCAGGGGAAGGAAAAAACTTTATTTAAAAATTTATATCATTCAAGTTCAATGATTTTTTAGGAACCAGGTCAGGATAGCTGCCACTTCCATGCCTCTTGGGGCTCTCCTTCCCTTTTAATGTTTTGATAGTAACAGACATTTTTTTTTTTAATTCAAGTGAGATGAAATTAAAATTATTTTCAAAAGGAACTTTTACTAAAAAAAGCAAACAAAAGAAATACCCCAAAATGAACCTAAGAGACCAGAAACTGATGCTGAAAGAGTTTAAAGGTATGGGCTTTCTTCTCCAAGATCAATCACAGATGGGATTGACTAGTCCAGTTTAGAAATTATGGCTTCAGTTCCTTTTCCTCACCTCAATCCTGTCTGGGATATCTACTCCAAAGATTTCCTTTTCAGTGTTTTTTGGGATTACTTCCCTCCCTCCCTCCGCCACTTTTCAGCCTTTTCCCTAGCAAGGCAAAGACTGGAGTGAGAATATCAATCATATCTCCTGGATTAGGAGGGCAGCAGGTAGTTAATGGACTACTTCCAGGTGGATAGTTTACCCCGATGTCCCAGGATGTATAAGTGTATCAAGATAATTGGAATTATCCAAATGTAGGCTACCCTAAATATAAGCCATATACCTTCCAGCTCTGCTCCATGAGATTTCTTTGCAAGTAAAAAACATATAAGTGTACAGTGAATATTATAACATAAATCATAGGCCAAACCAAGGATTTTTATAAACCAGATTTGAGGGACAAACGTGTACCCCATATTTAGACCAATGTGGCAGATGACAACTATCTGACAATGTTTTTCCTTCTTTTCTTTAGTAAAAAAGACTTAGATTTAGAGGCTATCAGAACTGAAAGCTACATTTCACATCACCTAATTTAAACCTCTTATTTAACAAGTGGGTGCCTTGAATCCCAGATCTGGGAAGTGATTTTCCAGAAATCACAGCAAGATGGAAGCAGAACTACCACTGACTTCCTTTTTTCCCCCCATTTTTTTGCCCAATTTTCCTCCATCTTTCCCAGGCCTTCTCACTTAATTCTGTGCCCTGCATCCTGCTGGTATAGGGAAGAGAATGCAATAATCATAGCACCTACTATATACCAGGCACAAATATCTCATTTAATCCAATACAACAATACACTGAATACAAAACAATTGTATATCCCTGGTTGTATAACCAGTACAACAACCTGGGACATACATGCTATTATCCCCATTTGTCTAAGGATATATGTATGTATGTGTGTGTATGTATAAGTAGAACCTGACTCCAGCTCCAAGCTGCAGCCACTGGGGCACCTGGCTGCCTCTGGCAATAGCACATTAATAGTCCCTGTGACTTCTCACACTTCCTTAGTGCCCCCTGGCAGACCGCTCAGTGCCACAGATGCTTCCCAGGTTCCTCCCTTAGCATTTCCACATAGCCCCCTTTGCATGCAGAAGCAGCAGCGGCTCCCTGACCACCTCTGGAGGTCAGTGCCGGACACTAGTACCCCCTCTGACAGAGTCCCCATTCCCCAGAAGTGCTTGCGAGGCAGGGATAACTCCCTGGGCTAATGCCCACGGGAAGGGTAGGAGCTGGCCGGAACGCCTGTGGCCCTGACGTGTTCAGCCTGGGTGGTCACGAGGAGCAGAGCCTCAGGGCGGGGGGCCCCTGTTTCAGGAGAGGTCTTCCTGCAGGTCAGGGGGGCCCCGTTGGAGCCAAGCTGGATGTGTAGCTGGGGCTGAGTGACGGCATCGGGCAGGGGCTGCTGAAGAACCAGGTGGCTGAGCAGGGTCCTGGCCACAGCCAGGGGTGCTGAGGATCCTCCGGGAGCTGCCAGAGCCAGCACATCACCCTCAGGTCCGCAGCACAGCAGGGCAGGGCAGGCCCAGCTGAGAGTCTGGGAATCTTCCACAAAGTCACTAAGGAGGATACCTGTGGATGGCAGTAGCCTCCCGGAGCCAAAGGTGCTGTTGAGGGAGGAGGCCATGAGGAGCACGGAGCCCTCTCTGTCCATGGCTGCCAGGAGGCTGCCGACAGGGGCTGCAGGAGCGGCCCCGGCGTATGCACCCTGGGCAGCTGCCAGGAGCTCAGGGCAAGGGTCAGAGGGGAGCCACCCTGCCTGCAGGGGGTTCCTCAGTATCTTCAGTAGTAGCTCACCAGCTGTGGGATTTGGGGTGGTAAACAGCAGGCCTTGGGGCAACGCAAGCTGCACGGCTGGCTCCAGGGTGGGCAGGCGGGCATGCAGGGGCTCTTCTAGGTACAAGTCCTCTGCCACTGGGCGCAGGAGAGCCCTCAGAAACTGGCCATCACTTTCGGGAGTCTGGGCAGCTCTCTGGAGCACAGCAGCCAGGCCCAGGTTGGTTACGTGGCTGCCCTGGCCCAGCACGGTCCCATTGGGGTGGCACAGTAGTGGGCACAGGCCTGTGGCCTGGCCCGCTGCACCCCGCTCCGCCAGCGCCTCTGCTAAGGCTTTGTCCACGGAGAAGCCATCTTGGGCCAGGGCTATGGTAGCAGCCAGCAGTCGGGGCCAGGGCAGACGGCCTAGGTTTCGGTGCAGAAGGCGGAGGGCAGGCAGAGCCCCTGGCATTCCCAGGCCGGGCGCAAGAGCCTGGGCTGGAGCCGGCATCAGGGCTGTGGTTTGATTGGAAGAGCTGTTATGGAAGAGGGCCCAGAACACAGCGCCTGGGAAGAAAGGGAGAAGATTTGTGCCGGTCTTGTAGGGTGGAAGGATGGGGAAGAGACCAGGTGTCAGAGACCTGGCTTGGCTTGGGGCTGGACATTCCCATCTCATGGAAGAAAGGACATAGGCCGTGCTGACATAATCTGAAGGCCTGCAGGAGGAGCTCACACTAACCCAGTACATCCTAATTGGGGGCCTAACTGACAGGGTCCAGGGAGACACAATAACAGTCTGGAGGGAGAGATCAGGGGGTCAGTGACTTCATCTTGACGGGTCAGAGAGAGTGTGATGCTAAGGTGTTCCGGGGCATCGAAGGCCACACCAATCTGGACAGCAGACCAGTGGCCAGGCCACTCCTCATCTCTTTTATCCCTGGTTCTTTTCATCTGTAAGCACTGAAAATGCTTGCATGGACTTTAACCAGTCCCACAAACACAACGGTTTGGTCCCAGCCTTACTGTTAATTTTTATTAGATAAAATGGCAGGGATGATTCTAAGGTCTCTTCCAGTCCTGACAAGCTAATGGTTGTGCTTGAGATAACTTCTCATGGTGTTTGAGTTAACTCAGACCAGAAGAGTTGGGAGGCTCAGGCTGATCTCGTTCAGGAGAAAAGATCAAAAGCGTAACATTTACTTTGTCTATGGGGAATCAGGGGTTTGTGTCCTAAAATTATACGGTTAGAAGGAACTTCAGAGGTCATCCAGGATCACAGGCTCTACAGCTAGAGGCTTTCCAGTCCAGCCTCCTCATCTGACAGATGGGGATACTGAGGCTCAGAGATGGTAAGTGACTTGCTTAGGATCACACAGTACTTAATGTCAGAAATGGGATTTGGTCTTCTTGATCCCAAGTTCAGTATTCTCTCCCCTGTTTCATACTACTGTTCAAATCTAGTTATTCTTCACCTGAAACCACCCCCCTTTATAGCATTTCCTGACCACTTTTACTCAAATACTTCTGGATGGGTCATGCTGACACCATCCTGAAGAATTAGGGTTTTTTCCTGATCTAGAAAATATGGAGAATAGAGGAAGACTCAGGATATTATTTGTGACGATTCTGGGAGACTTGGGAATCATACTAACCCAATCCTGTTTCATGGGGATGCACTAATGCCAGGCAGAGGGCAGTTCCTACCCCTGCATCCACCACGTTCCCCCCATCCAGCAGCAGGTCTCTCCCCAGGATGGAACACGTGTCTGTGATAGGGGAGGAAGATAGGTTAATGGGGGGCCCGAGAGCATTTCTTGCACATCCACCCCTGCGTCCCTATGCCTCTTTCCATCTCCCCGCTTGCTCCTGCTCCTTCCCTTCCTATCCCACTGACCTGACTCACTGATGACCGCTCCATGAGGGTACACGCCAGGGCTGTGGTGGTGTCCAGATGTGTGGTGATCAAGGCTCTGGACCTGATCAGCTGCCACTTCCTGGGGTTGGTCAGAGGCCCCCGTGAGCTTCAACTGTCTGGCAGCCAAGTAGAAGCTTAGTCCAAGCAGCAGGAGGGCTGAAAGTATCCCAGTCCAGATCTTCAGTCTGCTTTGGGCAGGATTTCTGTGGATACAGAGAGTGGGTGGGTGGAAAATCCGTCAAAGAAGCTGAGCTTGTCAGGCAGGTCCTCTGGGGGGGAAATCTTGCTAACTGGGTGGTTTTAGATGGTGAAGAATGCTGCTTTGGGATAGGTGGTCAGGGACCCCTGCCATGAGGTTTGCTGTCTCAGTGTCCTCAGGACTGAACTCCCGAGGGTGGCGGTCCAGAGTTGCTGATACATACACTTTGAATCTCAGATTTTTGGATCTAATCTCATTGGAACAAAGCTTGAGATTCTTAGGCAAAATCTCCTCACCTGCACAAGGGGATGACATTAATCCTTGCACTGTCTACCTAGCAGAGTCATTGTCAAGAAAGTACTTGTGTCCTTTAAAGCTGTTTAGGAATGTGTTATTATTATTCAAATAATTGCTAGGTAAGCTCAGTGCCCAGCAGGTCCCGACAGGTGTAGGAGTCATAAGATCAGGCTTAGAAGAAAGGGAACTTGAGCCAAGAGACCAACTGAGGTCCGATCCTTGGGCTCATGCCATTTCTACTGACCTTATAAAAAATGGCATTCTGCAGGGACATCTCTCACTGTCTGTCTGACTGTCTCTCTCTCACTGACTCTCACGTGCTTTCTTTTTTACCTCTTAGCACACAGGGTAGGTACAGGACAACATCAACCTCCCCTCAACTCACGCTTGTGGAGCCCTTTGGTGACCTGAGTCTGGAAATAGCACCACTTTCATTTCCTCCTCCTCCTCCTCCTCCTCCTCTTCATCCTCTTCCTCTTCCTCAGATTCAGATTCCTGGAAAAGTAGCTTCTGATACTTCACAGATCCCAGACTGCCAGCTTGAGAGTCGACCCAGATCTGCTCCATTTCTCTGAAAACTCTCCTGCAGGTGAATGAGCAACCTTACCTGTGGAAGAAAAATGAGGCACCATTAGCAACGGGACAGTTCCTGTGTCAATTCTGGGAAGGTCAGGATAGAGGAAGAGGTGGAGTTAGTATTTCCATACCTGTTGGAACTTGACCTGTGAGGAGGAGCAGGTCTATCTGGTGGAAACAGGATTTCTGGTGCCCGACTCTAGGGGATGGGTGAGCCAGATCTGAGTGTCTCTAGGTGAGATCTTTCTTGCAGAGGGAACTGGAGGCCTGCTTACTACCAGGCTCCCCATGTTAAGAAGGTTAGAGATTTCCAAACTCAAGCAACTGACCCTGTCTCCCTCATCTCCCTTTTTCACTGATACCTCAGGTCTCTGAGTCCTTTTTGCCCTCTTGTGGCAATGGTTAAGTATTGCCCAGGTCCCTCACCTGGCCCGAGTTCTCACAGTTGGACTCTTTTGGGAATCCATAGCTCTTCCCTTTCATTGTCAAGCTTGTGAATGAGGGAGAAGAAGGAGGAGATGAGAGGATGGGAGAGGATGACAGAATGCATGCTTCTTGAGGGCAGAGAATGTTTCATTTTTGTCATTGAGGAGGTGGAAGAAAGCGTGGCCGGGAATAATAACAGCATTTTCCTCAGAGGATTTTTGTGAAGATAGGATGAGAGAACATAAAGTGCTTTTCAGTCCCCAAAGCATTATTTTAAAAGCAAAGTGCAAACTATTATTTGTATCTACACATAGTAGGAGCTTAAGAAAAAATTTTTTTGTATCCTGACATATCAAATATATTATATTTGATATATACATAGCCATATAAATAGATCCAAATGGTATGAAATATTGCAAGAATTTGTGATGTCTTCAAATTCTTTAAATCTCAGGGCAGGCTATATTCCATGAAGTTATACCTTGTGCAAGGGTTACCTGCGTGGTGGGATAGAGCACCAGACCTGAAATCGGGCCTCAGAAGCTTATGAGTTGTATGACTCTGGCCAGGTCACTTCACCCTGTTTGCCTTACTTTCCTTATCTGTAAAAAGAGCCAGAGAAGGAAATGGCAAACCCCTCCAGTATCTCTGCAAAGAAAATCCCAAATGGGGTCATGAAGAGTCAGTTACCTTTGAAATGACTGACCAACAAATGCCTTGTATGTTTGTTGAATTTAAGGGCCTAATCTGAGGTTTTCTGGGGAGTACAAAGTTATTTTGTGATTTGAAGGTAGACATTTAATATAAAAATTGTATTTTTATGAGGAATATCTTCCTCCCCAATATTTTTTGATTTATGTAACAGTTAGGGGAGGGATGGCCTCTAAGAGCCTTCTCAAAGTACAAGATGACCCTTATCTTCCCAAACTTGGACAGAATGGTCTCTGTTTCTTTTTCACTCACTCGCAACCCCAAATCTGTGTCTGTTAAAATAATTTCCCTCTGCTTAATTTCATGTTCTGTGATTTAGGTCCTATAACCAGCAGTATATCTGCTGGAAAGAAGTCCTTAAAAATTTGGTCTGGGTGAGGCAAGGAGGCAGTAAATCCCCTCAGAGAGTGCTCAGTGTTAGCAACCACTAACCAGATATGGAGTTAGAGAGTGATGATAATGCTAACTAGTATTTACCTAGCACTTTGCAGTTTGCAGAGTGATTTACAGAGATTATCTCATTTGGTCCTTAAAACAATCCTGGGAGATGGGTGCTATTAGGCCTCATTTCCCCCACCTGTAAAATAAAGGCCTTCTAAAAGTGCTTTCCAGCTCTAAATTTATGGTCCTAGGAAATCAAGTTAAAATCCTTTTCTTTTTCTAATTTTGCATCTCAATCTTATGCTTTTCTAGAAGTATTTAGCCAAGTCTTTGGGTGTCAAGAGCTTGTAGAATTCAATGGCATGGAGACTTAACTTCTCACACTTTGAGGGAAGACTACAGGCTTGAGACAGAAGAGAAAGGCCCTGCCTTTCAACAAAACTGGAGAAATTTGAAGCTGTGTTTTTAGACCTACTGGTCTTGGAATCTTTTTCCTAAACAAAGTGGAGTTCTTCAATAATCGCTGAAAATAGTTTCTTTTTCTGGATCCTAAGGGTGTAACTTCTGGGAAGATTCAGAACAATGTGGTCCAATCCAGTCTAATCTAATTTAGTTCAAGTCAATGCAACACTCTTTTATTAAATATCTGTTCCTGGGTTAGGCACTATGGACACAAAAATGCCGCAAAAAAAAAAAAAAGAAAAGGGGAAAAAAATGAAACAGGACTTTCAGGGCTCATTACAGGGAAAGGGGAGAGATATTGAAAAGCCTTTTTTGGCCATTCTGGGGAATATTTTGAGGGGTTAAAAGACTGAAGGAAAAAGAAAAACAATAAAATGCAGAATAAAAAATTAATCAATTTAATAAAATTTTAATTAATTTAATTAAATTTCAAAAAGAAAAACAATTATTAAAATACAGAAGTAAAAAAGAAAAACAATTATTAAAATGCAGAAAAAAATAAAAAAAATAAAAAAGGAAAAAAATAAAAAAAGGGAAAAAAACAACCATGACATTCTATACACAATACACAATACACAAAAATTTACACAAAAAATAACTTGATAATATGAAGAGAGTTTTCTTCTTGTTTTGCTTTGAATGCATTTGCATTCCTTTTGTTAATGCTGATGGTACTTCTTAATAATCAAGATATAGATGAAGATAAAGTATTTATTATGGTCTTACTATGTGCTAGGCACTGTGCTCGGTGCTGGGAGTACAACTACAAGATAATGGGTGGGGATAAAAAGTAGTGGAAAAGGGGATTCTTACTGGTCTTCTGGAAGGCATGATGCTTAGTAATGAGAAAGGAAGAGGCAGTATACTAGGGATAGATTCCAAAACTCCAACCTCAAGCACTAACTGCCTCAGTTTCCTCATCTGCAAAATGGAGATAATAGCACCTATCTCACAGGGTTATGAGGATCAAATGAGATAATGTATATTCTCCTCCTCCTCTTCCTCTTCTTTTTTCTCTTTCCTTCCTTCCTTCCTTCCTTCCTTCCTTCCTTCCTTCCTTCCTTCCTTCCTTCCTTCCTTCCTTCCTTCCTTCCTTCCTTCCTTCTTTCCTTTTCCTTCCTTTTCTTTCTTCTTTCCTTTCTTTCCTTTTCTTTTCTTCCTTTCCTTTCTTCCTTTCTTTCTTCCTTTCTTTCTTTCTTTCTTTCTTTCTTTCTTTCCTTTCTTTCTTTCTTCCTTTCTTTCTTTTCTTTCCTTTCTTTCCTTTCTTTCTTCCTTTCTTTCTTTTCCTTCCTTCCTTCCTTCCTTCCTTCCTTCCTTCCTTCCTTTCCTTTCTTTCTTTCTTTCTTTCTTTCTTTCTTTTCTTTCTTTCTTTCTTTCTTTCTTTCTTTCTTTCTTTCTTTCTTTCTTTCTTTCTTTCTTTCTTTCTTTCTTTCTTTCTTTCTTTCTTTCTTTCTTTCTTTCTTTCTTTCTTTCTTGTTAAGTGACTTACACACAGCTAGGAAGTGCTAAGTGTCTGATTTAGGTCTTCCTGACACTAGGGTTGGTGTGTTCCTCTTTCCCTCTCCCTCTCCCTCTCCCTCCCCTCCCTCTCCCTCTCCCTCTCCCTCTCCCTCTCCCTCTCCCCTCCCCCCCCTCTCCTCCCCAATTTTGCAACAGGATGGTAGTGAATAAGCATTATACTTGAAGTCAGGAAATTCTGAGTTCAAATCTAATCTCAACTACTAGCGGAGTTAGCCTAGCCAAATCAGTTAATCTCTTTGTACTTTAATTTCTTCATCTACAAAATGAAGGTTTGGGCTCAATGGTTTCTGAGGTTCCATTCATCTCTAAATCTGTGATCTTGTAATCCTATCCTTAAACGTCATTTTCTGTGGGAACTATGATGGGTCCGTCCTTGCTCTCAGACTGCTTCAACCTGCTGCCATCTGGTGACCGATCCTAAGTATTGTTCTGAGGCAACACTGAAATTTTAGGCATTGACATTTAAAACTAGAAGAAAACAAGCTTAGAAATCAGATTGTCCAGTCCCCTCATTTTATAGGTTCCCAGTTCCTAGATCATTGTCATGGGTCCGTGTTTCCTTGTTAGAGTGGCCTTCTGTTTCGGCATTAATAGGGTCTCAGGATAAGGTGTGAAACTCTTGAAAGTCAGTTCTTTCACAGGGCTTAAATCCCTCTTGTACTGACCTCTAATTTGATTAATATTGAGGTCTTTATTCTATCATTGAGAAGTTAGAAATCGGTGATTGAGAGGTTCATAGACCAGATTTCCTCTGCTGTCATCCTCGGACTGTGTCTACATTACATCTCTGTTAGGGGAGGGATCGCATACTGGAGATTTCCCTCTAGGGAATAGAATTCAAAACTGTGAATGGCTCCATTTCTCTCTGTCCACCATGTCTTCAGTTCTCTAGTCTCCTGGCTTTGGAATCCTTGGACAGCCTTTTAAAAGCCAAACATAAGGGTATAGCTCAGGTGAATGAATTAGTTGTGTAATCATTAACCACCCTCAATTTGTCTTAACAGGAGATTCACTCCTTACCAAAAAGATCAAAGACCTCATTAGTGGGCAGCAGATCAAAGGTACAAGAGGAATTAATTCCTTTTCAAGGAATTCCTTTTCAAGGAATTACTGCAGTGACTTGGTCTACTGGTCTACTTGGTCTACTAAATGTTATGCCTTGTTCTGGAGAACTCAATACCAGCACCAATGGTTTTATTAAGCCCCTACTGTGTACCAGGCATTGTGTCTGTCTTGGGGATACAGATCCAAGGAATGAAACAATCCTAATTCTCAAGAAGTTTACATTCTATTGGGAGAGACAGTGGGACAGGAAGAATCGGGGATGGTTTCTGGACATTCTCACTCTGAGGAACATGAAATCAAAATAAGGGAAATGATTTACTGAAAGTCACAAGGCTAATTAGTGGTAGAATCTGGATTAGAACACAAGTCTCCTGATTCTTATGTGGGTTCTCTTTCCAGTATTTAAAAAGTTTTTTAGTTGAGCCTCTTTTAAAAATATCATTGGCTTTTTTGTGGTAGCAAAGAATTGGAAAATGAATGGATGCTCATCATTTGAGGAGTGGCTGAATAAGTCGTGATATCTGAAGGTAATGGAATATTATTGTTCTATAAAAAATGATAAGCTGATTTTTAGAAAGGTCTAGAAAGATTTACATGAACTGATGCTGAGTGAAACGAGCAGAACCAGGAATACATTGTACACAGTAACAGCAAGAATGTTCGATGATCAATTATGAAAGGCTTGGTTCTTCTCAGTGGTTCAAAGATCCAAGGTAATCCCAATAGACTTTGGGATAGAAAATACTATCTGTATCCAGAAAAGGAACTGTGGAGATTGAATATAAATCAATATATGTTTTATTCACTTCTTTTTTCAGTTTTTTTCGCTTGCTTCATTATCAGTGTAATGGGAGAAGGGGTGGGAATAAGCATTTACATAGTACCCACTGTGTGCTAAGTACTGCTCTAAGTGCATTACAAATATTATTTTATTAGATGAAGTGCTGTTATTATCTGCATTTTATGGCTGGGGAAACTGAGGCAAACAGGGTTAAGTAACACAGCTGGTAAGTGTCTGAGTCCAGATTTGAACTCAGGAAGATCAGTTTTCCTGACTTCCAGATCCAATATTCTATGCACTATGGCGTCACCTAGCTGACATATAAGCTGTCATATAAGGCATTGCCCTAAGTGCTAGAGATACAGAATAAGCAGAATTAATTAATACAGAATTAGTGCCCTAGAGGTGGAAGGAACTTCTGAAGCCATCAAGTCCAATCCTTTCATTTTATAGATAAAGAAGTTGAGGTCCAGGAAAGTTAAATGACTTTTAATAGGTATTAAGTGTCAAAGGTGGGATCTGAACCCAGACCTCTGCCTTCAAAATCCCTGCTGCTTCCATGGTATTATATCACCTCCTTTAAAGTATTTGAAGTCTGATATGGGAGAAGGGTGGGATTTTGGAGGAGAATGGAGTTGGGGGTTTGAGGAAAAATAGGATCATTGCTTCTTTTTCCCTAGGCATTATACTTCTATTAAAAGAATTAGGTTTTTTTTTTTTTTTTTTTTTTTTTGGCTGCCACATAAGACTTGACATATTGAATTTGTAAATCATCTAAACCCTCATAAATAGTTGTTTAGACACATCTTCCCCCATTTCATTTTCAAGAATTAAAATGTTTTGAAACTATAATCTTAATGATCCAGAAAGACATAATCAAATAAACTTAAAAAATAAGGTCTGCTCCTCCATTTCATACTTGTGTAATGGCTTTTTTTTTTGAGCTCAGATACAAAACTTTATATTAATCGCTATTAAATTTAAAATTTTATCTTGTTAAATTTGGCGAACTATACCACACTGTCAAAATCATTTTGGGTTTTTATTTTGTCATCTGGTATATTTGTATCATTTACAATTTTGATAAACACATTTCCCCTTAATTAAGAAATATTACTGATGATAATGTTGAGCAAAGCAGGATTAATAATAAAATCCTTTAGCTCACCACCCGAGACCTCCTTCTCTAGACTTGTTGGGGAGATAAACTTTATATTTCTTGTTTGTTGGAAGTTTGCTCTTGAATATGCCATTGTGGTGTGATAAAGACAATGCACACGGTAGATGGTGATCTGGTCTTAGAAGTAGGGAGTCAAGTTTAAATTCTATCTCTGACAATTACTTATAACACTGTTGTTGATGAAAGACATGCAAACTAAAACAACCTTGAAATGATATTTTATACCTATCAGATTAGATAAAATGATTGAAGAGGAAAGAGACAAATTTTAGAAGAAATGAGAAAAAAATTAAGACACATTCTTTGTTGGTGGAATTTTGAACTGATCCAACTATTTTGGAAAGGAATTTTGAATTATGCCCAGATAGTTCCAGCAATATCACTAGTAGGTCTTTTTCTAAAGATGATTAGGGGAAATTAGGGAAAAAATGTTTATAGCACTTTTATGGTTTCATAGAACTAGAAATTTCAAGGATGTCCATCAACTGGGCAATAGTTGAACAAGGTGTAGTATATAACTGTAATGGAATACTACTATGCTATAGGAAATGATGAGCGAAATGATTTTTTTAAGGACTTATTATTTTTTTATTATAGCTTTTTATTTACAAGTTATATGCATGGGTAATTTTTCAGCATTGATAATTTCAAAACCTTTTGTTCCAATTTTTCCCCTCCTTCCCCCCATCTCCTCCCCAAGATGGCAGGTTGACCAATACATGTTAAATATGTTAAAGTATAAGTTCAATACAATATAAGCATACATGTCCAAACAGTTATTTTGCTGCACAAAAAGAATTGGACTTTGAAATAGTGTATAATTAGCCTGTGAAGGAAATAAAAAATGCAGGTAGACAAAAATAGAGGAATTGGGAATTCTATATATATATATATTCTATGGTTCATAGTCATCTTCCAGAGTTCTTTCACTGGGTGTAGCTGGTTCAATTCATTACTGCTCTATTGGAACTGATTTGGTTCATCTCATTGTTGAAAAGGGCCACATTCATCAGAATTGATCATCATATAGTATTGTTGAAGTATATAATGATCTCCTGGTCCTGCTCATTTCACTCAGCATCAGTTCATATAAGTCTCTCCAGGCCTTTCTGAAATCATCCTACTGATCATTTCTTACAGAACAATAATATTTCATAACATTCATATACTATAACTTATTCAGCCATTCTCCAATTGATGGGCATTCACTCAGTTTCCAGTTTCTGGCCACTACAAAGAGGGCTGCCACAAACATTCGTGCACATGTGGGTCCCTTTCCCTTCTTTAAGATCTCTTTGGGATATAAGCACAGTAGTAACATTGCTAGATCAAAGGGTATGCACAATTTGATAGCTTTTTGAGCATAGTTCCAAATGAGCGAAATGATTTTAGAAAAACATTGCATAAAATAATGAAGAGCAAAATGAGTAGAACCAAGAGATCATTGTATATAGTAATAGCAATATTGGTTTAAGAATTGCTTTGAATAAATAAGTAATTTTGACTATTATAAATGCTGAAATTAACTATAAAGGACATATGAAGAAAGATCCTATCTTCATCCAGAGAAAGAACTGATTAATAGAAGTATGAATAGAATAATTTTGTACATACACACACACAAACACAAACACACACAGAGACCTGTTTTTGTCTAATGGTAGCCATTTCTGTGATGGGAGAGGGTAAGGAAGAAAAAAATTTATACAATAATTTTATTATATGTATAAAAGAAATAGCAAGTTGTAGACAATATATTTGCAGTTTCATGTGCAATCATCTTTTTAACTATCCAGTGCTATGGAAATGCTTATTTTATTCCATAAAATTAAAAAAATACTGTGGTTCTTATTCATTTAGTTTTCAGTCTTGTCTGACTCTTTGTAACCCCATTTGGGGTTTTCTTGGCAGAGATACTGGGAGTGGTTTTCCATTTCTTTTTCCATTTCTTTCAGTTCATTTTATAAATGAGGAAACTGAGGCAACAGGGTTATATGACTTGCTCAGGATCACACAGCTAGTCAGTATGAGTCAGCCTCATACAGCTGAGGCCAGATTTGATCTTGGCAAGATTAATCTTAGACCCTCTATGCACTCTATGCACTATGGTGCCACTAGGTGCCCTATGGCCACTAGGGCCACTAAGAGCCCCTAAGGCTCTTAACCTTAGGCAAGTTATTTAACACCTATGTGTATCATACTACCCTTTAACACCTTTGCTTCTTCAATTTTGGACTGAATTTGCCTAAACTAAAGGACTACCTCCCCAATAGCACCTCCTCCTTCTCACTTCCTTATTTCTGCTAACCTGTTGACTCTATCGTCTCACGTTGGTCTCCCCAAATAGCTAGAGTAGTAATCCTTGCTCTCACCTTCCAATCCTTAGCCCCAAGCATCCACTGTATCTTGAGAATGAATGGGAAAATTCCAAGTGAGATGTTTTTCCCCATCCCTGTCCATTCTCCACATAGGTTTTGCCATCTCCCCTTGGAGTTGAACTTAAAGAATAGCAAGGAACAGACCAAAGATGACTCTTGGGTCTTTATTTCAATAGCTTTTTTCAACAAGGGATATAAAAGCAAGGTATAGCAAAAAGGCAACACAGAGTGAAATATGTACTAAGACAGAGGCCTAGTTTCAAATTCTGACCTTAAGGCATGCTAATTATGGGGCTCATGGCAAAATAAAGTGAATGTCCTGGAGGATATGTATAGATATACACATTCAAAGGTGTGGGTAGTCATTGATGTGTATTCACATGACTGATTTGCTGGGAGATGAATAGATATTTCTAGTCTATTGTTATTATCCAGTCACAAGGAACTGCCTCATAGCAAGGAGTCACCAATAACTACCACTGGTCTTCCTTCTGTTAATTATCTTCTGTTTATCCTATATAAATCTTGTTTGTACATTGTAGTTTGCAGCTATGTGACTGCACTATCCACTAATAGAGTGCTGGAACTGGATTTTGGAAGACCTGAGTTCAAAAATCCAGCCTCAGACTTCCTGTTGTTTGTTTTTTGTTCTCAAAGAGGACCATGACCTCAGGGAGCTGCTGCTATGATATGTAAGCGAATTAGATTTAAGTGAGGGAGGACTGTGCAAGGTCTCCTACCTCACTTTCCCCTCCAGAGCTCTCTGGAGATGGCTCTTAATCCACTAGAGAAAGAAATGGAAAACACTCCAGTATCCTTGCTAAGAAAATTCCATGTACAATATAATCCATGGGGTCATGAAGAGTTAGACATGACTGAATGACTAAACAACAACAAACCTATAAGAAGCCAAGTGAGGCATGGCATCTATGGCCACAACTATGTTTTAATATTTAACCATTGGGTCCTTTGGCAATTTATAGTATGAGCTGTATTCTCTCCCACTTGGTGTTGTGGAAAAAAAAACCAAACCCTAAATTGGAAATTAGGAGCCTGGCTTCTTATCTTGGCTTCCCAAATAGTTTTCATATATATCAATAGTATTTTATTCTTCTAAATACATGCAAAGCTAGTTTTCAACATTCACCTTTTCAAAAACTTGTGTTCCAAATTTTTCTTCCTTCCTTTCCCCCCTTACCTCTTCCCAAGACAGCAAGCAATTCAATATAGGTTAAACATGTGCAGTTTTTCTAAACATATTTCCATAATTGTGATGTTGTGCAAGAAAAATTAAGATCAAAAGGGAAAAAAATGAGAAAGAAAAAAAACCCAAGCAAACAATGAACAACAAAAAGGTGAAAAGACTGTGCTTTGATCCACATTCAGGCACTTTCCATCCCAAGTCTATTTCTCCAAATAGCACTGGGCTTGTCCAAGATCTCTCTGATCTTCATTTTTCTCATCTGTCAAAGGGAGAAAATTGTTTTTGGAGAACATTGTTAAGGTTATTTTTAGTTCTAACTTTTTATTCTATTGTGATGATGGCTTAGTGCAAGGGCAGATTTCTTGGGATGGTGTCTCTCCCCATAGAGAGTGTGGGATCCTGCTTCTGGGAGAGTATGGATGGTGTCTAAGGAAGTGCCTTGTTCAGTAGGCTGACTGGGTAGTGAAGACAAGATTGCTTGATTTGATGGTGGAGAGATTCAAAGTGTTCCTTCAGCATCAGCTTAGGCCTTTTTGGGTAATTTTCTCCACTCTATTTGGCAACTCTTTATCTCATGACATAGGAATAAAGACTATGCTATTAGCTAAGAGGTTTGGGGGCTTGATCTCCTGGGACCATTTAATCTGAGAAACTGGCTTCTGTCCTTGGTCTCTATATTGTTTTGCTCCTAGGTGAAGGAAGTGGACCCTCTCTGTAGTTTTCAAATTCTAGAGTGTGATTTTATATGAAATAGTACAATATCAATATCCCTAGAAGCAAGGATTGACTTTTGAGAATGGCCTTTTAGGTCTAAGCCAATAGAAGTTGAGATGAGGGCACATGTAGTAGTCATGCTGAAGACTGATGTAATTTTGTAGGAACAATGCTATGTAAGAACTAAGCTTTTGAGCCAGAGACTAAGATGGTGTAAGAGAAATGCTATTCCCAAGATCCAGTGGAGGGTGGGTAGTGGGAGCAGGGAACAGAATGCTTAAACTTTGTTCTTGCTATATCTATCTTTGAAGTAAATATGTCCTTGTAAAAGCTAATTGGTGTTAAGGGGTTAAATGAAACTAAGGCACTAGTCACTGGCTCCTAATTCTGTGTGTGTGTGTGTGTGTGTACATAATAGGAGCTCAAACTGATGGCAATAGAAAATAGACACATATCTCTCACTTCATCATAATGATCTAGTAAAGTGGTTTCCAATCTTTTGGAGTATGAGAAACCTTTTTTTCCTGAGGCAATTGGGATTAAGTGACTTGACTAGCCCAGGATCACTTAGCTATAAGACCATATTTGAGCTCAGGGCTGGTGCTCTATCCACTGGGCTACCTAACTGTCCTGAGAAACCTTTTTTAATATTGAATTTTTGTGCATGTGTTATTTCACCTTCCTTCCACCCCCATGATAGTAGTTGCTTTATTAATATTTATGAATCGGGAAAATAAAGGTTGAGGAAGTTACTATGGATTCAGTAGCAATTTTAAATGAATATATATTTTATTAATTACAAATGAATGTATATACATTTAAAATGATAATGCATGCAAGGCATATTTATTCAATTTACAGAAGGTCTGTTTATTATATTGTCACACTGAATTTTTTGTTGGAGCTAAATAAAGATCTAAACAGTGATGCTTGATATTTATATAACTATGTCCCCTTTCCTGTCATCCCAGGAGTACTCAGCCCATAAGCTGGGAGCCACCTAATGCTTCCTGATCCATTATCACAAGAGCCATTTAGGGCCATTTGGCTGCCTCTGGATGGTATTTTAATTTTCTCCAGTGGGGCTGTACCTCTTGAAATGACTTTCTCTCTCTTTTCAAAAGGTATGTCTGTAGGAATTACCCTGGGGAAGAGGTGTTAGAAGTTAGTCCTTGATGATTTTTTCCTTTGAAAGCTCTTGATTTCTTTCATTGTGAAAAGAACACTGGGGATAGAATCTCTAGTAATGAACTAGTTATATGACCACAGGCAGGTCATAATCTCTTTATATAAAAGCGAGTTATTGTTGTTCCCAAACTGTGCAATACAACAAACATTTATTAAGCACCCATCCATCTTATTCAACGTACTCTCTTAGGGACTCTGAATGCTGAAATATTCAGTGTATCTGGGATACTCATTTTCAATTCTTTTTTTTCTGAATTTTTTTTGTGTTTTTCTGAAGTTCTCTGATTCATGGCCATAAAACAACAAAACAACAGACATTGAACAGGTGGGCTTTTGTTTCAGAGAGAAGTTTGGGGGTCATTAAAAGAAGTTTACAATTTCCCCAAAGCAATTCATCCCTCTTTTCTCCTCTCATTTAATTCTGAACCCAACTTATTTTGAGATAGCGAAAAGTAATGGACAAGTTATTTAGTTTAAAGAAAGTTTGATGAGAGGACCAATTAGATAAATTCATCTTTAGGTCAGTTAAGGGAAAAAACAAAAGAGGGGAGCAAAAAAAATGAAAGAGACGATCTTCAATGATTTTTTTTTTGTGTGTGTGTGACAATTGGGGTTAAATGACTTGTTAAGGACTACACAGCTAAGGAGTGTTAAGTATCTGAGGCTGGGTTTGAACTTAGGTCCTCCTAATTCCAGGACTGGTGCTCTATCCACTGCACCATCTAACTATCCTAAAGATTTGCACAGTGAAGGACAATAGAACTACCATAATTGAACTATTATTTAGCAGTCTCAGTTGCTCTTATAAAGGAGGCAGAAATGGGCCAACAGAGAAAAAAGATGCGAAAAGCAGTTGGACTAGACAAATGATCACAGAGAAGTTCTGTTCAAGAGATGACATGATGATGGTGGCTTTGAAGAATCTATGTTCAAACTATCTGAAGGAGGGTAGGTATCAACTGTATGGAGGAAAATCTCATGCTTCATCCAAAAAAGGAAAATGTCATTATCTATAATTCTAAAGGCCTAATTTCCCATCTCTATAAAATTTTTCTGAAAATAACCTACACAAACTTTAAGGCTTGGAGAGTGGTGCTCCCAACAATAATAGGAAAGTTTGGAAGAGAGGAAAGTTTGGCAAAAGGAAGAAGAGGAAGAAGACCATGAGTCTTATTTGGACATGAGTTTGAGATGTCTCAAAGGCAATTGGTACCTCTAGACTGGAGCACAGGAGAGAGGTTAGGGCAATGTATACAGATGTGGGACTCATCTTCATAGAGACGATAATTGAATCCATAGGAACTGCTAAGATTACCAAATGAGATACTTTAGAGAGAGAAGAAAAAAAGGGACCTGGATAGAGCCTTGGGGATATTAACAGTTAATGGGGATACCCTGAATTAAGGTCCAACAAAAGAGACTGAGAAGTTATCAGACAAGTAATTGGAGAATCAGGAGAGAGCAGGGTCATAAAAATATTGAGACAGGAGGGTATCCAGGAGAAAAGGGTGACTGGCAGTGTCAAAATCCTCAGAAGTATGAAAATTGAGAAAAAGCTCTTAAATATGATTTATTAGATAAAAATGAAGTATTTAATGTTCTCCCTCGGCAAGGTTTCTCCCATATACATGTCAGAATTATAGAAGATTCCTTGAAAGAGATATTAGTAGATACATCTTTGTTTAATGATCAATGATAACTTGCGGTTGGGACATAAAATAGGGAGACACATTGTGGGAATTCTGTCATTATCCTGCAGGAGCTCAAATGAAGTTAAGTTGAAGAGCAGTCTTATAAATATAATAAAGTCCTCCAGATATTCCTATTTGCAGGAAACATTGTATTGGTTGTATAAAATTCTGGAAAGAGTTTTATACAACTGAGCCTCTTTGATGAGATCCAAAATAGGAATGTTATTATTCACATGTTTAGTTTTTTTACTCCAAGTTTTTGGAGTTTTTTTCTTCCACTCTTGCTTTCTCAATGAGGGGAATGGGTGAGAGATGGGAAGAGAAGGCAGACTTACACTGAAAAAAAAAAGAAACAATTTTAAAAAACAAAATGAATGAGTTGGATTCCATTGCCTCTAAGGTTCCTTCTAGTTATAAATCTATGATCTTTTACAAGATATTTGTATTTGAAAAACTTATATTTGAGTTTCTAAGGTTGAATAGATACCTGGTTAAAGAGTGAGGGTTTTCATGGCAGTGATGCCATTTTTCTCTAGCTCATTTTACATGAAGTAATGGAGGCAGATGGGATTAAGTGATTTGTCTAGGATTACACAGCTAGTAAATATCTGAGGCCAGATTTGAACTCAGGAAGAGGAGTCCTTCTGATTCCAAGCTCAGTGCTCCATCTAGTGTGCCACCTAGCTGCCCCAAATTGGAATAGAAAGATGCAAAATGATATAATCTATGTCCTTTTGGTGTTTGCAATATAATTCCTGGGATAAGACACATGCAAAAAAATATGAAATACTGTGGAATGTGATTGGGCCAAAGAAAAAGCTTGAATAAAGTGTTTTGAGGTAGAGAAAGCTTCCTGGAGGTAATAACACTCAACTTGGGCTTTATTAATGAGTAGTTTTTCAGCAGATGGAGATGTGGAGGGGAATGTTTCCATCCTATGGGGAAAGAGAACCCCCTGCGTTTAACCTCAAACTTATTTGTTTTTTCTGATTTTATTTATATAACCAAGGTAGAGAGATTATTACTGACATAGCTAAAATTGCTTTTTTTTTTTTTAACTTACTGTCAAGATGATCAAACTGAATTGTGTATATAGATAGAATCTCAGTTTCCCATTGTCAAGGAAAGTATTTTGTTTTAGAACAATTAGAACAATTCAGACACTAGGTGGTGATGTTGACTCAACTAAGCAGTAGGTGAGTTGATTTCCAATGTCATCAAATCACTGATGGCACTAGAGGGAATCTTAGCAATTGCCTAATCATGGAATTATGGGACGGAAGAATTAGAAGGGACCTCCATAGGCACCTCATTCAAAATATACCTCAACAAGCATTTCTGCTATGTCACATCCAACAAATGACTATCCAATTTTGGCCCAAAGATTTAGAGGGATGGGGAGTCCACTTTGTCCACAGGCAACCCTTTTCATTTTTGAGGAAGAAATGGAATTTAAAGCTTAAATTTTCCTTAAATTCAACCTTAAATTTATCTTTTTGCAACTTTCATTCATTGCTTCTCATCCTGCCTCTTGAGACTAAGCAGAACAAGTCACTTTTCCATGTATTAGCTCTTATAAATACTTGAATACAGATGTCATGTCTCCCACAAGTTTTCTCTAGCCTAAATATCCTAGTTTCTTCAACTCACATAGGACAAAATCTAGTCTGATCAACATCATGACCAACCAAACTTCTAAATGAAATGACTTGATGAAAGGATAGAGAGCTGATGAACCCAGAGTGGAGAATGACATATGTTTTGGTCAGGCCAGTGCAGGAATTTGTTTTCCTGGACTGTATACATGCTTGGAACTGGTTTTTTCCTTCCACTCTTGCTTTCTCAATGAGGGGAATGGGTGAGAGATGGGAAGAGAAGGTAGACTTTCACTGAAAAAAAAAGAAACAATTTAAAAAAACAAAATAAATGAATTGGATTCCATTGTCTCTAAGGTTCTTTCTAGTTATAAATCTATGATCTTTTAACTGTGAAATATTTGAATTTCTAAGGTTGAATAGATACCTGGTTAAAGAGTGAAGAACATCAGTCCATAGAAGAGAGAATATCCTTGCTATTAGTGAAGGTTGAAAGTAGCTATTTAATAATAAACATGATGATAATAACAAACAAAATTTATAGAGCAAAAATAAAGTGCTTTAAGATTTACAAAGCACTGTACAAATATTATTTCATCTGTTCCTCATATTTGTTCTTCTTATTATCCCCTCTTTACAAATGAGGAAACTGAAGATTAGAGAAATTACCTGACTTAATTTGTAATCACACAGCTAGTAAGCAAGTATCTGAGGCTGAATCTGAACTCAGTCTTCCTGATCCCTAGACAATTGTTTTAGTCATTGCTAAAGCCTCTAAAGAGTTTGATTTCTAATCTTTTGGGAATTTGGCATCCTATCATTAGCATTTATATAGCACTGATTATGTGTCAGACATTGTGCTAAGCACTTTATAAATATTATCTCATTTGATCCTCACTACAATCCTACAAGGTATGTGTTATTATATTTCTATTTTTAAAAACACTACATTTGTTTTTAAAACTTTGAGTTCCAGATTCTCTCTTTTCCTCCTCTGCATCCTCATTGAGAAAGCACATGGAAAGTCATGTAAAAAATTTCGAGAAATGTCATGTTGTGAAAGAAAATTTAGATCTTCCCTCTTCCCCTCCCCCCAAAAAACCCCTCAAGAAATTAAAACTAAAAAGTATGCTTCAATCTGTATTTAGACACAATCAATTCTTTCTGTAAATATGGATAGAATTTTTCATCATAAGTCATTCAGAGTAGTCTTGGATCATTGTATTGCTAAAAATAGTAAAGTCATTTAAAGAATGTCTTTATTTTATAGTTGAGGTAATTGAAGCAAACAAAGGTTAAGCCCAGGGTCATACAGCTAGTTAAGTGTTTGAGGTCAAATTTGAACTCAGGTTTTCTTCCTTCCTTCCTTCCTTCCTTCCTTCCTTCCTTCCTTCCTTCCTTCCTTCCTTCCTTCCTTCCTCCTTTCCTCCCTCTCTCCCTTCCTTTCTTACTTTTTTCCTTCCTCTTTCTTTTTCTTTCTTTTATTTTTTCTCAAGTGCAAATGCAACTGTCTCTGCCTTAAACAGAGGCTGCACTTGTATATTATCCAGATGTTTGGGCATTTAACAAAACAGTCTATCATTCAGATGTTTACAAATATCTGGAGGTTCAATACTCTGTAGACTGAGCATCTGGATGATTGAATGTTTTCATTTTTTTCCCTCCAGATGTTTGGGGACTCATGGAGATGCAATTTCTATTGTTTTCCAGACTTAAACATTGGAGGCACCATATTCTGTCCTTGATGAGCCATCTTGGTTATTACTACTTCCCTAGAATAGAGATAGGATGTGATGCTGAAGTTAACTGGTACTTTGAATTCTATTCCTTAGGCTACACTTGGCTTGCTTGGTAATTATGGGCAAGAAAAGTACTCAGAATCAGGACTGGAGTTTCTAACTCTATCAAAGACTTTAGAGAGTGTATTTTTTTTCTTCTCTTACTGGTAAACAGACAATCCATCTTGATCTGTTATAATAAATTCTGCCTTTCCTCCATGTCCTTTCTCTCCCCCCCCCCCCAATTTCCTTCAATCACAGTGTCTGAATGAAGATCCAGATTAGAGGAGTATAGACAATAATCCATGAATTTCAGTTCATTTTTATTCTAAGACAAATTTCTGTAGCTCTGGCTCTGTTATACTCTCTGCAGAATGGGGACACTAGCTTGGAATATTTCACAGTCTTGAAGTAAGAAAAATGGCTCTTTTTCTTTAGTAACTCCCCAAATACTAGAAGACAACAAACACTAGGACCAATGACAGGAAGGCAGATTTTATTTACATATGAGAAAAAAATTTGCTGCCAAAGTGGACTGAGATGCTTCACCAAGTAGTGACTTCACACTCTACTTTCCATTTCCAAATCAAAATATTTTGTCCCTCCTTATTTGTCAACATTTTTACACTCCCTGATTACCTCCCTGAGTTCCTTGAGTGCAGACTGATTTCATTTTTTTTTTTTTTTTCCTTTTAGGTCTAGGGTTTGGCACATAGTAGCAAAGTAGGCATTTAATAAAGCTTATTAAATTGAATAGGATCATTAATTTAGAATTAGAAGGGAACTCAAAATTTTGAATAGGACCATCCCTCTAAATTTAGATAGGACCTTAAAGGTTTTCTGGTCCAACTCATTCCTTTTTTTTAATAGATAAGGAAACAGAGGCCCAAAGTTAAGTAACTTCCCCAAAGTCATACAGTGGTTGAACAAGGATTTGAACTCAGGTCATTTGATATAAATTTAAACCTCTCATCACTGCACTACAATATATGATGTAGATGTGCATATTTATAGACAGCTATTTTCACAAATATACACATACATGCATCTCTATTGCATTAAACATTGGCGGTACCCTGCTCTGTCCTTGATGTATCATCTTGATTATTACTACTTCTCTAGAATAAATATAATGCTCACTTTGAACCCTGTTTCTTAGGTTGCTCTTTGTATATATGTATCTGTGAATATATATATATGTACATACAAATACAGTATTATAAAATATATAATTATATAAAATAAAATAATAACATATTTATAATTATATACACATAAAATATGTCTATACACAGATGCATATATTTACAAATACATATATAAATATATACCTATATATGTGCATATACATACACACACACATATATAGATATATATACATATAACATACACACATCTGAGCTCTTTAAGCATGGATTCTAGAATGGGGATGGAGTGAGATATGGTGATTTGAGTTGGGATTGACTTTGGAATGGTTGGTCCTTAATATAAGGATCATTTCTATGTTGGGAAACTCTGGGTTGGGTAATCTAGAATAAGGACTCTGCATTGAGAACTCTTAAATCAGAAGTTTTTTTTGTTTTTTTTTTTAAGGGATGGTGCTTCTGAATTGGAAGCTCTGGGTTGGAGGTTGGCTTCAGAGAAGACTGAAAAAATATCAATGAAGGGGTTGGATTTAGGTTGGTGGGAATCTTTGTATTCACTCAAAGTCCTTCTTGAATACTTTGACGTTCTCATTTCCACATAGTGGACTTCTATTTAGTTCTGAAAAAGAAAATGATTCTAATTAAGCATCTTAGCCTCTTCAGCAAAGGAACTTGCCACCTCCCTACCCACCTCCAAATGGTCAGGGCTTTAACAAATTTTTTTTTAATACCAGTAAATTGTGATGCAGTAAAAAAGAAATGTAGAGTGGGATTAAGAAGACTAGGTCTGAATTTTGGACTCTGTTATTTGCTAAATGTATACATTTGGGCAAATCTCTTTGACTTTCTGGGGCCTCAGTTTTCCCACCTGTAAAATGAAGGAGTTGGACAAGAATAGGGGTTTCCAATCTTTTTCAGTCTTTAAATTCCTTGGCTTTCAGCAAAATCTTCCTGCACCTTATATTTAATATGAAAGAAAATAAAATTCTAGAGCTAGGTGGCTTATTGGACAGAACATTGGGTCTAGAGTCAGGAAGACCTGAATTCAAATTTTCATCCTGTTATTTCTTACATCACTGTAATAAAGTTATTTAGCTTCTTTTGGCCTCTGTTTCCTTATTTGAAAAATGAAAGGTTTGGAATATATGACTTTTAAGGCCCTGCTTCTAGATTTATAGTCTCATGAATCTATTATGCCAAAGGGATCATGTGATGTAGTAAAAAGAGGGTTTAGATTTTGAATCTGGGAATACAAGTTTCGGTCCTGGCTCTGCTATTTGTTACTTGTGTGATTTTGGGCAAGTCATTGACAATTCTTCTGTATTGCCATGGCCATGAGGACTGTACAGTATAGATAAGAGATGAACATTTTCCCACATGAATTTCTCTTAGGATGATAGGATGCATTGTTGTTGTTCAAGTCATTATCAGTCATGTCCAACTCTCTTTGACCCTATTTGGGATTTTCTTGGCAGAGATAATGGAGTACTTTGCCATTTCCTTCTCTGGCCCATTTTACAAATGAGGAAATTAAGTCAAACAGGGGTAACTGACTTGCCCAGGATCATACATCTAGTTAAATGTCTGAGGTCAGGTTTAAACTCAGGAAGATGAATCTTCCCTACTCCAGACTTGATACTCTATGCACTATGGCACTACCTAGCTGCCCCAGTGGATGAATAGTAATTTGCAAATCTCAAAGTACTATATAATTGCTAGTAATTAGCCTTGAGGCAACAGGCCTCCAGTCTGGTGATGACTTCATTTCCTGAGACTCTTGTGGTATGCTGAATGAGCTCAAGTGACATTTCTAGAGCAATATAGGAGTGTGCTGGTAACGAGTCAGCTTGGGCAAGGAGAGGAATGGAGAATTGTATGCAATTATTTCTTTAAATTTAATTTAATTATTAACCCTAAGTCTAGACAAAGCAACAAATAAACTCTCTGATTTATAGTTGGTTGATTTGGTTCCCATTTTACCAAGTGACTTCCAATATAACTTTTTTAGAACTTGGTTCCTGATTGTACTTTTCATATTTTCCCTTATAAATTAGTATTTCCCAGACTAAACTAACTCTCTCTCTCTCTCTCTCTCTCTCTCTCTCTCTCTCTCTCTCTTTCTCTCCCCCCCCCCCCCCTCTCTCTCTCTCCCTCTCTCCCTCACTCCCTTTTCCTCCCCTTCCAAATTTGTGTATATGCATGTGTAATGTATATACATTACACATGTATATACACATACACACCATATATATATGTGTGTGTGTGTGTGTGTGTGTATTGACCTTATATACACATACAATATATATATATCTATATTTGAGCAGTAAAATATCTAAATAATCTACTATGAACACTTGTCCTTCACAGTGTGGTGACTCTTAGTAGCTCAGAAAATGGGGAATGGAGCTGTATATTGAAAGAAGGAAGAAAAGAGTCACTTTCTGAAGTACATATTTGGAGAAACAAATATCTTTGATAATATGATGCAGATGTAGGTTTCTTGTAACACTTGATGTACAACCTTTAAAATACTTGAGTTACTGCATTAGTATAAGCAGCAAACATTGATTTGTGTGTTTGTTGCCTCTCTTAAACATGCAAGAAATCAAGGTGTCATTTTGTTATTTATCCAATGAGGGAGCACAATATCTGAGTTTTTCATTGGTTGACTCAAGCCATAAGCCATCACTACTATCAGTTTCTAACCAATAACCCAAGAGTATATGGAACATCAGCAACTCTCCTAGACCCCCAATCCTGCTACCAGCCCAGCCCTGTTAATCATCCAGGGGAGAACCTTTTGGAAAATTGCTTCTACAATTGCTTCCACAGCTACTAAAGACTCAGAAAAGAAAATTCTCATCAATAAAGTCCTTGCTGTTGTCAGATGGCCCAGTATCAGAAATGGATATGGCTTTACAAATGATGTATATTGGGCCTTTCTATTTGACTTGCAGCTTATGTGGTATCTCATTAAAATGTGACATCTTTGAAAGCAGAAATGAATTTGCATTTCTATTTTTAATCTGTAGGGCTTTGTACCTAAAAACACTTTATCAATGTTTTTCTCATTCACATCTTTATCTCATTTGATGCTCATAACAACTCTGTGAGGCAGGTGCTATTATTATCCCCGTTTTAAAGCTGAGGAAACTGAGGCAGAGAAAGATTGAATTTCTCCAGAATCTGAGCCCAGAAGTTCCTGACTCCAAGTCCAGGGCCCTATCTACTATACTATGCAGCACTGATAGTAATATTTCTTTATCTTTAGATAAAAACTTTGCAATGATCATGATCAATCTCAAGCTTCTTCCAAATGCTTCAGGCTATTAGCACTCTCATTAGAGGAGTTCCACAGAGAGATGGGATTAGGTGAAATTCACTGTGAATAATTCTAGCAGTGTGTTGAGGCAAAGTTGGTGGGAATGTAGAAGGGGGGAGGATGGTTACAGGTTTCTGGTGGATAATTAGTCTGGTCATATTCTGATGCCTTTAGGCATTTAAGTTGTTTACAGAGTAAGATCAGACCTCCATATTCCCAGGGCCTCAGAAAGGACATGGCTGCCTTCTCTGGGACTGCTGGAAAATATGCTTGACACCCGACCATATCTTGATGGCACTTTAGCATTATCCTGACCAGGAGTGAGGCAGTCACAGAAGTAGAGTGTACATGTGTTTTTCCTTTCTCAAAAGGTCTTAAAGGATCCTAGGGTTTATAGCTAGAAGGGACTTGACAGAGGATGTTTTGTGGGAGTGATTGGTATCTTCCCATGATGGGGAGTAAGAGAAGGTGGTAGTGTAATTAATTTTCCATCAGGACAGAGTCAAGGTCAGTCAATAAAAGGCTTATTGTGGGCCAAACACTCTGATAAGTGCTGGGGATGTAAATGCTAGCAGAAAGATAGTACAGGGTCTCAAGGAGTTTGCATATTAATGGGGGGAAATAATACATAAAAGAGAAGGTAGCCCTCTTTTCTTCTGCTTCCTCTTCAGAGGAGAGAGTCTGGAGATTCAGGAGGGGAGCCTGGAGGGTGGGGGGGGGGAATGAAGATATGATTGTGTTGGGCACTATCCTTAAAATGGAGGTTTGGAGAGTAACTGACCAATCAGAGGTAGAAACTGCAGGATGGTGTATACTTCCCTAGTGAGAAGAGTAGGGTTGAGGTGAACTTCCAGGGTGAGGAGGTGGTTTGTAGAGTCAGAAGTGGAGTCTGGAGAGCTTTGAGTGTGTTAAGACCCTCCTGATCTGTCCCAGACTGCATCTCTGAAAAACCAAATACCTGAAGCTCTGCCCCAAAATCCTGTGATGTTTTCAGTAGTATCTTTCAGAGCTTCTACCTAGGATCATAGAAATCATAGATTTTTGAACTGCAAGAAACTTTAGAAGCCATATAGTTCAACCTTTTCATTTTACAGGGGAGAAAACAGGATTAGAGAAGTTGAGATTTGCCTCAGGTAGTGAGTGGCAGAGTTCAGGATTTGCACTGGAGTCTTTTCTAACACAGGCTGATTTAGTAGAATCATAGGATATCAGCATTGGGAAGGACTCTAGAAGCCAACTAGTCCATTGGGATCTGAAATAAAATTCTTTCTGTAACATCCCTGGCAATTGGCTGTCTGTCCCAGCTTTGTCTGAACACCTCCAGTAAAAGGGAATTCACTGCCTCTTAAAGTAGATGGTTGTTAGAAGAAATTTCTAGTGAGCTGAAATTACTTATGAAATTTTCCCTCATTGGTCCTCATAATGCATCTGGAATTAAAAGAATAAAACTAATTTCTCTTAATCCCAGCAATCCTCCAAATATTAGAACACAAAACTTAGAAACTGGATACTGTGAGGGAGGATGTTATAGCGGAAAAATCACAAGTCTAGGAGTCAAGAGTTCTAGTGTATATCTGGCTACTAATAATCTTGGACAAGTAATTTCATCTCACCAGGTCTAATTTTCCTCAATCATAAAATAAGGGGGCTAGATTAGAGGTAAGCCAAATCTAATATTAAGAACTACTCCTAAGCCTGAGAACCCAGGAGATTGTATTTACTCCCTGACCATTACATGGTTCTTCTGCTCTGGACTCATTGTATATGGTATGGACTAGATGTTTACGTTGGTGCTTGGCAAAGATTTACTTATAGTTTAGTTTCTAGTTCATATGTTAAGTTTTGCTTGAAGGGAGTAGTAGGAAGTACAATCTGTATCAAATTTGGGACAGGTATTTACTTTCTGCACACAGAATAAACACTAAGACTCAGTGCACATTAACAGAAAGAATTACAATGGGATTCAAACTTAACCTACAACTACAGTGACAACTCTTCAGGAGTCTTATTAGATACATTAGATATCTATTAGAACATAAAGAACATACGGGACTGTTGATTAGGTATTTTATATTTCACTTTGGCTCTGTGCTTCCCTCCTCATGGTAGTTATCTCCTGGAAAGTGGGGCAAACACTCAGGCTCATCGTCTTGAGGATCATTTTGAGGGTCATCTGCTCCAAGAGCATTAGGTAGTTTCCAGATAGCTCCAACACAAGGGCCAGGGCTTTGAGATCTTTCTAACTCACAAGGTTACCTCCAAGTCTAAATTAGTTCATCTTGAGATTGATGCTGGTACAACTAGGTATCCTCAAATCCAGAATCATTCTCACCTAAGCAGTATTTGGACTTTAGCTACTTTGTGTTCAATAGCCAAATGGTGGTTGGGTGGGGGAAAGCACCAGCTTTTTCTTGAAAGTATGGAGTTATATGATTGTAGCATGGGGAAGTTCAGAAGAAAAGCATTATTGATGGGTTGTAGCTTCTGGGAGAAATATAGCAATAATCCTGCAGCCCCCAGACCTTAAGAGTACCATTGTTCTAACAATCTGTTTGTCAATGATCCTAAAGTCTCCTGGCCTTATAAATGTTATAATATAGTCCTACAAATACTGCTGACTGCCAGATAACAATTGGTCAGTGATAACAGAGTTTCTGAGACAAATGGTGAGGTACATATAAGACTATTCTTCAACTCCACCTCTAAATCATAAAATTCAATATTGAAGTGCACACCAGACCATTCTTCAGTTCTACCTTTAAGCCATAAAATTAGCATATCAGTGACATAAAGAACTGGATTTCTCTGTCTTTTCTTATAAATTTATCTTCTTGCTCCTGATTCTTTGCTAAAATTATCTTGGAATTTAGTCTGCTTCAATTGGCAGTACAATTATAATAAACTTTGTCCCTTGATTTGGAGATGGAGTCAAGCCTGCAAATTCTTTTGAGATACCTTGCAAGATACCTTGAGATACGGTCTGCAACCCCAACCTTTTGGGGTCTCCTTTGAACCTCAACATTGTCCCACAGAGATAGCCTTAACAAACTTAATTGCTATTCATAAGGAAAGGAGGAAAACAGCTGCTATCAGAAACTGTCTTAGTATTTAGCCTCCATGCCCACAGTGGCAGTGGGTAGCACACATGGGAGAAGTACCCATGCTCCAATGCAAGCCTGGGTTCTACCTTATATATCATTTTAGATAAAGAGCTAATATAATACCAACATAACACTGTTATCTGCAGGACCTGTAAAATGAAGTTAGATTTTCTAAATTACCTAATAAGGAGACTGGAATTACAGAGCAGGGAAGTAAGAGTGAAACATAAGGAAGCAAGGAAATTAACCCTAACAGTGCTATTCCAGCAATGTTGAAAGAAGAAGCTAAGAATATACTAGTCAAATTGGGTTTCAGTAGTTCACAATGATATTTCCCTCCATGATCAAAGGAAGAGAGTCAGAAGCTGTCTCTTCTTTTAAAAACTCATCTGAGTCATTGGTTCCTGGGGGTTCAGCTGCCAATGAAAGGATTGCTTTTGTCATTTCAAGGTAACTTTCAGCACTGAGTCATCCTCAATGTTCCTAGGTGCTTAGCCCTTACACATGAGTGGCTGGAATTGGGAAGGACAACTCTGTTCAACCTCTATTACTCAAAAGTCCTTCCAGCTCTAACATTCTATGAAATAGAAATGGTATTGGGTTCAGCCATGTGCTTAGATTTGA
The DNA here is from genome assembly GCF_902635505.1 of Sarcophilus harrisii. Lineage (NCBI taxonomy): Eukaryota > Metazoa > Chordata > Mammalia > Dasyuromorphia > Dasyuridae > Sarcophilus > Sarcophilus harrisii. The sequence goes on along the minus strand of NC_045426.1, from coordinate 314,966,813 downwards.
CAGATCTCGAGCTGAAAGAGAGAACTGTGGCAACTCCAGGAGATCCAGAGGGTTAATCTCATGGTAGAGCTCTTCCATACTGGTGTTGAGAAGAGTTTTAACTTGCCTTTGATGATTCTGTTCAATTCTATTGGAATTAACTCAGCAGCCTGCTGCTTGCTGAGGGGGATACAAAAGAAGTCTAGGATTTGGTTCTTGCCTTCCAGAGCTTACAGTCATTTTCTGTTCTGTTTAAATGTATTGTTTTCTAAAAATTATGTTCTGATAAGCTTGAATCATAAATGCAAGGTTGCATCAGAGGCAGACTCACAGGAGAGCATGGAAGCCTGAGGGAAACCATTGTGAAGGGCCCTGGCAGGGAAGTGTTTAATGTGTAAATTTCATCATTGTTTTAGAATTAGTAATAAAACATTCTTTGAGCTTCAAAAGCCTTATGAACTGGTTGGCAGGGAAATGGATACTTTAGAATCTCAGTCCAGGGGCAGCAGCCTGTTTTGCTTTCTTTCTTTCTTTTTTCTGTTATTTTTATAAAAATTATGTGTAAACATTTTTTTAACATTTATTTAAAAATTTGACTTGCAAATTCTCCTTCTCCCCTTTCCCCTGTTCTTGCGAAGGTAAACACATTGATAAAGATTCTACACATGATGTCATGCAAAAACATTTCCATATTAGCTGTATTTCAAAAAAAACAAGAAAAATAAAGAAAGTGAGAAAATAATACTTCAGTTTGCATTTAGAGTTCATCCGTTTTTTCCTTAGGTGGATTTGCTTTGCTTTATCATGACATATGGAGATATGCAATGTGCCTTTTCAGAGACTGTCTGCTAAAGTATGTGAAGCCTTAGGCCTCAGTTTTGATTTCCTAGAAATCATATGATCCTGAAGAAATGAAACTTTGGAAATCCCCTTATGCAACTAGCACCTCTCCCCAACCAGTTTAGTCAGCTCATCATCACTCCACAGGTATAGACCAATAAGTTTTAAGGTGAATGGGTAGTGGGCAATCTGTAGTTTTATGCTATATAACCAACTTCTGCTTCTGTAAGATCGGCTTCCTTGCACTGAACTTCCCAGGAGAGGATTATCCACTTCTCGTGAGATTCTAATAAAAGGTTTTCTACCTTCAATTTGAGAGGTCTCTGAGGAGTCATTCTGAGTTGGGGTCTTTGTACCCCACACAATGGGTTCTTTGGAATTGCCTTGGATCATTGTATTGATCAAAGTTACCAAGTCTTTCACAATTGATCATCATTACAACACTGCTTTTAGGGTGCAAGATGATCTCTTGGGTTCTACTCACTTTACATTGCATCAATTCATATAGGATTTGCCATGTCTTTCTGAAATCAACCTGCTTCATTATTTCTTATAGCTCAATAGCCTCCATCACAATCATATTCCATAACTTGTTCAGCTAATTGATGAATATCCCTTTTATTTTCAATTCCTTATAAGTTGCTATAGATATTTTTGTACATATGAGTTATTTTCTTTTTACTTTTATCATTTTGGGATACAGACCTAGTAGTGGTATTGCAAGGTCAAAGAGTTACAGCTTTATAGCTTTTTGGGCAGAGTTCCAAATTGTTTCCCAGAATGGTTGGTCCAGTTCATATCTCCACCAACAATTCATTATTGTACCTATTTTTTCCTCCATCTCTCTACTACTTGTCATTTTTGATAGGTGAGAGGTGGTACCCCAGAGTTGTTTTAATTTACATTTCTCTAATCAATAATGATTTAGAACATTTTTCTTATAGCTGTAGATAGGTTTTATTTCTTTTTCTGAAGGCTGCTTGTTTGACTTCTTTATAAATTTGATTCGGTTTTAGATTCAGTATTTATAGAGGTACTTCAGTATTTGTCATTAATTACTTACAGAAGGCACAATGAATGGTGAAAACATTGAGTTCTGAAAGAATTTTTCCCATAAGAAGTATATCTCTGGTCCACAGCCTAACCATCCTTCCCCATCCAATTCCACAAGAGGCAAATGGGGCTTCCAATTGCAGAGAAATAAGTCAGCCCAGCTAGATTCCTTCCTTCTTGACCCAATTTACTTTCTGAGAGGAACATTCACCTTTATACTCTCCCTAATCCCATACTATCCAAGCTTCCTTAGTAGAAAGGCCTGAATGTTTTGGTGGAAGTTATAGTCTCAAGCCCTCTGAAACCCAGGGCTCTGGCCAACACTTGAGGCCTGGGGCTGCCAGGAGACTTGGGTCTTTGGCTACTATTTCAGTCACTATCTGGGTTCTTGCTGCTTCTCTTCTGCAAGCATTCTGGTTCACTCCATATACCTTCTAGCATGACTATTTTGGGAGCCAGGAGACTACACTCTGACTCATGTCTAAGTAAACTCCTATTAACTGCTCTAAAAATGATAATGTTCTTAGGTGTTGCATGCATTATCTTCTCATACAGGAATGTAAGCAGTTTAACTTTAATGAGTTCCTTTTGATTACTCTTTCACATTTATCTTTTTTTGTTTCTCTTGAGTCTTTTGTTTGATGATCAAGTTTTCTATTCAACTCTGCTCTTTTAGAAAGTCCGCTATTTAATTAAATATTCATTTTCCTCCTGAAGGATTACGCTCAGTTTTTCTGGGTGGATGATTCTTTGTTGTAATCTTAACCTTTCAGAATTATATTTCAAACCTTCTGATCCTTTAGTATGTAAGCTACTAAATCTTGTGTGATTCTGACTATAGTACCATAATATTGGAATTGTTTCTTTCTACTCACTTGAAATATTTTCTTTTTGATCTAGGAGCTCTGGAATTTGGCTATACTGTTCTTAGGAGTTTTCATTTTGTGATATTTTTCAGGAGTTGATTTATGGATTCTTTCAATTTACATTTTACCCTGTAGATCTAAGATATTGGGATAGTTTTCCTTGATGATTTTTAGAAACATAAGAAATTTCTTTGAACATAACTTTCATTCTTTTATTATCTCTCCTTAAATTATTTTCTAAATCAGTTGTTTTTCCAATGAGATATTTCACATTTTATTCTACTTTTCATTCTTTGTACTTTGTTTTATTATTTCTTGATGTCTCATGGAGCCATTAACTTGCACAATTCTAATTTTTAAAAATAATAATAGCTTTCAGTTTTTCAAAATACATGCAAAGATAGTTTTCAACATTTACTCCTACAAAACTTTGGGTTCCAAATTTCTCTCTCTCCTTTTACCCCTCCCCTAGGTAACAAGCAATCCAAGATAGCTCAAACATGTGCATTTCTTCTAAACATATTTCCACATTTATCATGCTGCACAAGAAAAATAAAATCAAAAAGGGGAAAAATTGAGAAAGAAAAAAAAACCTAAGCAAACAAACAGCACCAACAACAAAAGGTGAAGTTACTCTGTTGTGATCCATATTCGGCCCCCATAACTTCTCTCTGGAAGCAGATGGCTCTCTCCATCACAAATCTATTGGAATTGGCTTGAATCATTTCATTGTTGAAAAGAGCCAAATCCATCAAAACTGATCATCACATAACTTTGTTGTTGCTATATACAATATTTTCTCGGTTCTTCTTATCTCATTTAGCCTCAATTCATGTAAGTCACTCCAGGCCTTTCTGAAATCAGTCTGCTGATCATTTTTTACAGAACAATAATATTCCATTACATCCATATGTGGTTCCCCAATTGATGAGTATTTACTCAGCTTCCATTTCCTTGCCACTACAAAAAGGGCGGCTACAAATATTTTTGCACATGTGGGTCCTTTTCCCTTTTGTATGATCTCTTTGGGATACAGGCCCAGTAGAGAAACTAAAGGATATGCACAGTCTGATAGACTTTTGGGCATAGTTCCAAATTACTCTCCAGAATGGTTGGATCAGTTCACAACTTCATCAATAATGTATTAGTGTCCCAGTTTTCCTACATCCCCTCCAACATTTAACATTATCTTTTCCTGTCATCTTAGACAATCTGAGAGGTATGAATTATTAATTCTAATTTTTTGAAGGAATTATTTTCTTCAATGAAAATTTGTATCTCTTTTTAAAATTTTTAATTTTTTAAATTTAATTTTTATTTTAAAAATTTTTTTATTAAAAATTTGTTTTATTTACAAAACATATGCATGGGTAATTTTTCATCACTGACCCTTGAAAAACCTTGTGTTTCAAAGAATTTGTACCTCTTTTTCCATTTGATTGATTCTGTTTTTTAAGGAATTTTTTCTTCAATAAATTTTTGGGTATTCATTTTCATTTGGCTTATTCTGCCTTATAAGAAGTTCTTTTCTTTAGTGAATTTTTATGTTTCTTTTTACCAAACTCAATTATCTTTTCCTAATTTTTTTGCATATTTTCATTTGTTTCCCTTATTTTTTCTTTATCACTCTTATTTCTTCTTTAACTCTTCCAAGAATTTTTGTTGAGCTTGGTTCTAATTAGCATTTTTCTTTGAGATGTTTTTGGTAACTATTTTCCCAAAGTTGTTTTCTTCTGAGTTTGTGTCTTGTTCTTTCCTGCCACCACAGTAGCATTTTATGGTCAAATTCTTTTTTTGTTGTTGTAGTTTTTTGTTCATTTTTCCAGTTTGTTTCTTGATTTTAAACTTTATGTTAAAATTCGGTTTTGCTCACCTTGGAGTGGGGAGGCACAGTGCTAAGTTTCAGGTTTTTTTTTTTTTTTTTTTTTTTTGTATGCAGTTTTCAGAGCTAATTCTTAGGGTCTGTAAGTTTAGATCATCTAAAGTGACTAGGGACCTTAGAGATCATTTAGTCAAAGCCTCTCCTTTTAAAGGGGAGGAAACAGAGGCGTAGAAAGGTTAATTTGACAGATTTCAAGATAGAATTGAGATTTGATTTTAGGGTTTATAACTCCAAATTCAGTGTTCTTCCCATTTGATAAGTTAGGGCAGTGCTAAATTGAGGTGAGCCTTGAATTCTAGGCAAAGATATATAAATGTAATTTAGTAGATGAGAGGGAACAAAGGGGATATTTAAAAAGGATTAAGACAAGACCAGAAATATGTGCAACAAAGATTATTCTGCCATTAGTCTGGAGGAAGGATTGCAGGGGGGAAAAGAAGACCTAATAAGACTTGATAGATGAAATATCAAAGCAGCACAAGGACAGTAACAATGAAAACAGAGAGAGGGAGAATCTAGAAATCTAGAATCTAGAAATGATGCCCAGGATGTGAGTAAATGGTTAGTTATGAGATGTGAGGGAGAAGAAAGAGACAAAGGTAAGAGTCAAAATGGAGTAGTGGTGAAAGAGGGCTAGAGTGGGAATCTCAATTCTGCCATTCATTCATTACTTGTGCGATCTTGACCCTAGTTTCCCTCATTTATAAAAAGAGCAGGTTGGACTATTGTTGAGCTGTTTTATCTATTTGGGGTTTTCTTGCCAAAGATATTGGAGAGATTTGCCATTTCCTTTCCAGCTCATTTTTACGAATAAAGAAACTAAGGCAAACAGAAGTCAATGACCTGGCCAGAGTCACACAGCTAGTAAGTATTTGAGACAGGATCTGAATTCAGGCCTTCCTGACTCTGTAAGTCTGACACCTCAGTTGTCCTAATAATAGATTATAATAATAGATTATAAATCACTTTAAAGTTTGCCAAACACTTACATTCATGATCTCATTTAATTCTCACAACAGCTCTGGGAAAAAGATACTTCAGATACTGTATCTCCATTTTGCAGATGATTAAATTGAGGCTCAGAAAAGTTAAGTGAGTTTTCTATAGTCCCATAGCTGTTATGTTTTTGGGGCGGGATTTGAATTCATATCTCTCTTGTTTTCAAGTTCAGGGCTTATTTCAATGTAACATAATGTCTCTTTAATGAATTCATTTTGTACCTCTTTTGGAATCAGTACATTCCAGCTTTGGAATCTCTAGTCAGTTCATTCTCAGATCATTTTCCAGGCAATTTCTCCAACTGTCAGGGATTTCTCTCAGCCACTGCCTGAAATGGTTTGTTCATTCAGTTTAAACAATTAGCTAATGAGAAGATTGTCTTATTTGGCTTTTCTTGATCATCTAGAAGGTTCCTGCTGAGCTTCCCTAATGGCTTTGCATTCCTACTCATCCCTTGGCAAAGCCTAAAGAGAAGCATCCAAAACCTATTATTTAATTTAGTTTTTTACTCCTCTGTCTATGTGATTGCTGGTGTCGCTTATTTTTTTTGTAGCCTCTCTGACATCGCTAATAAAGAAGAATGGTTTTGTTTTTTCATTGCTCCAAAGTAGCCAACTTGAACAGAGCTTGAGAGTACATTCCAATAGACAAGTTAGCACTAGGATGTGTATGATGATGGGAAAAAATAGGCCATGGTCATAGGAAGGAGCCCAGGATTAGATGACCAGTTCCCAAACATTTTGGTTCTAACGTGTCAGGTGGCCACAGCAAAGATACAAAGATTGGTGTCTTATCATAGGCTTAGGGGTAAGGGGATCAACTAAAAGCTTAAATGAGAGCAGGGAGTTCAGAGTGGAACCATCCTGAAGGTAGTTGGAAACTGTAGATATTTGGGAATCAGAAAGATGACAGCTAAAGCCATGAAAGTAATGAGCTCACTGAAGAAAAAAAAGTATAGAGAAGAGTGGGGGAACATGGGATAAGAGCTGGTAATTAATCTTAGGGAAATATATATCCATGATGGATTGAGGGAGGAGGAGAAGGAGTGGAGAAGACAAAGGTCAGGAAGGTAGAAGGACATCCAGGATAGTTCAATGTTCCAAGAAAAAAGAAGAGTATCATGAAGGAGGGGATGTCCACATTTCCTAAAGCTATGAATTCATCAAGAAAAATGAAGGCTGAGAAGGTCCTGGAATCAACAAGGAAGGTTTCTTGACCTCAGGAAAAAAGTCCCTTTAGCTTAGTAAGGGGTAAGAGGAATGGGACAGAGCAGAAACTGGACAACAGGGGAACTAGGAATAGATAGAGAGAAAAATGAAGGTATTGATGGTGAAGGGTCATATTAGTCAGAAAAGGCTTTTTTTTGGATGAGAGAATCTTAAGTATGTTTCAAAACAGAGGATTAGGAATTAGTGAAGAGAATGAAATCTTAGATCTAGGACTGGAAGGAACCCCAGAGACTGTGTTACCCAACCCCATTTTATAGATATAGAACACAAGGTCCAGAGAATGCAAAGTCCTTTAGAACTTTGAAGTGTATAGGATAGGATCCCTCAGGAGTTTGCAGTAAAGAAATGCTAGAGTATAGATGGGGATTAGGTTTAAGCAGGAGAAAAGATGCCTTTCCCTGAAGACCCAGGTAGGACTCACAATTCTTAGTATGTTCACTTAGTAAAAGCAGGGAAAAAAAGTAGAGCGAGCTGGTTCAGTCAAATGAAGTGTGAAAGTGCCTCATTAGGAGCAATTTAGCTGCAGAATAGTGACACATGAAAGCTACATTTAATGGTTCAGGAATCTGTGGAGTTCACACAGAATTGTACAAATGGCTAGGCAGGCGAATGGGGGAGTAACTTGAAAGCCACTTCCATGGAATGCAATTTGAGATAAAAACTTCAGCAATTAATTAGTCTAGGAGGAGTCCATGTGGATGCTGGTGGTCAGCACTAAGTAGAGCTCTTGTCCAGATGTGTGGGCTGCTCACATGGTCAGACCTTCTGCTTCCCTCCCCCTTTCCTCCATTCAGACACTTGAATTAAAATGCACTGAATAAACTCAGAACATCTTCTTGGAATCCCTTTATGAGGCTTTTCAGGAAACCTGTGTCCCTGTGGAATGGTACAGTGGTAAATGTACTGCATTTATAGCCAGAGCAATTGAATGTGTGATCTTGGGCAAATCACTTAACCTCTTTAAAGGCTCAGTTTGTTGGTTATAAGATTATTCAGTTATAATAGATGACCTTTAAGGTTATAAATCTATGATACAAATACTTTCTCCAGGCATATACACCTGTCCTGTCCTATAGGCTAAGCTTTTAGTAGGGATGGACTGTTTTAGTGTATCAGGATGTGATGGGAAAGAAGAAAGAATGGCTTTTAAATTGTGATTCTTGTTTATACGATTTCAGAGATTGGGGAAATGTTTGTCAAGTTCTGAGATATTTAGAATTAGTGAATTAGCACTCATTGAATGCCTACTATGCACAAGGCCTTGAGCCAAGAGTTTTTCCTAAAGCTACATGGTTTTTTTCTTGGATTGAATGCACAACCCCATCTCTGAGATCTTTAATCCTGACTCCCAGCTTTTTATCTGTTATGTCTTACTTCCTTATATTCTCATCTGGTTTCTAATCTAACTGAAGCCTCCAATTACTCAATCCTTCTCTTTATTCCTCTCCTAGCTTCCCAATTCTAGGAACTAGGGTCAATTACTTGACCTTCTAAGGAACTTTCTTTGCAAAACCCCCGAGATTGAAACATCCCCATATTTCACTCTCTCTGCTCTTATTCTGATTCTTGTGCTGCTGGTTGGGGCATATGTAGCCATGACTCATATCAGAGTCACAGGATCAAATTTCAGATGAGTTCTTATTGCTCCATCTCACTCATTTACTAGAGGCTCCTCAGTAGGTGCAAAGGATAGTATCTTCATCTGTAAAATGGGGATAATAATAGCATCGACCTTGAAGAGTTGTGAGAATCAAATGAGATAATTATTTTTTAAGTACTTAGCATAGTGCCTGGCATTTACTAGATACTATATAAATGCTTCTTTCTTTCTTCTTCCTTATGATCCTAGATCTGGGCCTTCATTTTTTTTTTTCCCTCTATGCTATTCCTCTTGGGGATTTCATCAGCTATGGGTTCAACTATTATCTCTATGCAGATGGCTCCCAAACCTATTTTTTATGCCAATCCCTTTTCCAAATTCCAGTCATATTTCCAGTGATCACTTGGATTTCTCCCTCTTGTTTACTTCACGAGTATCTCAAGTTCAAGTAATAAACACATAACATTTTATCTATAGTTTTCTATCAACTTTCCCCATTTCTGTTTAGGGCAATACTACCCAAGGTTGGTAACCTTGGAATCATTCTTAATTCTTTCTTTTTCCTAAATGCTCTGATTCCTTAGTCCCAGTCCAGTCAATTGCTAAGTCTTGTTGATTTTTATCTCTACAACATTTTCTCATTTTCTTCAAATGTCAGCTACCATAGTTAAGGCCTGTATTATCTTTTACTGTAACTTTTTTGCCTCTAGAATAAAACAGAAATTTCTAAGATATCATTTTAAATTCTCTACAATCTGGATCCAACTTACTTTTCCAGATATATTTCATATTACTCCCTTTTCCATGGAACTTTTCAGTACTCTAAAAATATGTTTTTTTTAAACTTTAACTTTTCATCAATTAACAAACATTCATTTTTTCCACCTCATCTTCCATGAGAAAAAAAGAAAATTCTAGTAACATATGCATATACGATCAAAACAAATTCTCACATTGACCATATCTAAAAAAATGAATCTGATTTATACCCTGAGTTCATCATCTTATATTTGTCAGGATGTGGGTAGTATGCTTCATTATCATAACTCTGGAACCATGGCTGGTTATTGGATGGATTCAGTTAAGGTACTGATTTTGCTCTAGTGCCTTATTTTAACTATGAAATTTTTTTTCAAATGTGTTTCTTGCAAACATATACTACTGACTACTATTTCATAGTGCATGTTGCTATCCTCTTCCATTTTATGGGTGAATTCATTCCTTATGTTCACAATTGTGATCAATAATTGTGTATTTCACTTCATCCTATTCTATCATGTTATTCCTTTTCTTTGTTTCTTCCCCTGTCTTCATCTTAATAAAGAAGAGAGTTGTGAGAAAGAAGGACCAGCGTCTTAGATTTGGTTTTAGTTGCTTTTTCTCTCTTGTCTCTCTACCCTTTCCCTTGAATTTAATCACTCCTTAGTCACTAAATCCTTAGTCAGAATTTGTTTTGTTAAAAAAAAAAATCTCTCCCTTTTTATTCTTCCCTTTTATTCCCTTCTCTTCCTTTTCTTTTTTTCCTTTCTGAGTTCCTACTGTGTAAAATCTATTAAATTCATGCTAAACTGTGTCCGGTTGTGTGTATATTCTTTTTTCTTTAACTAATTACAACTGGAATGAGGTTCAATTGTTGCCCATTCCCCCTATTCCTTCACCTTTATAGGCTTTTACTTTGCATGCCTGATTATGTGAGGTATTTTTTTCTTACCTTTCCTCTCCCTTTACTAATACATTCCTATCACTCTGCTCTTTCCAATTTTCTTTTGAGATAATCAAAACATTATAAACCCACACCTAGATTCTCTGTCTCATTAGACTCCCTCAATGATCTCTTGATGAAGTCAGGATTTTGAAGAGACACATAATCTTTCCTCACATTAGAATGTAAATAGTTTTTCTTTGTTCAGTGCCTTATAGTTGCTTGTTCATATTTATCTTTTTATGTTTCTCTTGAAACTGTGTTTGTATTTCAAAGTTTCTGCGCAAATATAGTCTTTTCATGGGGAATACGTGGAAGCCCTCTTTTCCTGAGTAAATCATTCTTGACTGTATGCTTAAAATTTTTATCTTCCAAAATATTATATTATAAATTCTTCACTTTTTATGGTATTTATTGGCTGCTAAATTTTATGTGTTCCTGACTGTGGTTACAAAATACTTGAATTCCTTTTTTTCTTTAGAAATTCCTTAAAATTTTTTTCTTTGATGTTGAAATTCTGAATTTTGACAAGAATCCTATTTTTGTTTTTTAACCCTCCAGGATGTGACCGGTAGATCTTTTCTGTTTTTTACTTTTCCTTCAGATTTGATGATACCTGGACAGTTTTTTCCTTTATGATTTCTTCAAATATGATATCTAGGATTTTTTAAAATTATATTTTCAGGTTGTTTAATGAGTCTTCAATCATCTATGCTTGATCTGTTTTCCAGGTCAATTATTTTACTATGTTTTATTATATTTTCTTTACATTTTTCCAGCATTTTGACTTTGTTTTAATATTCTCAGCATGTTTCATGGAGTCACTAACTACTATTTGATCTGTCCTAATTTTGGGAGTCTGTTGTTTAGGTAAAGCATCAAGTTTTTAATTTGGTTTCTAATTCTTTCTTTATAGCTCTTTTTTACCACCATTTTCCTCTTTAGTTCTCATTTAATTTATAAACACATTTTAAACTCTTAAAAAAACTTTTGCTTTATCTTTCTCACTAATTCTAATTGAATTTATGCATAAGCTGTGTTTTTCTTTGAGGTTTACTTGTAGATATTTTGGAATGATTAGCTTTTCTCTCACTACAATAGCTCTTTAAGATCAGATTCTTTTTTTGTTTACACATTTTTCCAGTCTACTTCCTGACTTCTGATTTTATGTTATTCTGTTACAGCCTTCAAACTGGGCTAGAGGCCTTAACTGAGATCTTTACTGTATTCTTAGGGGTCAGAGCCACACTCAACTTGCTCCCAGTCTAGTATACAGCTTATAACCTGTTACTTTTCCATGTCCTGGACTGCCTACCACCTCTAGGCACCCTCAGTCTGCCCTTACTCTGAGGTCCTGAATTGGGGAGTGAGCGCCTAGGAGTTAGCCTCTGTTCCTGCTTCCTGCAATAAGTTATTTTCTTCTGGAATCTTTTCTTGTCTTGGTGTCTAGATTCTTGCTTTAGAATGATCCAAGCTTCTGGCTAGAACCTATCTCAGAGGCCCAAAGATTTCTTGTGACTTTTTACTGGAATTCTCAGTCACAATTTGATCTAATGCATTTTCTAGATCTTTGTGGAAGAGTTGGAGGAGAGCTCAGTTCTTATTTCTATTGCTTATCCATTTTGACTCTTTTCAAAACCTATTACTTGCAGAAAAGGTGATGAGTGGTAAAGGAGTTTTTCTCATGGGGTTTTCTTTTTTCCAATAAAATCACAGTTCATATCCTGTCCCTCTTCCACCTCTTTCCCCATCATAGGCTGTGTTTCAGATAAACTGTTATTATTCTGCAGGTTCAGCATTCCTCTTTGCATAGGCTGCCCCCCTTTTTCAGGATGGCACTCCTTTCTAACCCCTACCTCATAATTGATAGATTCTTTCAAGGCTCAACTCAGGTTTCAAATCCTATGTGAACTTTAAAAAATCTTTCTCTCCCTCTCAGCTTTTGATGCTCTCTCTTTCCTCAAGATTATTCTATTTACTTATATGGGTATGTATTTATTCCTCCATAGACTGTAAACTCCCTAAGAGTGGGTACTATTTCATTTTCTTTGTATTTCTAGATCTTAGCCCAGTTCCTTTTATGGACTCTAACTGCTTAGTCTCTCTCCCATCCCCACCCCCCACCCAGTTTCTTGCTTTACCTGGATTGTGCACAACTTACCTGACTGATTTCAAACTTTTCTCAGCTAGTTTATCTCCTGAGCAGAATTAATCCTCTATCTTTGCTAGCCCACTTCCGATTTTGCTTTCTCCAAGTGTCTCTCTGGGAATTTACCCAATCTGAGCAGGAGTTCTGGAGGAACTTGGAGTCCTTGGAGAAGTTTCTAAAGAGCACCTGCCTAAGTATTCTGTATGGGAGAGACCCCTCACAAACAGGAAATATTCTGGAATGATCCTCCAAAATTATGTGGGACAGTGACTTTTACCCATATTAAAACTGAAGACTTTCAAGGTAAAAAGCAAAAAAGAATTTAGTATGATCTCATGAGAAAGGGCAACTCCCAACAGACAAAGGATCAGTGGAGGAGTGCAAAATACAAACTATAAAACACAAGATTATATAGACCTTAACCAGAAACCTCCACCTTACTTTTGATCTTTCCTCCCATTGGCTGGGGAGTTCTAATTTACCCAGCGCTCGAAAATAATTGACTAATATTAGTCAATAACACACTCTTTACTGTATTAAGTACTCAAATGCAATGAAAAGATGTGTGTGGGGAGAACAGGAGGGAAATGTTTGTTTATCTAAGATAATTGAATACTTGCAGCTTTTAGCTGCAGTGTCAACTTGTTATTGCAAAGTCTCAAATCCCATTTAGGGCATAGGGCTACATTCTTATGAGAGGTCTTCACTCAGGTTATCCCATTCATATCTGACCTTGTATTCAATTATATAGTATAGATACTTTGAGAATAGCATATAGTAAAATGCTAGTTATGTGGTCAGACCCTGAATGCAAGAGGCCTAAGAAAAAGGAGTGATCAATATGACCTGGAGTTATAAAATACTACAACATAACATGATAGGATACAAAAAATTTTATTAAGCAGTTTAGAACACTGCACTAATAAATGAAGACTATTAAGTGATAAGGACATATGCTTTCCCCTCATTCTTCCACTTTAAATAGTTTGAATAGCCAAAGACATGATTTATTTATTTATTTTAAAAAAGTATTTTATTTTTCCAAATATATGCAAATATAGTTTTCAACATTTATCTTTGCAAAATATTATGTTCCAAATTTTTCTCCCTCTCTCCTCCCCCCTCCAATACAGCAAGTAATCCAATATAGGTTAAACATGTTTGATTCTTCTAAACATATTTCCATATATATGAAGACATGATTTAAAAATGAAAATGGAGAAGTTTAAATAATTAAAATTACAAAATTTAAATTACATTTGTCTCTAATTTCTATTGGAAGGATTTGTGACTATAATGATATATCAACTAAATCTGATAGTTTATGCAATATTCTATACCAATAGCGTATTCATTTTGTCCCCCTTTCCACCTATACAATGAAGATGCATTTTCTCAACTCTTCCTAAGGATTGAGCTTCTTGTTCGTGATAATGAACAAAATTTTCAAGTTTTATGTTTTTGTTCTTTCCATTTATATTGGCAACTTATTTATATTCTATCTATTATATAGAATCCTAGGCTTGGAATCTAATGAAACTGAGTTCAAATCCTATTTCAGACTATATTTTTGTGATACTGGAAAAACCATTTGTTCTTTCTAGGTCTTAGTTTCTATAACATCATCTATAAAATGGGAATGATATTAGTACCTCCAAAATTGTTGAAAGAATAAATGAGGCAACATGTGAAGTGCTTTGCAGATCTTAAAGTACTATATAAATACAGCTATTAGTGTACATATTGTTTTTCTAGTGCATAGAGCTGGTTTTTTGAGCCTATATGCAGGACTATATACTTATCTTTTTAAAAATTATGCTTTTTTTGATGCAGCAATTGGGGTTAAATGACTTGCCCAGAGTCACACAGGTAGGAAGTATTAAGTGTCTGAGGTCATAGTTGAACTCAGGTCCTTCTGATTCAAGGGCCAGTGCTCTATTCATTGTGCAATCTAACTGCCTCTGTACACTTAACTTTTTGTTAAACTTGGTTTTGCTAGTTTTGGTCTCTGTTCCAGTCTGTTAAGACCATTATGAATCTTGATTCTATCAAGTAGCAAGCTAATTATCTCTCTTGATTAAATTCAATTCAATAAGCATTTATTATGTTCCCGCTACATGTCAAGGTACTGTGCTAAATGCTGAAGAGACAATTTTGACTCTTCCCATTCATTTTTGTTTCTTAATTATTCAAAGTATTAAGCGTGAGGTTTATTTCAATGGTAAATTTTGAATTTCAGAAGCCATTTTTCTTCAAGCTGCTTTCTTTTGTTCTACAAAGCCCTGGGTATCTGAGCCAGATGAATTTCATCAGCCAAGAATGGGAAAGGTAACTTGAAAAGCAAGTTGCTCCTAGTAATCCCTGGGTAAACAAACGTCTTCTACATACCTGCCACCTCTGACTTTCTTGTAATGCCTGCTGTTTCTTGACTCAATCTTGGGAAAACACCTTGAACCCATGTTCTCTTTTCTGTGCTATATAAGACTTGGACCTCTCTCTTTGTTACCCTTTACTTGCATTACTTGACCAATATATATGCATATGTATATTTATTTAAATATATATACACACATTCATAAACATATACTTACAAGCATATATTAGATACAATATATCACACATGTACCATATATGCATATATAACATGACATTATATATACATATGTGTGTGTGTTATTGAGAATTCTGAGCCTGTATTTGTCTGATCAGCCACAGTTGGACACACTGTCACTTGACTCTAACATATTGCTTTATTTTGGTCCTCTTTGAGAACAAAGGACAACAACCAACCAATATCATGTATAATAATTTGTATGATAATTTGTATATTTTCTGAAGGGAAAGCACTAGTAGCTTTGAAGCTCAGGAAGTGCCTTCCTAGAAGACATATAGTTCAACACCTCTTATTTTACAGATTAGAAAACCTTCTAATCTAATTAGAAAAGTGCCTTTTCCAAAATTACACAATTATTGAGTGGCAGAGTTGGAATTTGAACCTGGATCCTCCAAATCCATGGCTCTTTCTATTATATCCTGCTGGGAGGAGTTCCCCTTGACTGAATGGTTCACTTGATAGAAGAAGATCAGCTGTTGTTGGGATAATTATCAGTATTTTAAAGTTGAATATTGAGTAGCTTGGTTAGCCTCATAAGACACAAAATGCTCTAGCTTCCATACTAAGCATCAGGCAGGGTGGAAAGCCTCTACTTGAATATCTGAAAGACTATTGCCAGTTGAGGGCCATTTGTGATTGAGAGGAAATCTTTAAGACTGGCTTGAGAGAGGAGCTCCCAGAATGCTAAGCAGGACTTCTTGCTCCAGACAATCTGGCAGGTCTGATGGATGTACTCACTCAGCTGAATGATAGACCAGAACATCAGGGGAGGGAGAGAGCATGGAATACAAAGCTCAGATTACAGTGTAAGCCCTTTGCAGATCTTAAAGACTATATTAGCTGTAAATGATAACATGGTAGAGACAATTCTAGTTTTGGAGCTGGAAAACATAGATTTGAAACCCAACTCTGCCCCATATACACTCAGTTAAGATGGGGTTGGAGGCAGCCAGGGAAGGTGAGTAGAGAGCTGGATTCAGAAAGAAAAAAATGTTGCTTCAAATACTGCCTCTGATTTTTAGCTGGGTGACTCTGGGCAAGTTCCATAATCTCTGTGAGCCTCAGGAAACTGTATGAGACATAGTTATAAAGGGATAGACTTTTGGGATTTTTGTTGGTGTGGGGAATCATAGGATCATAGACTCATAGTTGGAAAAGAAGTCATCTGGTATAACCCCTTTATTTTATATACACAGAAGAAATCTGATGTTCAGAGAAGGCAAATGATTACCCCAAGATCTCACAAATAGTAAATATTCCATATCAGTGATTTCCTATATTCTTGAAGTATTGATAAAGTGGACATGATTATGTTTATGTTGAAATCTAAATATTTGTATTTGTTCCTAAGTATTCAGGGATTTTATCCCAGTGAGTCCCCCAAATAGTTATATTTAATTATAAATTATAATAAAATATATATATAAAATAAATATAAATATGGTAAAATAAAATATAATTAGCTGGAGAGGAGGCAGATCAAGTGCTCAATGAGCACTGCTCCTTGTGGAAGTGTCCCTGGATATATTAACATGGTTTCTGGTAGCCTAGTTATATTTCTTCTGATTGCCAAATTTCTAGTGCCTTCCATTTTTTGACTTTCATATACATATCCTCAAGGAACAAGAAGTTGAATGAGGATTTACACATTTAATTTTGTCAGTTTTTAGTATCCTAAAATTGTAGATTTAGAGCTAGAAGGAATGTTAGAAGTCATTGAATCCCATCTTCTTATTTTACAGATCAAGAAAATGAAGCTGAGAGAAGTTAAATGATTTCTCTAGAGTCACAGAGCTAATAAGGGTCTAAGGTAGGATTTGAATCCAAGTTGTTACTGATTCCATGTTAAATGCCTTATACATAACAGAAGATTGTGGTCTGGGAATATGCCTAGGTATCCTTATTGAGGTCCTGAGGATGATCATTTGACAATGGTTAATCTTAATCCCGCATCAGAATTTTAGCATTCAGAGCAAGGGTCTGTTCAGTGCTGGCCCTATCTTGCATAGACTATAGCACTTAGTTCTGGATATCACATTTTAGGAAGTAAACTGTCCAGCTAGAAGTCAAAGAATTTAGAGATTAACACATTTAAGTTTCTTCATCGATAAATTAGGGGTTTCATTTAATTCCACAAATGTTTAGTAGGTGTATGTATAAAGCCTGTTATTGGGTGCACAAAAATGAAAAATAATATAGTCCCTGCTCTCAAGAACTATATATTCTAATGTGGGGAGAGGAGAACCATCACATGTATATAGATAAGCATGGTACAAGACAGAATAAGAAAGACAGAAAGACAAAATAACATGGGGTAGAAAGATGAAATGTTGATAGGAAAAGGAGAAAGAACCAGGAAAGGATGGGAGGTTGAAGATGCAAGGAGAGGAGATGATTGTTGGAGCAAGTCCTGGGAGGGGACAGGAAGAGAAAGAAAGCAAGAAGAGAGGTGGTAACTTCCTGCCCATCATTTTCATTCCCATTTTCTTGATCACCTATTTCCTCTTCTTTCTTTCCACTTTGAATTCTACCCCTGGACCTACCTTGAGCTCTCAATAGAAGAGCTTTCACATTACTCTGCCTCCAGAGTACCAGAGAAGCAAGCCTCCACTACAATTTTCTGCTCCATACTGCCCATACTGCCCATAAATTAGCCATCCTCTTTATCCTTCTTATCCCTTTGTCATCAAGGCTTGAGAAGAAGTGGACAAAGTCCAGGAGAGGGGATGTGAGGAATATGGGAGAAGTTTTGCCTAACAGCTGTATAAAATTTATATAAGCTCTTCATACAGCTATGAAATCTGCTGATGTAGAGATGTTGTCTTTTTACAAATTCATTTCTTTTGGATTTTTAAAACTAAAATTTTATTGTTATATTTTATTTTGAGTCAAAAGTATTTTTCAACTGTTACCCAAAGAAATCCCTTTATAAAATATTTTCAGAACAGAGTATAGGTTTTCAACAAAAAGGAGGAATTTTACTTTAATAGCATGGCACTAACACTAACCAGAACAGTCCCTTACTATTGACTTTATTTATATTGTGTTTTGGCTATTTTATTCATTCTTCCTGTGTTTTTCTGACTCCAGCTTTGGCATCCCTTACAATGTAGTAATAAACCATTGCCTTTAAATACCACAATATATTCATGCATTCTCTGGTTACGAGGCATGTATTTTGTTTACAGATTTTTGTTATCATGATTTTTATTGCTTGTGAGCATTTTGTCACTGTTGATCCATCATTGGGTTAAAGTTCTAGGATCTGCACCTCTGGGTCAAAGAATATAAACAATTAAAAACTTTTCTTTCATAACTCCAAAATGTTTTTTAGAATAGTTGAAATCAATTTAAAACTCATCTCCCAACTGGTGAATTATATTCCTCTATATTCCACAAGTCCTCCAACTGTTTTCTCATTTTTTCTCATCTTTCTCAAACTAAGGTTTGATGGGTATGAGGTGGTAGCTGAGGGTGGTTTTAATTTGCATTTTCTGATTATTGATGATTTGAAACATTTTTAGGTAGTAATTGATAGTTTTTTCTTCTTTGGAAAATTGTTCATATTCTTTGTCTACTTTGTGTCAATTCCCTATGGATTTTGTATTTCAGACTTTTATCAAAGATTTTTGATGCTAAACTTCTTCCCCCCATTCCGTATCTTTTCTCCTGATTCTAGCTGTGTTGATTTTATTTGTACAAAAGCTTTTAAATTTTATATAATCAAGATTGTCAGTTTTGTCTTTTATGATCTCTTCATTCTTTTGTCTGGTTATGAGCTTTTCTTCTACTCATAATTGTGAGAGCTATAACCTTGTATTCTCTTCTAATCTTTTATGGTATGACTTTTTATACTGAGATCTTTTTTCCTTTCCAAATGTATTGTGGCATAAGAAATAAGTAGCTGTTTTAAACCTATTTTTCATCCAACTGCTTCCCAGTTTCCCTGGCAGTTCTTGCAATGTGCATATTTTGAATGGTAGAAAATACTGTGGTCCATGGCTTATAGGTATTTATTTAGTAAAAAGTTGAGTCACACATTTAGTAAAGACTGAAATTCTTTGATAGACAGTTACACTAAAAGAGTATAATTAAAAAACTTCAGGGGCCACAAATGTCTGGCTCAGACTTCGTCTGAAGAACATTTCAATCCCTCTATATATGAAGGAATTTCTTAAATCCTCTAAGTAAAGACAGCAAGAAGAGTATTACAAGACCTTTAGGTAGAATCCACCTAATTCAATAAGTGGCCAATATTGTAGATGTTCTGCAACTCCCAGGAATCAGAGTTTTTCAGAAATGATGTTTTTGTCTATGTCGCCTGTGAAGTCCTGTTCTTTTCTAATCTTGAATTTAGAAATTGGAAAAAAACAAAATTCTTTTCATTTAATCAAAGAGTCCTTTTATGTTCTTGCCAAGAATGGCTGCTTTTAAAGAAAAGCCTACAATGTTTTGATTAGTCCCCAAGAATGTTGGCCTGGGAAATCTCACAAGAGAGTGATAATGCATTCTCTGTGGAAGAAGCCCCAGCAACAAATGACAAATTAGTGGAGAAGCAGCAAATAGCAGTTATATGGGCAGAGAGGAACAACAGCTGTGGAATTTGGGCAGAGCAGCAGCTGAAGTACCATCAGTCAGTTGACTGGAGATGGAGATTAATGGGAGATGGGAGATGTTCTTGCTGCAATACAACTTTAGAGGTATAAATTATGTAGTTCTCTTTCCCTTGGGCTTAAGAATCTATGGGATTTATTAAACTCCTTTATTCATGGGAATCAGAGAATGAGTCTACCATGAAATTTGCTCTGTGTGATTTAGTGGCTAAAGAACCAGTCTTGGACTCAGGAAAACCTGGATTCAAATCTTCTTACACATACTGCTTGTGTGATCAAGTCATTTAACTTCACAGTCTAGGAAACTCTCTAGGACTAAAAGTTTCAAAGAAGTTTAATCCCTTGCATTGGTAAATGAAGTGTCCTAAGCTGAAGTTCCCTATACTAGTAAAAACACAGATTCAGTCTCTATCCTATCAACTTTACTATTCTGGTAGAGAGGAATGTTAACTCCTTAAGGGTAGAGACTGTGTTGTATTCATCTTTGCATTCCATGTACATGCTTGTACATATTTCCTGTACGATTCTGTTACCCCATTTTGGGTTTTCTTGGTAAAAATACTGAAGTGGTTTGCCATTTCCTTCTCCAATTCATTTTAAAGATGGGAAAATTGAGGCATATAGGGATAAGTAATTTTTCCAGGTACATACAGCTAGTAAGTATCTGAACTCATATTTGAACTCAGAGCTTAGTGATTTCAGACTTAGTGACTGCTCTATCCACTGTGCCACCTTTAAAATAAAGAACATAACATATTTCAAATTACTTGTTAGGAGCACTGGACTGGTGTCAGAAAACCTGTGTTTGAGTCCTATGTGAAGGACTCAATGTGAACAATCTGAACTATGTGAACAAGCCGCTTCCTGTCACTGAGTCTTAGTTTCTTCATCCATCAGATGAGAAGGTTGGACTGAGTGACTTTTAATTCCCTACCAACTCTCACATTCTATGATTCTGTGATTCTAGATATGACAAATTTAGGGGAGATATCATAACCTCCCTTTTTCCAGCAAAGGAAGACAGTGTATTGGCAGCCTAATGTTGGGGCTGGGGGGAGGCTCAAGCAAATTTTACTCTTTTTTTTTTTTTTTTTTTTTTTGGTGGCTTCCTTTTTAGATGCCAAATTTTGGATTCTGTAGGCATCCAACACTGTTGTAGCCAGTTTTTAATGAGCGTATGCAAACTCTCTTTATTATCAAGATACGCCTATATAACTCCCATTATAATTAAGCTCTGAGAGAAGCTGTATAAGTTTAGTGTCAGTTGCACAAGGTTTTTTTTTCTCTTTGGCCTAAAACATGATCTTATTAGAACTTAAGCCATTCTCATATCATGTTGTCCTTTCCACTTATGGGTGAACTAGCTCTCTTTTCTGCATAAGGTGAATAGAAGGGAATCCAATTAGATTTCAGAGTGTTTGGCTGGAGGATGAGAAGGGAAAATATCATTTTAAACTATTAATTTGATTTCTGCTGTTGGAATGTTTGTGACTGACTTAGTTGGGATTGTCAGATGAAGAAATAAAAGATTAGGTGAGAGATAGAAAAAGTAGACAACCTTCTGAAATCCAAACCTTTTGAAAGGACAAGAATTTTGGCTTGGCTGTTGACAAGCTGGCTAGTTTTAGGCAAAGTAGTTGACCTCTCTGGTCTCAGTTTCATCAGTTGTAAAATGAGGGATCAGATCTTACTACAATAAAAATCATAGTGACCCTATTTTCAGAAGACCTGATTTGAATCCTGTCTCTTACTACCATCTGTATAAATTTGAAGAAGTCACAATCTCTCTGAAACTCATTTTTGTTATCTATGAAATATAGGAGTTAGGCTATAAAGGGCCTTTGGGTCCTTTCCTGTTTTAGATATTGGATTCTATAGCTGAGGGGGAAAAAGTCCTTGTACATAATGGCTTAGTTGTTTAATGAAAAATTATGGCAGACAAAAAAGTCAATATAAATTTTTGTTCCTTTAAGAGGTAATTTTGTCAGGATCTGATTCAGGACAATATCCTAGTAATTTAAGTTTGATATTGAAACAACACCAGACTTCTCATTTAATAGGTAACAAAGGGAGATTTACTTTGTCATAGCAAGAGAAGGATATTTAACTACAAGAGCTGTTGAGATTTTAAGTTGCTTTTGTTGAAGTTCTCATTGGGTTCTATTGATCAAGTATCCTCCTCCTTGTCCTTTTTAGTATTAGGCAATGAAGAAGTGATATCAATAGTTAACTCTTTCTTGTCACTTTTCATCATGAATCTTTTGGGTTTGTCTGGTATCATCATATTAGTAAGAATAACTAAGTCATTCACAGTTGATCATCATACATGTTACTGTTATTGTATATAATGTTCTCCCGGTTCTGCTTGCTTATTCATTCATGCTTGCATCAGTTCATGTAAATCTTTCCAAGTTTTTCTGACATCAGCCTGTTTATCATTTCTTATAGCACAATAATATTCCATTACATTTATATACTGCATTGTTCAGCCATTTCTCAATTGATGGGTATTCTTCCAATTTCCAATTCTTAGCCACCACAAAAAGAACTGCCAGAAATATTTTTGCACAAGTAAATTTCCCTCTTTATTTGAAACAGATTTACTAATAATATTGCTGAATCAAAGATAGTATAGTTTTATAGCCCTTTGGGCATGGTTCTAAAATTCTCTCTAGGATAATTCGATCAGTTCACAATTCTACCAACAGTGCATTAGTGTCCAAGTTTTCTCATACTCCCTTTACTATTGGTCATTTTTCTTTTTTGTCATATTAGCCAATCTGATGGGTGTAAAGTGGAATTTCTCAGTTGTTTTAATGTGCATTTCTCTAATAAAAAAGTTATTTAGGATATTTTTATATGAATATGAATATATATAAAACTTTGATTTCTTTATTTGAAAACTACTTGTCCATATCTTTTGACTATCTATCAATTGGGGAATGACATATCCTTATTTTAACTCAGTTCTCAATATATTTGAGAAATGAGACTTTTATTAGAGATACTTGTTGTAAACATTTTCCCCCAGTCTGCTTTTCTTCTACTTTTGATTGTATTAGTTTTGTTTGCCTCAATTTAAAAAAAAATTTATAATAAAAAATATTTATTTTATAATGATATTTATATCTTGTTTGGTTCTAAATTCTTCCCTTGTCCAAAGATCTGACAGGCAAACTATTCCTTCTTCTTCCTCATTTGCTTATGGCCTTACCCTTTATAGTTAAATAATGTACTTATTTTGACTTTATCTTAGTATATGGTGTGAGATGTTGAGCTATACTTAGTTTCTGCCAGACTATTTTCTGGTTTTCCCAGAAGTTTTTGTCCCCAAAGTGTGGATCTTTGGGTTTAGCAAACACTAAACTTCTATGGTCATTTTACTGTATATATTATTATATTATAGTACCATTCTATTTCTTAGTCAGTACCAGATCGTTTCTCAATACCTTTTAAGGAATAATTAGCTTACCTGCATGGGGGGGAGGGGTTAGGATATTGTTCTTATAATACCTGGTTAGACCATATTGGGAGTATTATGTTCAATTTTGGTCACCATATTTTAAGTCATTAATAAATTACAATCAGAAAGGTGAAGGTCCCTGAGTTCATACTGTGTGATGATTAATTGGAGGAAATGTTCAACTCCTTAGAGAAGAATAGAAAACGTGGGGGTGGAGAGGGAGAACAAGAATGACATGATAATGATTTTAAAGTACTAGAAGGATTTTTCTGTTAAAGAGGGATTAGATTTGCTCTATTTGGTCCCAGAAGATAGAATTAAGTGTAATAGTTACAAGTCTCAATTAGGCACGTTTTAGTTAAAGGTGAGTAAATATTTGCTTAAAATTTGAATTATCTAAAAGTAAAAGGAGGTTCTCTGGGGAGCTATTTCTCCATTTACTGGAGATCTTCAAAAGCTAAGATCTGTCATCAGAGATTTTATAATGACAATTCTTGTTCAGGCATGAGTTGGACCTGATAACTATTAAAATTACTTCCAAATCTGATTCTCTGAAGGGTTACACAATTTAAAGTGATGATGAAGGTGAGTCTTTCTTGATCCTACCAATTATCAGTGGATATTTCATGGCACTTAGTTATATCTTTCTTATTCTCAAACCATGTATTATTTTGCCTTGCAGTTATTTTATGAGTCATGTTCCCCATAAGTTCCATGAGAGAAATGGTTATAGTTTTCCTAAAAATGTTCCTAGTGCCTAGATCTGTGTTATATATGCTGTAGATCAGGGCTTCTTAAACTTTTTCTACTTGCAACCCCTTTTCACCGGAGAAATTTTTACATGGCTTCAGGTATATAGATATATAAAATAAGTGTACCAATAAAATGTTTATTGATAATAAATCATAATATTGTGATCTTCTTATCCTATTATGAAACTTCATATGGAGTCATGAACCATGGTTTTAAATATCTGGGCTATAGATGCTTTAAAATGTTTGTAGAATTTGTATTGAATTGAATCTTTAAATTTTTTATTATAAATCATTAAACATTATTAGAAAAGCACACATACAAAATGCCATATCAACTTTTGAGTATGTAAGAAAGGAGTATAAAATGAATTTCCAAACACCAAATAAGCAAAAAAAAAATGTTTTCCATACCTTTTAGAAATTTTGATATCTTTGGATTTTTCTCTCCTTATGACATTGTGATATAGTGGATAAAGAGCTAGCTTTGGAGCTGAAGAGTTTAAGTCCTATTTATGATGCAGTGATTGTGTTACCCTGAGCAGCCTATTTTTTTTTAAAGTGCTCTAGATAACTTGAAACTATAAGGAAAGGATAAGACAGCAACCTGAACTGTTAATAGGTATATTTCTTCAACCTGGAATTTCATAGGATCATAGCTTCAGAACTGGAAGGAACTTTGGAGTTGATCAAATTTACTGTTCTTTTTTTGCCAGAATTTTATTTTATTTTATTTATTTTTATTATAGCTTTTTATTTACAAGTTATATGCATGGGTAATTTTACAGCATTGACAATTGCCAAACCTTTTGTTCCAATTTTTCCCCTCCTTGTCCCTACTCCCTCCCCCAGATGGCAGGCTGACCAATACATGTTAAGATTTACTTTTCTTAATTAAAGTTGAGAAAACTAAGGCCCAGAAGGACATAGTAACTTAGCCATGCTCACACGGAATAGTATGTTTGGGATTTGACCAAAGTCCTCAGACTACAAATCCATTGCTTTTCACAGATCCAGTCCCTATAGTAATTCCTGTGTTACCTGTGACTTTCTCTGGTTATAATTAACATGCCTCTAATTCAGGTTCTACTGATCTTACTCTGTTTAGGGTTTTTTTTTCCCATCTTTTTTTGTGAATTTTATATTCTTTTCCAGCATGATCTGGAATTGAATCTTGACAGACTAAGATAATGGCTCGAGTCCATTGAAATGAAATGTTGAAATGATAATGGCATTAACCATTTTGATTAGGAAATGAACTGCAGAGGTAAGTTGTGGATACTGTTTGGGTGGTAGATAATTAATAAAAAACTCGGGTCATCTAAGTGGTTAGTAGATAGAGTATTGGAACTGGAATCAGGAAGACTCATCCTTCCCAAGTTCAAATTTGTCCTCAGACACTTACTAGTTGTTCAAGTCATTTAATCCTGTTTGCTTCATCTTTAAAATGAGCTGGAGACGGAAATGGCACACTATCTCAGGATCTTTGCTGAGAAATCCCCAAATGGGATCACAAGAGTCATATATGACTGAAGTTACTAAACAACAACAAAAATAGGACTTTTAGTTGCTTGCAAATACCTTGTGAGCCAAGACTGGTATGTGGGTGACCAAAAGAGTTCTTAGTGTGCTTTAATAGAATTGTAGCTCCTTTTTGGCAAGAGGGCTGATGAAAAGCATGGTTTTTCCAAGATGAAAGAAAGGAATGAAGGAAATAGGAGACACAAACTATGGGGATGAGGGAAAGCTGGGGAACCTTTGCTCTTAGTTGAAAGCTCCCTAGCAACCAAAGAAGATGGTTGTTCCCTCACATTGAATATAACCATCAATAGTTTAAAAATTTTTTTTAAATTTTTAATAGCTTTTTATTTACAAGTTACACGCATGGGTAATTTTACAACATTGACAATTGCCAAATCTTTTGTTCCAATTTTTCCCTTCCTTCCCCCCACCCTCTCCCCTAGATATAACCATCAATAGTTAAGACTCCTTTCTGTATCACTGATCTCAAGGAGTGATTATGGCTGCATGGTATTTCCTGTTTGTCTAGAAGTTGCTGTTTATCACACTGTGAGAGACATGGTGAAACTATTCCCTCTTTACGCTTTCTCTCTTACCTCAGCTTTGCCTGTTCAATATGGCATCAATGCTCTCTGAAGTTTTCCCACTCTATTTAAATCTTTTTTTTATAATTTGCTGTACTTTGATAAGAAGTTTTGACTTCAGCTAACGATAAACTGATTTTTATTGCATCTGAGAATGTGTGCTGTAAATGTGGGTCACACAAAGGAGGGAAGTTCAAAAAGAGAATCTAAAACTAATTTCTTTAGATTTAACTGGGAGCTTGTATTAACCTCCCTTATTATCTGCACAAAAAGTGGCTTCTATAGTGTCAGGGTGAAGGAAGGGTATTTAGATTTTTAGCAACATGACAAAATCTCCTATGTATTATCAAATCATAGAATCTTAAGTAGAAAGAGAACTTAGAAGTGGTTCTTTTTATTCATTAATTCATTTAGCTACATATTCATGCATTTTTATATCATTCATTCAATCATTTATCTATTTACTCATTCATTTTCATTTATTTATTTATTGAAAGACTGGATCTTCCCAATCTTGCCTAGACTGGAAGTGTAGGGATTACTTATGGAACTGATCTCACCATTAATTAGCACAGAATCTTTGGTCAATTAATTCACTTCCTGATCTAAGTTAGCTTGTTCTTCCCTAGGCAATCTAGAGACCTCCACTCCTGGCGACTCACCACACAGATGCAGAACTTAATGTTGGCCATAGCTCACTACAACTCAGAATTCCTGATTTCAAGAAATCTAGTCTCAGAACTGGCAACAGGGGTTGTTGTATTGTGCTATCATGCCTGACCTTATAGGTTGCTTAAAAATAAATAAAGTCAACATAGTGTTTTCAAATTTTTCCTGCTTCCTATTTTTCTTCCTCTAGTTTTATTTTGTGTATTTAAAAATGCTTCCATATCCTTTTTTCCCCCTGAGGCAATTGGGGTTAAGTGACTTGCCCAGAGTTACACAGCCAGGAAGTGTTAAGTATCTGAGGTCAAATTTGAATTCAGGTCCTCCTGACTTCAGGGCTGTGCTCTATCCAACGCACCACTTAGCTGTCCCACGTCTACTCTTGAACTGCATCTGTCCCAAGAAAAATATAATCTTTGTAACAAACAAGCATAGTCAAGCAAAACAAATCCATACATTTGCAAAGCAAGTCCATACATTTGCCATTTCCAAAGATGTGCATCTCATTCTGCATCTAAAATCTATTATCCCTCTGTCAGTGGGTTAGTAGTAAGCTTTCTCATCTGTTTTCTTGAGTTGTGGTCACTGGACTAATCCGAATTCTTAAGTGTTTCAAAGTTGTTTTTCTTTATAATTTTATTGTTCTTTATGAAGTATTCTCCTGATTCTTACTTCACTCTTCATCAGTTCATGCAAGTCTTCTCAGATTTTTCTGATATCTCTTGTTTGTCATTTCCTATATCTAGCCCATAGTCTATATCTTATTAATACACTTATATATTATGTGTTATTGTCAACTTTGTAGCCCTAATACTTTAAGCTATAAGTTTCATGAAAGTGGGGATCTTATTTTATTTAAATTTTGTGTCTTTCCCAGGCCTATCCCAGTGCTCCACACAAAGCAGGCACTTATATGTTTATTGAATCTTATGGAAGATATTGAGCTAACTTAATTGGTTCTGGGCCAGATAGTTGGGGTGGCAAAGATGGGGTCTAGATTCTGGTGGAATGACCTGTCTGGTTCTTTTATCTCAGAGGGAATTTAGGCAAGTTTAATCCTCAACAGTAAGTTCAGCCCTCTCCCTACACTCTCGGATCAATCTTGTTTAGGAAGATGGAAACTATTATAATTCCTCACTGATCTAGTATGGAATTAAACCAATGCTCGTCCTGCTTGGGTACCCCAGTTCCCAGGGAATGGGTTTTCTGAGAAAAGGAACTGGTTTCTCCTCCTGAATCTCAGGTTCTTAAGTTTGTATTCCTAACTCCCTGCTCTGGACTCTCCTGACACCTACCAGCTGCCCACTTGAAGCTTGCTGATAACCTGTCTTAGCCCTATTATGGATAAAGATTACAGATTTTAGACTCCATTTTAAACTTGATTAATGAAGAGAGGCAATATGGTCCAGTGGAAAGATCATTCTTTGGTTTGGGGGGATAAAAGGATCTAGGGTTAAATTCTGATTGTCACTTATTGCCTGTATGATCTTGGGCAGATCACTTTCTAACCCTATTTCCTTATCTGTAAAATGAATGGATTAAAATGTTTTTCAGCTCTAAAATTTATGATTCTCTGACTTTATGGTTTACATGCACCTGGTTGAATGTAAGTTACAAGAGAAGATAGACTTTTAAAACAAAGTTTAATTAATTATTTTTTTTTATCCTGAGTGCCTAGCACATTGCCAAGCAACAGCTAAGGCTTGTTTACTGAATTTTGTTTACTGAATTAGATGGAGCAGCTAGATGATACAGTAGATAGAATGCTAGTTTTGGAGTTAGGAGTTCTCTTAGCCTTAGGCACTTAGTAGCTGTGTGGTCTAGGGCAAGTCACTTAACCCTGTTTGCCTCAGTTTTCTCAACTGTAAAATGAGCTGGAGAAGGAAAGGGCAAACCACTCCAGTAACTTTGCCAAGAAAACCCCAAATGGAGTCTTGAAGAATTGGTCATGACTGAAACAACTGAACAATAACAACTAAATTAAATAGGATTTCTCTCCCTACTTATAGAACTATTTTCCATTTTCTGTTTGTCCTTAGAACAAGTATTCCTGCCTAGATTCCTAATTCTATTCTTCCCTGGTTGGACTTATTCTGTTGCTACCTGACTGCCAGTTATGGCACACATCGCTCGCTCCTTTCATTTTAATTTCCACTGTTCTTTTCTGGGCTAAAAGTCCCTTTCTGGATCTGGCTGATCTTTTCAAAATCCTGACCCCCGCTCCAAATGAATCTAGCCCAGTTAGCTATCCCTCAGTGCTTGGGACATTTTGTCCTATTATGGCCCTTGGTAATCAATAAGTATTAAATCAAGGGTCATTAGACAGGCTCAGCAGTGTGAACCGGCTGGGTTTTGTGTAAGGAGGGGTAGCTTAGAGATGGATGATCATCTTGGGACTCCAGGGGGACGTGTACGAGGAGAGATGCCAATAGAGAGCAACAGCCAAGGGCTTCATGTGTATTAATGAATGATCCATCAAACCCTGCCAGTGGCAGCGGGCAATCAGGGAGGATCATTCGTTTAAACTTCATTAGGGCTGCCAATACTTTGAGTTCTTTCTTTTTATTGGCTTGGAAAGTACAGTGCAAATGTCCTTCCTTTGTTTTGGACCTTGATGTGAATGGCCCAGTGGAGTTAAACTGACAAGAATTCATTGGCTATTCCCTTGCTATTCAAACCAGAGCTCAGCTTAAAGTATTGGGGCCCCCAGTTGATCAGTATGAGACCTAATGAAGACTTGTCTCTTGAATTTTAAAAAATGCATCCACCTTTCTGCCAATTGCCAGGTTCCTGTCTGACAGCAAGTCTTGGATAGAGTGTCTGTTGAAATTGGAAAAAAAAGTAAAAATTAGGAGGTCTCTGGAGTAGCCTAGAAAACAACCAAGATGGAGAAGCTCAAGAAATATCTCTGTGATTGCAAAACAGATTCCCAGTCTGCTGCAGTCTTCCCTAATCCTGATTCCAGGTGACAGTTTGTTCAGTGCATTGGAAATAACTTTGGGAGTCCTGGGTTGGAATCACGATCATATCTCTTGCTGCTTGTGTGACTTTAGACAAGCCTTTGTGCTTCATCTATAAAACAAGGGGTTAGGTTATTTAATCTCTAAGATAATTTGTAGCTCTAAATTTGTGATCTTATGAATCTAAGAAGGAAAGAGTGGTGCCAGAGTTGAGATATGGAGTCATTGTTCCTATTTAGATCCTGGTCTGCTGGGTGTTGAAGGTCTATCTGATTTCTTTATGCACCCCAAGCTGGGAAGTAGAATGTATTAATTAGAATATGTTTGGTAAATGTAGCTAGAAGGACTGGGCTTATCTTCCCCTAGATTCCCACTAAAATCTATTACTCCTATAATCCCAGTGGAATTAAAAGGATGGGAGCAAGTGATATGTCCATAATTGGAAGTAAAAGCCATGCCATGGGAAGAAAGAGATAAAGAGATAAAAGAGAGGAAAAAGGAAGAAGATGAGAAGATGGAAAGGATAAGAAGGAAACCAGAAGCTTCTGCAAATACTAAGTATCTCTGTAAAGCAAGTAACATGTCTTTGTTTAATGAAACTGTCCTGGTCCCTAGGTATTGGTGGAACTAGCCAGTCAGATAAAATTGTGATGAGCCTTGGTGCACTTCTAGCTAGGGGGAGCTTTTCATTTAGCAGCCAGTTAGCCTAAAAAGTAGTGACATTATATTTAAAATGATTGTACAACATAACCTTTATCAGATTTCTGGCTTTCTTGAGGCAGGGGGAATTAAAGGAGAAAGGAAGATAAAAATCTGGAACTCAAAATCTTATAAAAATGAATGTTGAAAATTATCTTTACATGTAATTGGGGAAAAATAAAACAATGTTAAATGAAAAAAAGAGAAAAAAGTAGTGGCATTTAAAAAAAGAACTATATGGGATCTTATGGGTCATGTAGTCATTTTATATATGAAGAAAGTTCAGTCAAGAGAGATGAAACCATTTATGGAAGGTCATACAGGTGTTAGACAGAACTGGCATTCAAATCCAACTGATTCCAGATTCAGTACTCTTTCTACTTTGTCACATGACTCATGGCTTTTTCTTTAGGTCCAAATTAATTTCAAAATCCTTTAGAGAAGATCTAGAATTTTCACTATTCCATCATCCAGTCTCTCTATATCTCTCTTTCAAGTAATAAAATGTTTCCCCAATTATAGGAGGCAGTAAATTAAATTAAATTCAGACTATCCTTAAATTCTTCCATGCAGGAGTTGAGAAAATGTGGACTGAAAGAACCAGGACTGGTAGAAGCCAAGGTCTCATAATTTTCTTCTCTTGCACCCTGTTCAGATCCATAGCACTCAACAGAATATAATCTATACTTTAGGTATCAGAATGTAATTATTCTATTTACTTTACATTAAATGCATCCTCTTCTGGGAATTTGAGAATGATAGATCATAAATTTGGAGCTGGAAGGACCTTAGGAAACAGCTAGTCTAACTTCTCCCATTTTATATAGTTGAGGAAACAGATCCAGAGAAGGGAGGTGACTTTCCAAGATCCCATAGGTAGTAAGCAGCAGAGAGGGCATTTGGACCTGTGACTTCTGATACAAAATTCCATGTTCTTCCTACTATACCATTCTGATTTCAGAGTAGTTCTGCTATTATTTAAAGGTAGTATTGTCAAAGTCAAATAGAAATGGGGCCATTAATCCCTACAGAAGGATCCCTATAGGCTGCATTTTGATTTAGTTTTAAAATGTAATATTATCTATGTTTTATTGTATTTTTATTTGGTATATTAAGTATTTCCCAATTACATTTTCATCTGATTCTGGTGGCACTGGGGAGCGCTGTGTAAAAGCATAGAACAACACTATTCTGTTATTGTGTAGGAAGAAAATAAATACATACATAAATAGAAATAATAATAATGAACTACATTCTCCTCTTATAGAAGGAACCCTAAATTTAGTCATTTTCTTTCAAGGAGGGAGATGTGTCCTCTATGATTCCCAATGGGATTCCACCTATCCCATAGAATAAAAGAAGCTATATAAGGTATTTGCTAGCAGCCAGTTGTCCCTGCCAAAAATGGTGGAAGGCATATAATCAGGGTAAATATCTTTTTTGGAAGCAATTGGCATTAAGTGACTTACATGGAATAAATGTCTGAGGTCACATATGAACTCATCTTTTTGACTCCTGGCTTGCCTCTTTATCCACTGTACCAACTTTCTGTCTTTGTCTTCTTAGAGTCAATGTTATTTGTAATCAGAGCACAACAATAGTGGGGCAATTTGAACTTGGTCCAGGATGCTGATATTTGGAAGTTGTAAATAGTATTTGTACTTCTTCAGCACATAAAAATAACTGAGCTTTGTACCAAGTTAGCAAGACTGTTTAGTTACAAAGAGGAACTTAGCTGACTTCTTCCCTCCCCTCTCCTGCCTAGTAACCATATACTGATTCCATCTGACTCCACTCTTATTTCTCATCCTGCAGCCTCTCCAAATATCTTGAATGGCCTCAAGATATTTCTGTCTTCCCATGATGAAGTAGTGTCCTGGGACGTTTTACCCCATGGGGTTTAATCTCCTACATCCCACCCCTAATCCAAGGTAATTACTGTCTCCCTTTTAACTGTGCTTGCCCTAGGTTTTAGACTTTCTAGTTAAAAACTGATTTTACCATTCAACAATAAGGTGATTCAAGCCAGTTTTAATAAACTTGTGATGGAGAACCATCTTCATCCAGAAAGCGGACCATGGGGACTCAGTGTAGATCACAATATAGTATTTTCACTCCTTTTGTTGTTTGCTTGCTTTTTGTTTTCTTTCTAATATTTTTCCTTTTAGATCTGATTTTTCTTGTGCAGCATGATAATTGTAGAAATATGTATAGAAGAAATGCACATGTTTAACATATATTGGAATAATTGCTGTCTAGGGGAGGAGGTGGGGGAAAGGGAGGGAGAAAAATTTTAGAACACAAGGTTTTGCAAGGGTGAATGTTGAAAACTATCTTTGTATATATTTTGAAAATAAAAAGCTATTATTTAAGAAAACTGATTTTAACCAATAAATTTAGTGTCAGGATCCAAGTTTCCAGCCTCCTGAAAAGGTCCCCATAGAGATGTGTGAATCAGGCAGTGGAAATGTGCAAAGAGGGTCATGTAAAAGGGCACTCAGATAGGTCTCCTCCTAATTCCCATTCTTCCTCTGCTTCTGGGTCAGAATATACTTTGGACAAAAAAACTAAAGCAGACAATTTAGCAATATTTAAATTCATATGGGGAATAGAGCTTCTTTGAGATCAAGACAGACTATCCACATTAGAGGCAGGCCAGGCCAGCAAGAAATTCCCTATTTGCTCTACTTTCCATGGTACCTCCATGAGCACAATAAAATCTTTTGCATGGTACTTCCAGATGTTGCCTTTGACTTTGGAAGAGTATAGCAAGATCTAGCTGGATTTAAAATGGTGATCTGGTCCTTCTTCAACTTTTGCCGTACTGACCCATCTAGGGTCTTAGGTTGTCTTGGTCCCAATTGGATTTCTTTCCCTTTTTCCTCAGTTCATATTGGCTCCCTCCTGCAAGGTTTGATGATCATTCCTTTATCCTCCCAAGCCTTGCAACACTTGGTTGTCCTTGCCCTGACACCTTAAACATCCTCTAGCTTTCTTTCTGAACTTTAGTCATCAAATATCCTAGGTTCAAGTGGCTATTTTTAGATCCTAGAGAGGTGATCAGATCTCTTTTTCTGTCTCTGTCTCTGTCTCTCCCTTCTCCTCCTCCTCTCCCCTCCACTCTCTTCCCCCCTCTCTGTCTCTATCTCTGTCTCTTTCCTTCTTCTGTCTCTATTCCCTCTGTCTCTCTCTGTGTCTACACACACACACACACACACACACACACACACACAACACACACACATACACATTCCCCTAGAACATGACATGAGTAGTTTCAGCACACAATGAGCAAAAAATAAATCCCAACCAACACAAGAATTTGGCCCATTACTTAGACTTATTTCTACAAGGAGAAATTCATACATCAGCAAAATCTCAAATGAAGTGCGTCACAGCAGAAACACAAGGCAGTGTCTCTTAAAATCAGAAATGCTATTAAGTCCAGCACATATATTTTGGGGGTTTTTTGTACAATTTTCAGTGTTAGTTGTTGATCATAGGGTAAAGCAAAGTAACTGGACCTTGTGGGGTTAGGATTTGTGATCTTAGGTTCACTAAAGCCACACTAACCACCTGAATTAAGGTGCTGCAAGTCAACTCTTAACTCCTCAGATCAAGCTCCTTAGATATCTCCAAACTTCCTCCCTCTTCTTCTTCTTAAACTGTGTAATCACATATAGGTCTCAACATCTAGGTCTCAAGTATTGAACATCATAAGAACAAATAATGCTCAAGCATTGTTCTTCTGTGTCCATTTCGTTATACGTTGCCCTGTGAATGTCTCAACCACGTTGGAGAGAGAGTGGAGTAGGCAATCCTGTTCTCCTGTGACTTTCCACATTTATACTCTGCTTATATAAGCATTCTGTACGTAAGGATATGATACCCTATCTGGACAGAGACAGGGGAGGGAGGGACCTTTGAACCCTTCCAAATATCTTGGGGTTCACTGGCTAGATTTTTTTCTTAAGGACCATGCTTTAAACCAAAACCAATCTGATTCTATGTGGCCACCTAGGTCCTAGTCCAAGCCACATTTGGTCATCATTTGGGTCCTGGTTGACTCAGATTGAATGTAAATAGCAGTCATTTCTGCTTTGGCTAAAAAACCCTGAGGATCTTCTCCTCTCAAATTTATTTATTTATATATTTTTTGGACTGGGGGAAAGAGATTATTTTCCCCAATTGCTATTTAGCCTTAATCACTGAATAAGGATGGTCTCAATCAAACTGAAACCTATTGAAGACTTTAGGTCTCCCATTTCATCCAGGGTTATCTCCAGTCGTCCTGATCTATATCTGGCCATTGAACCTAGAAGGCTCTGGAGGGGAAAATGAGACAGGTGACTTTGCACAGCCCTCCCTCATTTAAAGTCAAATCACTGGCATGTCATGGCATCATCCCATGATGTCACGGTCCTTTAAGGACTTTTGAGAGCAAAGGACAAACAACATCAATGTTCTAATTTTATAGATGAAGAAATTGGAGTTCAGAGAGGTCTTACTTACACCTAATAAGTATAGTAGGCAGTTGGGTGGTGTGGTGGATTAAGTGGTGGGCCTGGAGTCCTGAAGGTCCAAATTAAAATCCAGCATTATTTACTTAACCTTTGTTTTCCTTAGTTTCACCAATTGTGAAATAGGGAAAATAATAGCACCTATAGCGTGGAGTTGTG
Organism: Sarcophilus harrisii; assembly: GCF_902635505.1. Classification (NCBI taxonomy): domain Eukaryota; kingdom Metazoa; phylum Chordata; class Mammalia; order Dasyuromorphia; family Dasyuridae; genus Sarcophilus; species Sarcophilus harrisii. The sequence goes on along the minus strand of NC_045426.1, from coordinate 314,931,963 downwards.
AGAATCAAACAAGATAAAATTTGTAAGTGCTAGGCACATAGTAGTTACTATACAAATGATAGCTATTATTGTTATTGTTATAATTAATATAAAGTGGCACTGCCTGGGTTTGAAAACAAAGTCTTTGGACTCAGCCCAGTACTTTTCCCATAACCCTACAGTGATAGTGAATACTCATGAGACCTCCTCTCTCCTTTTCCCTTCCCACTAACATCCTGTATCTCATATCCAAGCTCATGAATTGTGAACAGAATTGCTGTTTTGTAACTTTGGGTGCTAATTATCCAGCTGAGCTTTTGATTTTGCCGTTGGACTAACATGGCTGCAATTGTTTCCTAAACAGACTCTCTGCTAGCTTCTGCATTTCTTCCAAAGCAGGCTCAGAGATCCCACAGTTAAGAGTATATGCCTTTCCATAAATATCCTCTGGAATGACCTACAACAGCAAGTGTATGTACTCTTCCTCCCCATGCTTAAGCCCTCTAACTGTATCCTAGAAGGGGCTTTAAGAAAGCTCCTAAACCAGGCTCACAATGAATGAAGCTACCTTTAATAGCCTGGCGAATAAGAATTATTAGCATGTGTTATTCATACTTTTTCTCCCCCTGCTCAGCCTCATTCAGTGGCACGGACCATGCACATGGGAAATAAATATATAGTCTCTGCAGATCAGCAAATCTAATGTACAGCACAATTATTTAAAGATTAGGTAGCATGTTCTTTTTTCCTGCAGAAAGAAAAAATCCAACCAAAACCTTTCTCAAAAATCAAGCTTGCTAGAATAATGACCTAAAAAAATGGACACAGCACTTTTTTTTAATGACATAGCTAATATATCTGTGAGTAATTTTATAAGTGCCATATTGTTGCTATTAAAACAGAAGCAACAATATATCCGATCACTTAGTTTCTCATTTCACTGGGCATCATATGAGAATCCCTAGTGACATTTATGGTGTACTAATGTTTATTGCATTTGCCATCTTAATATTTGATCATGACAGGGGAGTATTTATGACTGCTCTAAACTATTCTATTACACAATTAAATGAATAACTTTAGCTCCCTCCCTACCTCCCAGCAATCATTTTTACTTGATAGAAACACTTCATATTGAAGTCTATTTGTAGACTGTTGCTTTAGTTCTTAGTTGGAATGCTTTGTTGCAAAACTCAATGGACTTCTATAGCAGGGTGACTTTCAATAAATGGATATGATTCTGGAGTATGGGTTTGTACTCAATAAGCTATTTCTCTTTTTAAGGGTTTGTTGCAATTGGTTCTTTATTTAAAAAGTATATACAGAGAAGGCATGTACCTATACAGAAGCAGAGAGTAAAAGAGTGAAAAAATTTAAGTGAAGACAAATGGAGATTTGATCAATCAATAAAAAAGGCAATTATTAAGTTCACTGGGGATACAAAACCAAAAATTAAACAATTCCAGCTCTCAGAAACAGAAAAGGTACCACAATCAATGTTTGTTGAATTATATTGTTATATGTGTGTTGTATATCCAGAAGGAAACTATAGATGATGCTTTCCTAAAAGAGATTATTCAACAAAAAGCAAGATTAAATAGTGAGTAGGCACTCCAGCTGCTCAGCTGTTTCATGTTTCTCATTCTATGAAAGGCAGTATTGAGGATAAAGCCTTACCCCACCTTTCTGAGGATTTCATCTCTCAAAATACTGATGAAGAAATAAGAGAAACTGTTACTTTGAATGGAAGTAAAAGGACCTTAGGAGAAAATGAACATACCATCTTAGAGTAAAAAAACAAGACTGTCAGCAATAGTGAGATTGGGCATAGTTTTTAGGTAAGTTGATTTTGAAAGGTTCAGGAAATCATGAGCCCATGATTGAAGACTCTAAAATGAAAGATGGCTTATAAGGGATGGGAGATTCTAAAAACTGAAAAATTGGCTATACAATTGTAAGCAACATTAATGGCAATAAAAGGGAAAGCACCTAAGTTAACCAATGTGACTTCACAGGGAGCTCTCTAACAAGCCCAGATTAAAAAAAAAAGAAACATACACCAAAGGATCATAAAACCAAAGACAAATGCTAATGAATTATAAAAATTATTTTAAGGAAACTAATAGAAAATATTCAAGACAATAGAAAAGATATTTTGAAATATGTTTGAAGCAAGAAGAATGAAGAAGAGATGGAGCCATTTCTAAGAAATGATAGTTTAATGAGAGAAAGTAGAGCTTTTATGCTTTCATTTTCCTTTCATCTTTTTAGAGATTTCAGGAAAATGCTCTACTTCAAAAGCATATGGCAAATGATATTGAGGGAACAACAACCTGTAATATATAAGGAGGTAGTAAGAATTCATTTAGCTATTTTAAGAGAATTTTAATCTCCTGGCCTAATGAATTATATCCAAAAGAACTAACCTTGAACATTTCTATTCACTTGTTAAATTATTATCTCATTTGAGCCCCACAACAAACCAGGGAGGAAGATTTTCCAGGTATCATTATATAGAGATAGTATAGTATAATAGAAAGCACATGGATTTTTCAACCATTCACACACCATACACTTAATGATCCATTCCCATCCCAAGAGGCCTAGAGAGGTGAATGAAGCACACAGATTAAAGGTATTTGCCTATGTTCCCACAGCTAGAAAGTATCAGAGGTCAAATATAAACCCATGAGTTACTGACCCTGTTTACTATATCAACCTGACTCTTTATCTTGCCTGTAGTAAGTATTAATATTTGTCTGCTTGATTTGAATATAAGCCCAGAGAGGAAGGTATACTGTTTATAGAAACAATTGAAAATTTAGTAGTTTAGTGGATGAAGAGTCCTGATCCTGGAGTCAGAAAGAACTGGACTGCACTGGAGTTTGAATGCTACCTCAGATATTTATTAGATGTGCGATTCTGGTCAAATTTTTTAGTTTTCCTCAGCTTCAGTTTCCTTACTTTAAAAATGGGAAAATAATAGCATCTACCTTGTAGGATTATTGCAAGAATTGAATTAGATAATATATGTAAAGTGCTTCATAAACTTTAAAGTACTATGTAAATTTTAGCTATAAATATTATTTTGATAAGATAAACTATATTTTGAATTAAAAAATGTCAATGGAAATGTATGATTTAATTAATTCAAATTTATTTTCATGATCTCATCTATTGTGTAGGAAGGAAGGCACTAGCATTTTCTAGATTCCAGAATCCTTATCTGACTTTTATGGCCATTTTATAAATAGGCAAACACTTTCCTAAAATACTCTTTTGTATGGCATTTTACTGAAGTGGATTATCTGTGGTTCTGGCCTCTGCAGGTGCCATCCCTGTCTGACACTGTTTGTAGTCAAAATTAAACTTACTAAACCAGTTTCTATTGTCTGATAGATGGTTTCAAAAGCAAAGGGCCGTTGAGTTCCATTAGTCCCTCTCTCTTAATTGACAGATGAATAGATTGAGGCAAAGAAAAGTGAGGTGACTTATTCAAGAACACACAACCACTGAATAGTAATTGAAACTGAGTCTTTGAATTCCAATGCTCTTTTTTACTACCCTCTTCCTCCTCCCTCTTCTCCTCTGGGGCCATCAAATATTCGACATTTTCAAAGTTCATTACACATCAACTTTCACCTTCTTCAATTTGGTATTTCAAATTCTGGGAAGAATCGCATGTCTCTGGGACACTCCTGTATTGGGTTGACAGGAAGAGAGGAAAATAAGAAAAAAAAAGTGGTACAAGCCATAGTTCTAAAATCATCAGTTCATATATGTTTCACCCTGAGGCTATTTCTAGGTGTGTGTTTACCTTCCATTCCTGGAACTCTCCCATCATTCATTGCAACCTGTCTTCCTTGTTCTTTGTCAAAGAGCTTGGCAAGTCTCTAGCAAGGGCATCCTTGCTGAGGATTGGGGAGAATAGACTTGGGGCCTTACCCTGTTCACTATACCTAGATTGTGGTGAGGTGGTAATTAAGATGAAGAATCTGAATTTCACCTAAGGGAAGAGTTAGTCTTATCTCCACCTGGGTTATAGGTAACCTGCAGGATACAGAGATGAATCAAAGCAAGAATAAAAACGGGTATGTCTGCATTACTTTAAGCTTTATAAATCACTTTCTACAAATATGGAAAATACTTTGAATTTGAAGGTAGGAGCCCTGGCTTCAGATTTTAGCTTTATCAAACCAAGTGGTTGAGCGGTCTTGGACAAACCATTCAATGCCTCTAAGACTCATTTTCCTTTTTTTGCAAAATGAGAATGTTGAACCAGAGGCTCTCCAAGATTATTTCTCACTCTAAATAAATGATTAGGAGTGGTACTCTTATTTTGCTCTTCAGTCATGTCTAACTCTTCGTGTTTTTTTTTTTTTTTTTTTGACAAAGATATAGGACAGAGAAATTGCTGTTTTCTTCTCCAGCTCGTTTTGCAAATGAGGCAATTGAGGCAGACACGGTTAAATGACTTATCCAGGATCAGACACTTTGTAAATATCTGGTGCCAGATTTGAATCAGTAATTCCTAGTTTCAGGCTAGCTCTTTATCTACTGTACCACACTAGCTGGCCAAAACAGGAGCTCCTACTTTACTGATGAGTAGGACTTGGAGTAACTGGAAGTACAGAAGGGAAAGAGAAGATAACAAACATGTATTTATCTACTGTGTGACAGAAACCATCCTAAGCACTTTTAACTTATTTGTTAGTATTAACTCACTTGATTCTCACAACAATCCTGGAAAGTAAGGGGGATATTATTATCATCCCCATTTTACAGATGAGGAAGCTGAGACAAACAAAAATTGTGGGACTTGTTTGGGATTCCACAACTGAGAAGTGTTTAAGGCTAGCTTTAAAATCATGCCTTTTTAACCCTAGGCTCAATTCTCCATACATAACACTACCTCACTATCTCTAAAATCTCTAGACAGCCTCTCTGGTTGCTGAGGCTTTCTTGCAATAAACTGTCTCATAGGATTATAGATCTACAGTGGGAAGGAACATCACGGTACTCCCCTCTCTCCCATTATCCAGAGGAGGAAACTGATGCTCACATCGGTGCTAAGTATTGAAAGTAGGGTTTGGATTTAGGTCCTCCCAATTTCAGAATCAGTCTTTCTGCTCCAGGCAGAGACATTTCTGCTTCTGAGCTCTCCTGGCTGGAAACTTCAAGCTTCCTTAGTGACTCCTTGCCTAAACCAATCTTGCGTGCCTGCTAGGGATCTCCTCTACCACAAAACCCTTTATCTGTTTCTCTGAAGTTTCCTGATACACCAAAGGGCGATGTTAGGAATCCTGCCTGACTGAATTGAACTAGGGAGGAATAAATAGTAAGAGTCTGAAGCGGGGTCAAAGGCAGACTCTCTCAGGTTCATCACTCCCGTCTTTCACTTGCCATGGCTTAAATACCAGCTTACATGAGGTGATGGCTACATTCTCAGTTGTATCCTTTCCCTACCTTTTCCCCCTTCTGCTTCGAAGCTATCAGCTGCTGCCATCATGGGTAGGGTTGCTCCCTGTGGTTATTCCTGTCTCCTCCTCCTACTCCATGCTCCCTTCTTGGGTATTTCAAGTTAAGTCACATAGATAGCCTTCCCTTGTGTAAATGAAAAGGTGACAAATTTCAGCATAGATTGGCCCGTCTAGCTCTTCTGCTAAGGCCCCTTGAAAGTCCCAAGGCCCTTCCAGTGAATTGGAGCACTTGCCCATAGTCACACAGAAGAGAAATAGCAGGCCTGGGATTTGAACCCAATGTGATTCAAACACTCCTCTATGGCTGCCATTATTGTCTTTGCCTCCAACTTTGCAGCTGGCAGGAAATCACTATTCTTTGATGATCTGTCAGCTCTATGCTTCTGCCATTGTTTAGTTTTGGGTTAGGTGAAAGAAAGCTTGCTGATAATTGACCCCAGAGATTTCTGGGTAATCTTGGGTAGGCTGGGGGCTGGGAACTGACCAGGAATGGAATCCAGCCTTTGCAGCTTACATGCAGGCTGTTTGACTCCTCTGGGACTCAGGTCTTCTCATTTTTAAAATGAAGGGGTTGAGCTTATAAAATGATGACCTAGAAGGGATTTCAGTCATCCAGGTTAGTCAACCATTTATTATATACTCGTAATTAAGTGCTTGCTATGCATTTGACATTATGCTAAATGCTAGACAAAGAAAGGCAAAAAACATGGTCCTAACTGTTAAGAAGGTGGGGAATAAACATACAAGTAGATATTTGTATTCAAAATGCAGCTCCATGACGGAGTTAGGAAGCTCAAATCCAGCTTTAGACACTTACTAGCTTTGTGATCCTAGACAAGTCACTTAATTTATTTGCCTTAGTTTCTTCATCTGTAAAATGGGGATGATGCTAATAACACCTACCTCCCAGACTTGTTGTGAGAACCAGATGAAATGATAATTGTAAAGCATTTAGCATAGTCCTTGGTCCTTAGTCAACATTATAGAATGTTAGCTATTTTTATTATTTTATTGAGTATACATGAAATATCATAGGTGAAGGACTAAAGACTTCATGCAGAAGATAGAATTTGAGCTGAGTCTTGAAAGAACACAGGAGCTGGAAGTGAGAACATTCAGGGCATGGGAGCAGGTAGTGTCTAATTGCTCATTTTACAGTTCAGGAAACTGAGGCCCAGAGAATGATTTTTACCAAGTGGTATGCATCAGAGGCTGTGTTTGAACCCTAGTTCTCTGACATCAGACCTAGTGTTCTTTTCACTGACTCTCTGCTGTCCTCCTCACTAGATTTTAATCTATGAACCTATAAGAGATTTTGGGGGGGGTAAATTTTGGGATTCAGCTGTAAAGTTTTTTCTGGCCTTGTAGGAGGTGTAACACAGACAACAACCCCCTCCCATCCTGTCCTTCTCCTGGGGAGTTGTTGCACTCACTAGCAGTTCTTCAGACCCCCTTTCAGGAGGGAACTTTATTAAAAACAATCAGACTTCTCAGGGTACAGCCCCCCCACCACAAAAAGATATTCTTTGTCACTTACTCAATATATTGATTTTTTAATATTTTAAAATAGCCTTCATTCTTCTTGGGGATTTCTGAAGGCCAGAGTGACAAAGACATATTTTTTAATCAATAGCTGTTAGCATCATGTTCAGCTCATAATTCCTGCTAAATATTTTGCCCATCCATCATCAAGTTAAACCCATTGCTGTCACCTGCCTAAAACGTGAGTCATTGCCCAAGATCCCACCTGTGGGATGCTTCACCTTCCCTTTGGCATCTGCAGGCTCTCAGGCGGAAGCAGGCCGGATTCCTTCTGGCCCTCCCTCTGCCCACTCATGCCTGCTGTGCAGGTGTCAGCAAGGACTCGGAGGGCTTGGTATTTCTTTAGGTTTCTGCTTGTCAAGCTCTATGAAGTTCCCCTGGTAAAGGGCCTTTAAATCCTGTTAGACTCTTCAGGAAGAGGCTGAGCAGACATCTGAGACAGCTTTTCAGGCTGCATTATCTATTTCTAGGGTAACAAAATTTAGAACAACAACAACAACTAGAAATGGCCATAGATGTTAATAAGCGACTGATTCTCATGAACAGTTAGTTATATTTACTGGTTCTGGAACTATGCCTGTCTGACATTTTCTGCATGATAAGAATAATAATTTCAACGAAGTAGATTTATTTATTTTTATTTTTTTATAAAGATTTTTATTTTCAAAATCCAAGCATAGTTTTCAGCATGCACCCTTGCAAAATCTTGTGTTTCAATTTTTTTCTCCCTCTTTTTCTCCTCATCCCCTCCCCTAGACAGTAAGTAATCCAATATATATTAAACATGTACAATTCTTCTATACATGTTTTCACATCCATCATGCTGCACAAGAAAATTCAGATCAAAAAGGAAAAAAATAAGAAAAAAATGCAGACAGCAACCACAACAAAAAGTGAAAATACTATGTTTTAATCCACATTCAGTCCCCATAGTCCTCCTTCTAGATGCAGATGGCTTTCTCCATCACAAGTCTATTGGAATTGTCCAGAATTACCTCATTGTTGAAAAGAGTCAAGTCCATGAGAGTTGATCTTTGCATAATCCTGTTGTTGCTGTATAATGATGGATCTCCTGGTTCTGCTCATTTCACTCAGCATCAGTTCATGTAAGTCTCTGCAGGTCTCTCTGAAATTGTCCTGTTGGTCATTTCTTACAGAACAATAATAAGGAAGTAGATTTATACTTGATAGAAAGAAACACTTTCTGACAATTAGGTAACCAACAATGAAATGGGCTCTGGTGGGATAGGAGTGGGTAAGGGTTTATCGTGGATTCTTCCTCACCTGAGATCTTTAACCACTTGTCCAATATGTCATAGGGATGATTACTGTTCAGACGTTTTAGACTATATGACATCTAAAGTCCCTTCTAACACTGATTATTCTGTATTTTTGTGATAGATCCAGGGTCCTCCTTTCTGAAGCACCAGGAAAGTGTGCCTGGATTCTACCAATCTGGCTTAGCTTCTGATACCTGAGCTTCTCTCAGACACCACTGCTGTACCCGCGAACACTTGATACAAGTTAAGTTGTTATGTGCTGGGAGTAGTTACTTAGAACTCTTCTCCATTGTCAGAATGAGTTTAGCTATATCTCATCATTATTCCTTCTACAATATGAAAAAAATGAATTGCTGAGGATCTTCATCCAAAGGTCCTATAACACTTTCTTTCTCTGGACTATCTACCATTTCTAAGGAAGGCTTAATCTCCCAAAGTAACAGACACTAAGGCCTAACATGTGGGAGAACCCCGAGTAGCCCATCTTAATCTGAAATGTAGCCTGTTTAGAGCTTGACTGGGTTTTATTTTCTCATCTGAAGCAGACAGGTGACACAGCAGAAAAAGTAGTACACTTCTGGTTTGGGAAGATGCTTCTATAATAACCATTGAGATAAATGATTATTTCTTTTATATTTTAATAATATATGTAATATATAATTATGTATTATATAGACATGATAATAAATATTTATTGAATTAGGACTAAAGGGTTTTCCATTTCCTCATCCAGAAATCAACCCTTGTGGGAAATGTTGAGCAAGACTCACCCAACCAGGAAGACTAAGGTCTAATCAGAGAGTAAAGAAATGCAAACTTAGCATTAGGGTGAATTAATGGATTCCTGTTCATTATAGTACTCAGACAGATCTGGAAAAAAAAATATGGATTCTCCCTTTTGTTAGATGGGTGATATTGAAATTGATAGGCCCCTTTTACCATCACTGGGTACTCAGTGTCATATATCCCAAGACCTTGAATTGAATAAACCCACCTCTCATTATATTATTTGTTCTCTCATTACTTGTTAAACCATGAGGGTTGATTTCTATCCTTAGCTGCATCCCCTTTTCCAAAGACTTTAATAAGTATAGAAGACTCTATAGGCTCTGTCTCTTTATTCACCAAGAGGGCCAATAAGTCTATTTTGTTAACTACTTCCTAGATGTAATTAACAAAACTGAATATAATTTACCCAGAAATTGTCTCAGAAATTTTCAACTGTCACACCATTATATATAATTTAATATTTTCACATATGTAATTTCAATTATCAAACATTCATGTTTCTCTTTCTTATAGTTCCTACTCAATGAAAAGAAATATGTAACTCCTCTATCATATGACCACAGTCAAACGAAACTTATTCTCTCATTGCTCATGTCTAAAATTCATTTATTATTTACTTTCTCTCTGTCATGAAATGGTCAAAGTTCTTTATTATTTGGAATAATGGTGGATCATCTAGTTGTTCTTAGTTCTTAAGTCTCACAGTTGTTTGTTTTTGTAATATAAGTATATGCTATATAAATGTTAGCTTATAATATTTATAATTTATAATATAATAATATACCATTTTAGACTAGTTTTTAATAATTATTCTTCTACTCTTTCTCACTTTACTCTATGTCTGATCATATAAGTCTTTTCATGTCTCTTTGAAACCATTTCCCCCTCATTTCTTACAGCAAATACTATTCCATTATATCCACATGTGACAACTTGTCCAGCCATTCCCCAGGTGATTGGCATCCCCTTAGCTTCCCGTTGTTTGCTACCACAAACAGAACGGCTATAATCATCTTGTAATTATAGATCTTTTCCTTTTCCTCCAATTTCCTTGGGGTATAGACTTACTAGTGATATAGCTGTATCAAAGGGCATGCACAGTTTAACAACTTTTGATGCATAGTTCTAAATTGCCTTTCAGAATCACTGAACCAATTCACAGTCCTACAGTAATAAACCCATGTGCTTGTTTTTCTGCAACCTAGCCAACATTTGTCCCTTTCTGCTTTTTGTCATCTTTGCCAGTCTAACGAATGTGAGATGGAACATCGGAATTACTTTAATTTGTGTTTCTTTAATTATTAGTAATTGGGTGCATTTTTTCATATGGCTACAGATAACCTTTCTAAAAGCTAATCACACTGGCTGCTAATCAGTGGGGATGCACAAAAGTAGTAGCTTGTGAGTGATGGTACTAAAAACTCCAATCCCTTAAGATTATCCTTAGAACCCTATTGCGAGTAATAGTCAGTTGTCCACCAGAGGGGCTGCCAGTGGGAAGTGATTGTCAAGCCCCCACAGAGTTTGCTAGGAAGTCAATGCTTGAGGTCTTTAGGTATACCAAGCATAAAGGAATGTGTGAGGGAATTGAGATTTCAGTTCTCAGTAGGTATGGTTGGTTGCCTTCCACTCAGGAGTGTTAAGCTGACATTGTTAATTTTGTTCTCCCTGTAGTAAAGAGTTGATGTGTGAGAGTAATCCTTTCAGGTCATGAAAAGTTGGGAAAGTGATTAAAACCTTGGTGAATGGGAACATAACTTAACCTAGTAATGAATCTTGATGGAATTTTCATACTCCTAAACTAGATAGGAAATCAGTTAAAGGAAGACAATGGAAGTGGGGGTAGGAGAGACCTCAACTGGTAATAAAACAAATACCTAATACTGAGGTCCAGAAGGGGCTTGCTGAATAGGGAGAGTGAATTAGAGTAGCTGGGGCTTGGGTCGCTGCCTGGCAGCCTTAGTAGACATTTTATTCCCAGGAGTTATATCAGAGTGTGGCACGGTGTTTCAATCAGTAATTTAATAGATAAGAATTTATTAAGGATTTACTATGTAACCAGGCCACATATAATCAGCTAGCACATATGAATGAATAACATCTAATCACTTGTCTGACACTATGATTATGCAACTGACTGGCAACAGGCACCATGTTAACAGACTTAGATGAATTAGTAATTAGTAATTGAAACTGAATTTACATAATTAAGTTTCTGTGGCCTTCACACATGTATTTCTCTGGTTTAATACTGAAAAAGTTGTATGTCCCTGCAACTAAGGATAATTCAGTATGTGAAAATAATCAAATATATGTTTTAGACTTTATAAAAATGGGTTTTTAAAAAATTCATGATACTGATAGGAATGAGCATTGTTTATAATTTATTTATAATATAATTTATAATTTATGAACTTTTCTATTAAATAATAGACCCTAAAAGGGGAAAAAAATCTCAAGAAGGTGGAGTCTTAAAAAACACATTTTGACCATTAGTTCATGATCTAAGTTGGATTAGATAGCCCTTGAGATCTCTTTCAACTCTAAGATTTTGTGAATCATGTCAAATAAAAAGTAGAGAGATATCTATAAAAACAATGTGACTGCACAGGGAGCTCTCTGATAAACTGCATATAAAAGATAGGAGCAGGGAAACACATCCAAGGATAATGTAAGGACAACTCAAGATGAACATAGAACTGTAATAATCATGTGAGGAAAGCTAAATTCTAGTTTGTGATGGATTTTTTTAAAAAGTTCCATGTGGAAGATGGTTAAGAAAGGGATAGATTCATTCTATAATAAAGATAGTAGATTGTTAACAGAGAACAAAGAGAAAGTAGAACTGCCCAATTCTTTATTTGCACCTATCTTTTCCAGCAGTCAGGATGATCTTCAAACTGGAGACGATATAGACAAATGTGGTTAATTGGGAATTGAGGTCCCAGATTGTTGAGCAGGTGGTAAGAGAAGACTTTGCTGCTTCAAATTAGTTCAGATTTGCAGGCTCAGACAAATTACTAGAATATGGGAAGAATTCTCAAATGTTTATGAAACTTATGTGATCATGAGTTGAAAATCTATAGAGAATAGGAGAAGTGCCAGAAAACGCTATATGGAACAAATACCTTGATTTCCAAAAAGGGAGAAAAGATGAACTCTATAGATTGGTATCAATCCCTGGAAAAAATAAACAACAAGTTACTAACCTGATAAATTGAGATCTCTTTAAAAAGAAAGTAGTGTCTGGTAGAAGCAACCATAAGTTGGTTAAGAGTATATTATGTTTGATCAGTGATTCTTAAATGTTCTATCTCAGAACTCTTTTGCTCTCTTAAAAATCAAGGATCTTCAAAGAGCTTTAAAAATTTATGTGGATTGTTTCCATCAATATTTAGTGCATTAGAAATGAAATTTCTAGTATTATAATGCGAGCAATTCTGATTTCTCAGACCAGCTAGGAGATAGACACAGTTCATCCTCTCTCATATTCCAAGGCCAACAAGAGACTAGCAGAATAGGAAGTCTCTGTTGCCTCCTCTGGAGCAAACCAATTATTCTCAAGTCCATAGGTTGTGTAATTGTGAATCCAGAATGAGTATCTGTTTTTTACATAATTTAAGTATCTGTGAGAAGTGACCACTCAGAAGCTCACTTGCTCCATAAAAATTCTCTTCTCCATGGGCCAGTTGAACCTTCTCCATGACTTGGATGGTAAATACGAATGGCAAAGAACCTCTCCCAGAATCCTTTCCTCATCTGTAGAATAAGGATAACAACAGCACCTACCTCACAGGATTGTTGAAAGAACTAAATGAAATAACATGTAAAAAGGCTTTATAATTCATATTTTGTTACTTAATGTTAGTAACTAAGCTAATTGTTGTTATTATTAAATTATAGATAGTAGGTTTTCTTTTTACAACATGACAAGTAAAGTAGGAAAAACATTCAAATGAATATTGCCTTGGCTTAGAAGCCACAGGAAGGGAACAGAAATATGGATCTGGATTCATGTGATATGATATTCCAGATCCTAGTATATAGTCTGAGATTATGCAATTAGACAGGAATAGAAAAGGAAGTATTAAGGCAAAGAACCTGGGGATGCCCACAAGTTTGAGGAATGATATTAACTTCAGTTTTCCCACTGGATTGAAGGACGGGAAATTGCTAATGTTCATGATACTCAGAAGTGAGTTCTTGCTACAGCTAATAATGGCAAATTCCACAAACACACTGTTTCTGGCTAAGCCTTTATTCCTCAGGCTCTTAGACCCTGTACTGACTCTGTCTTTTGCTGGTTTCCCCCCCTCATCTCTCTGTCAGAGAAATGCAAGAATAGTGGGAGGCAGTTTTCCAACCAAAGGTGCTCTGGTTTCTACCCCTTTGGATTTAGCCCCCCTAAGGCAGACGCTCTGGGCTTCAAGGTATTCTCATCAGGAGGGCAATTTACTCTGTGCCTCAAAAAGCCGTCAGAGACTGGCATCTGATGCCCTGAGAATATGCCTTTCTTGCCATCTGATTAAGGGCAAAAAGGAGGCTTTTTAGGATAACATAAAGCTAGGAAATTGGCAATTTTATTCCTTTGAGCAGCTTTGAATCCCCATCAGCCAGAACCTGATTGTACAGAGAGGTTTCTTATGATTATGATTTTCTCTAATCTGTCTGTTGGGGGCTTTTGAAGTCTCCCCTCTATCTCTCTCTGTTAGACTCAAGCAGAGTTCACAGGCTGGCAGGCCAGGTCAGGGAACACTCTCTTTTCTGAATGCTTGAGTTCCTTTGGCTTTACCCATGACACTGGCCAGTTTTGGAGATAGGGGATGATGTACAAAAAGGGCCCCTCAACAAAAAATAAGATTGGTTCATTGAGGAAAATGGAGAAAGAGATAGTAAAAGCTATCTACACAACCCAACACATACACCCACACATTCACAAACATAAAACAGTTGGAAAATATGACTTCTAGTTCTCAATCAGTCACTAATAATAGCTAGCATTTTTATAATGCTTTAAGGTTGGCAAAGAATTTTATAAAATATCTCATTATATCCACATAACAACCATGGATGGTTGATGCTATTATAACCCCCATTTTACAGATGAAGAAACAGAAGCAGAGAGACATTAATAGAAGTGGCCAGAGTCATGTAGCTAGTAAGTGGGTGAGACTGGATTTGAACTCAGATCTTTCTGATTTCAGAGCCCAGTGCGCTATCCATTGTGTCGTTTATATGCCTTTATTTACTCATTATATCACTTTGGGTGAATCATTTGCCATTCTGGGACTAATTTTTCCCATCTGAGGACAGGAGTAAAACCTGAAATAGTGAATGTAGCACAGAGAAAGAGATCTGGATTTGTAATCAGAAGACCTGCTTCAAATCCTAGTTCAAACATGCTAGCTGTTTGATCGTGGATAAAGCATTTAAAAGATGATTGCACCTGGAACTGCAAATCTATCATGTACAACTTGCTATTCTTTTTTTTTGGTAGCATTCAGTGTTAAAGCTTCTATTTCTTCAGAGTGTCAATATCAGCTTCAGAGTCTTGTTGTAAAGAAAGCACTTTGTGAGTTTTTTCTTTTTCTTTTCCTTTTTTTCTTTTTTCTTTTTTTTTTATTTTTGAGGCAATCAGGATTAAGTGACTTGCCTAGAGTCACACAGTTTGTGTCTGAGACCAGATTTGAGCTCCTCCCGATTTCAAGGCTGATGTTCTTTCTCTCCACAGTGCAATCTAACTACTCCTACTTTTTAATTCTTAAAGTACTACATACATGTGGAATACTACTCTTACCATCTATAAGATGAAAAGGTTAAATGATAGTGTGCCTCCTAGTCTACCTTTCTCCCATGTACCAACTGTTATTCTTAGTTCCCTCTCTTCCTCTTGAACTGGGGATCAAGTTTGATACTTTACCTGAATTTTCATTCACTATATAAGCCCACAATGATCTATCTCTCCTCTGATCTCATATATACTCATTGTAATTTAACTCCCTTATGATGCTTCTAACCTCTAGAACTCTAGAACAGTTGAGATTAGGAGCTAAGCTTGTCACATGTTCATCCTGAAGGTCATGTGTCTTTCTGTGCAGAAGTTCCAAAAAAATTTCAAGTTTTCTATGGATTTATGTCCTGGATGACATTCAGTAGAATGTCTTTTTCTATGTCTTTTTCTGCAGGGTAGCACTGACTCATTATCTGGATGTATTTGAATTTGTGAATTTACACAATCAGAACAGCTCTTGAGCCCTATTCATTCTGCTAGCAAAATTTTGCCTCTTTCTTGAACTAGATATATTTCAGTGAGCCCCAGTCAGATAATTTTTGTATGATGCAGTGGATTATCAACAGAATAGGTAAGCATTCTTGGTTACTGCATACAGCATTTTCTCTTAGCAGAGGAATGATAAAAGTAAGGAAAAAATACATATAAATATAAGTATGTATAGAATAATTTTACATACACACATACACATACACATGTTTGAGTCTAATCATAGTCATCTCTAGTGCATGGAGAGGAGGGAAGAAAAAAGAAGGAAAATCATGATTACTTTATTATATATTTAAAAGGAGTAAGGGACAGTTAAGTGGCACAGTAGATAGAGAACCTGAGTTCAAAGCCAGTCTCAGATATTTAGCATATATGTAACTCCAGGTAAACTACTTAACCCTGAGTGCCTCAAAAAAAAGAATAGCAAGTTGTACATGATAGATTTGCAGTTTCATATGCAATCATCTTTTTGAAAATTCAATTACATTATGAAATGCTTATTTTACTATGTATACCTTTTGATCTAGCAGAATCACTACTGAGTCTATATCCTGAAGAGATCATAAAAAAGGGAAAAGGACCCACATGTGCAAAAATGTTTGTAGTAGTTCTTTTTGTGGTGGCAAGAAATTAGAAATTGAGGGGTTGCCCATCAATTGTGTTACAGCTGAATAAATTGTACCATATGAATTTAATGGGATACTATTATTCTATTAGAAATGACGAGCAGGATGATTTCAGAAAAACCTGGAAGACTTACATGAACTGATGTTAAATGAAGTGAGCAGAACCAGGAGAGTATTGCATATAGTAATAACTAGATTTTGTGATGATCAACTATGATAGACTTAGCTTTTCTCAGTAACACAGCAATCCAAGACAATTCCATTAAACTTGTGATATAAAATGCCATCCACATCCAGAGAAAGAACTATGGAGACTGAATGCAGATGAAAGCATGCTATTTTCACTTTTTGGGGGGGGTTTCTCTTTCTCATGGTTTTTCCCTTTAGCTGATTTTTCTTTCACAACTTGGCTAATATGGACATAGATTTAAAACGTTTGTATATGTATTAGATATATTACATTGCTTGCTCTCTTAGGGAGGGAGAAGGGGAAGGAGGAAGGAAGAAAAATAATTTGGAACTTAGAATCTTACAAAAATGAATATTGAAAGCTATTTTTATATGTAATTAGAAAAAATAAAATACTATTAAGTGGAGAAATGCTTGTTTTATTTCACAAATTAAAAATACAAAAAATAAAATACAAAATACATAATATAAAATCTACCTAAAGGTCACATATTTGCAGACTCTGTCAGACCTTGAACAGTAGATAGGATTGCTATGAACACAGGAATTCTTGGAAATGTATAGTTTGTGTTGCTTAGTTCCTTGTGACTGTTCCCTTCATGAGTAGGAAATGAATGATGAGGATACATCACAGTTCCTATTTCATATTCAATTGAAATTTCTAGTAGGACCAATCTTTAGAGGAAAACACAAAAACTCTGGACTTGGACTTGAGAACATGGCTTAACAAAAGGCATAGAATGTGAGATTCAGTATAAACTGTAACTCATGAAAGCCAAGGTCTTCCCCAATCTCTAGACAGACTTGTCACTAGCTGGCAGTTCATGAAGCAAGGTGAGTGCCCAGCAGCCAGCTTTGGCAAATAATAGCACCACTATTTGCCCTTGAAAACATCCATGATTTTGATCTTGGTATCCCCTCTATACCAAAGTCATTCCCTCTCCTGTTCTTTGTATTGGAACAAAAATCCCACCATGTTGTGTCATTGGAAATGGAGAAAGGCAGAAGTGGATAGAAAGACAGACACTAGAGTAAGAATCAAATACTTTAGCTCTTAACATAACACTGTAGTTGCATAGTCCTACAATAAATTGTAAACCTTTAGAAAGTAGAGAACACATTTCATTCTTGTCTTATCTCTGGTACAGTGCTAACCACAGAAGTAGTTCTTAAATATATTTAAGAGATTGACAGGGGTGTTAACATTGTGGTGAAGTACTGGCTGTAGCTCCAGGAACCATTAAAGGCTTTCTTCAAGCATCTGCTAGAGCAGATTCAACCTTCTATATCACTCTGATTCAGTGTTTTCCATTGTTCTGGTTCTGAACATATTCTCATTATAGCCTTACTTAGTCCAAAGTCGTATCTTTGGATTTGGATTGATGTCAGAGAGTAAAAGTGAAGACCTGTAGTTCACTACCCCAAATTAACATATTCCCCCTCATACAGTTTCAAATTATTTCTCATCTCCTCAAGTCTCTATCTCATCCATCAGTCCTTTCTCTAAGTAAAATCAAATAACTTTTCTGTTGCTGAAACATTGAGATCATCCATTATGAGCCCTCTCATCTCTCTTCCATGCCTGAGAACCTCTCTTCTCCTTTCTATGACAACACGATCTTTGATTCTATCCCCTCTGATATCTTTTAGGAATTTGTCCGATGATAATCTCTCTTTTCTCTCTTCTTACTCCTACCTTGTGGATCTCTCGAATTCTTTAAAAATATTCTCTTGAATTTGCCCTTTCCTCCAGCTTTATCCTTCTTCCCTTTCACTCCTAAACTAGGGGGAAACACTACATTCTTTGTTTTTACTTCCTCTTTATTCACTCTCTCTTAAACCTTTTCTGTCCCACCATTCTACTTTTCGCATGCAGTCCACCCATGACCTCTGAATTATTAAATCCACTGACTTCCTCTCAGTTTACATCTTTGACTTTTCTTCACCATTTGACAATATTGACCACTCCTTCTTAGATACTCTACCCTAACTTAGCTTCTGTGACATGTGCTGATTCTTCTTCTGTTTGATCATTTCATCTCCATCTCTTTCTCTTGACCTGATTTTAATCTTAGCCTAACGCCTAAAGCCCTTCTTTATTCTCACTCCATCTCTTGTCTATCTTGTGTATACTACAATGGATTCAATTTCTGCAACCACATGATTGTTAAATTAATCATTGTCTGAATGTTTCTTAGGCCCTTTATTCTACAATAACATAGATCAAAAAAAAATTGTATATAACCAGAAGGAAATCATTAATAGCTTATAGCTTATTAGATAGTTTTATTATTTGAAGATCTTGTGAAATAAATTGGCATGATCTTCAAATGAGGCCTTGGTCAAATATCTTAACAATTCAGAATTGCGTTTGATAATGTAACTCAAAAGAAGTAGGATTTAATTTTGAAGAAATCACAAAATTAAAGGATAGTCAAGAGAGAAGATGATCGACCTAGATGACTCCTAAACCTATATACTATACTTAATCATTATCTTGAATATCAATTCTGCATCTTCAGATGAATGCAGATTATTTCCACTTTGATATCCTGCTCTTACCTCAAACTCTACTCGTCTGAAGTTGTTCTCATTATCTTCTCCCCCAAATAACATCTAGAAGTCTTAAACCTCTTATTTTTCATGATATGTGTACATCTTTCCAGTCATCCTGGTTGGAAACCTAATTGTTCAGTTCTGATCAACCTGCCTCCCCAAGATTTCTGGAATCCATCCCCTGTTTTCCACTCCTAGGGTTATCTCAGTTCAAGGATCTCTAAATCTCTAGTTTATATTATTTTTAATAATCTCAAAATAATCTCCCTTTCTCTAGTTCTCTCCTCTCTTGTCTGTTCTTCATACAACCGCCAAAACAATTTCTTAAGGTGTAGTTTTAAGCATATTGTTTTCTTGCTTAAAACCTTTTTCTGTCACCCATTATCTCTTGGATAAAATATAAATTCCTTTGCCTGAAATTTAATATCATTCATAGTCTGGATCCAACAAACTTTCCATTCTATTTCATGTTACTTCCTTTTATATACTCAAAAAAATTAGTGGAATTGTACTACTAGTTGTTCCTCAGATTTGAAATGCTGTCTTCTGCCATCTGAAAGAGGATAATAGATAATGAAGATGACAGAGGTTTCATTAAATTGTCACATTAATGACTTCTTTTGAGTCACATAATCAAATATAATTCTGAATTGTTAAGATATCTAAGACCTCATATGAAGACCATGCCAATTTATTTCACAAGGTCTTCAAATAATAGAACTATCTAATAAACTATTAATGATTTTCTTCTGGTTATATACAATGTTTTTATTTTTACTTGATCTATGTTATTGTAAAATAAAGGGCCTGAGAAACATTCAGACAATGATTTATTTAACAATTATGTGGTTGCAGAAACAAAGGTAGTCAAGGACAATGATCATTGGCTATTATATTTAATATACGGTTTAGAAGGAATGAAAAACAGGAAAGGATATAGGGATTGAGATACCTGGTTTCTTATTGGTGTAGGGGATTAGGAGACACTGAGGTGAGGAGAAGAGTAGTTTTGTGACATTCCTTAAATCAGAAGACATTTGGAAGGGGGAGTAATCTTGTGGTTTCTTCAAAATCATATGACTTCTGAAAAGTTAACTTCACAAAATGGTGGACAAAGGCAAGATGGAGTCACCAATGCTATTTTAAAGTAACATTTGTTTTTCTTGGTTGTTTAGTAATATTTTGAAGTCCTAACCACTAAGCCAGTCATACAAGGTTTTGTTGCTGGAGGATATTATTCTGTGTTACAGGTGGTAGAAATACTGAATTGTCTAATCAGATTTTGTAGGCTACCTCTTTTTCTTTTTAGCTATTGTTTTGGGCTCCCCTGGGCACTCTTCACTACCTCCCACTTCTTGTCTAACCTCATTGAAATTGGGACACTGATGATTTCAAGAGCAGATCTTTCCCAACCACTTCAAAGTCATCAGATTGCTAGTTGGATGAGGGTACAGGCAGTGAGAAAATGTTTTTCAGTGGCCTTTGACAGTTTTTTTAACATCTGGTCCCATTGAAATTTGGAAGGAAAAGAGCACTTCAGAATAATGGAAATTAAATCAAGAGAGCACAGAACTCCTCCCTAGGAGAGAAGCAAAACACTGAGGGCTTACTTAGTATCCTCTGAAAGGTTGTAACAAGGAGTAATGGGATGAAATTGAGTAAGGAAAAACGTCAGGCAATTGTGTTTCATTGTGAGCGTCATTAAGCAACAGACTTACTCTAACAGGGAACACATGACAACCCCATTTCCACTGGAGTGGAAAAAAAAGAACGAGACAATATTCTTTGGGGAACAGTTTCAGAGTCTCAGCTTCTGCAAAGTTGTCCCTCCCAAAATAGTTCTAAGATTTTTCTCTACTCAAAATTTAGAATTAAAGACTTTCAGAGCCAAAAGGAAGGACCTTGATGTTCATCTTGTCCAACCTCCATATTTTTAGGGATGAAGAAACTGACAGGAGGGAGGGAGACATTTGAGACCAATGCATAGGTTATGTGAGGAAATAATATAAAGCAATAAAAGTGGAATGGTGCCAGATCATAGAGTGTCTAGAATGCCAGGCAGTGGAATTTGAACTTGACAATAGGGAGCATTTATGGGTTTTAAACAGATGAATTACAAGAATGAACCACCCCCCAATTGTTTGAAGAATGCCTTGGAGTGGAGGGAGAAGATTAAGAGGAAGGCTTCTTAGGAGATTCTCATAAGAGTCCATAAAAGAGGAAATGAAAGCTCATATAGGGCAAAGGCAATAGAACTGGAAAGGAGGGGACAGATATGACAGATATTTTAGAAATAGAATAAATATGACTTGTAAATTGATTGGATAAGAGAGGTGATGGAGAGGGATGAGTCAAAGATAGCATCAAATTTTCAAATATGGAGGATTGAGTGATGGCACTAAAAACCATAATGATATAATAAGGGATTGTTTGGGGAAAGGAAGTGTCTGGTTTTGAATATGTTTAGTTTGAGGTTATGTCTCCATAGAAGTATTCTGTGGGTCATTGGAGATGTAGGTTTAGAGTACAGGAGGGAGCTCAGGAGTAGAGAAAAAAAAATAGTAATTTACAAAGAAATGATAATTGAAGTTCTTCAAGTAAATTGAGAGAGTCAAGAGATAGTATAAAGAGAGCAAAATAAATGTCTGAGGGTAGAAGCTTGGGTAAAGTTTTAAGAGTAGTGAAGAAAGTGAAAAGAAAAGGAAAGTAAGGAAATAAGGAAAGAGAAGAAGCAGTGAGAGAAGAAGGACGTGAATCAAGAGAGTATAGTGTTTTTGAATGTAAGGTAGGAAAGAATAGTTATGCAGAGAGAAGGGGAAATAGGATAAAAAACATGCAGAGAAGTCAAGAAAGATCGGAGTTGGAAAGAAGACTATTGACTTCCGTCCCAGGACAAAGTAATTTCTGTCAAATGGTGGGAATAGAAGTCAGGCCACAAGGGGCTAAGGATTGAGCACATGGTAAGTGAAGTCATCAGGTAATAATAATTGATAGCATTTCTGTGGTACTTTTTGAAGTTGCAAAACACTTTACCTATGTTCATTTGATTCTCACAGTAACCCTATGAGGTAAGCGCTATTATTATTTCTGCTTTACAGATAAAAAAATGGAAAATGATAGAAACTAAATGACTTGCCTAGAGTATCTATGTATTTGAAATAGGATATGAATTTGGATCTTACTGACTATAAGTGCTGTCTGTATTCACTCTTCTACCTAGGTGTCTTGAGAGGTTGAATGGTGAAGGAGAAAAGAGACAAGATGGTAGCTGGCTTTGATAAGCATAATGAAAGGCTTTTTTGTTTTTTAGCATTCAGAAGATCTGATCAAGTTTGTATGCAGATGGGAAAGAATGAGAAAGACTGAAGAAGGATGAGAAAGAAGGGATGAGTGCTAGAGCAAGGACCAGAGGAAGGTTGGCAGGAATGGGGTAAAAGGCGGAGAGTCGCTTTAATAAGAAATGGAGCTACAACTTCCCTTAAACTAGATAAAAGGAGGAGGAAATGTGTAATGATGATATTGAAGAAGGGATCCCAAAACTCTAAAACTCCTGGAAGGAGAAAATCTCCTTCAACTCTGCCTCAGTGAGAGACCATCCCAAGGAATCGGATAAAGTGGTTTATCTAGGTGGGGTTGGTTCAAGCTGAAATTCCAGTTTTTCAGGTCTGTAAATTCCTTAACCGAGAATCTCTGTGGCGCCAGAAGGGAGTCCTCCAAACTTCCTACTCTTGCGCCAAATCCCAAGGCGTTGCAGGTGAGCCAAACCTCTCCATTTGATTTCCTGAACCCGAAACCTGCCACTAGACCTTATCATTTAACTCCCTGACCACCAGAAATCCTAATCTCATTTTGGTTCCCTAAATCTAGACCTCATCATTTGGTTTCCTGAAAGGGAATCCCAAAACCTAACCTCATCAATATGAAATTATAAGTAGAAAAGAAGAATTGAAGATTTCTTTTTGATGTTGTGAGTGAAATAAGAGGTTTTAAGTGTTGGACATAGAGATGTGGTTGGAGACAAGAGGAATGAAGAAAAGATTTGGAATAATCATTGTGGGTAATAAAACTTTTTTTCTAAAAAAAATTAGTGGATAGTATAGTACTTGGAGTAAGGAAGATCTGAGTTCAATTGATGCCTCAAGCACTAGCTTTGTCATCCTGGGAAAGCCATTTAATTTCTTTAAGACTCAGTTTCCCCATCTGTAAAATGGGGATGAAAATAACACCTACTTCCCATTGTTGTTTTATGGATCAACTGGGATAATATGTGTAAAACGTTTTCCAATCTTGCAAATGCTATATAATTTCTATTTATGAAAATGATGATGCCTTGTAACTTTCAGTCTTAGATAGTCCCTTGGGGCACTAAATTAAGATTTATTCTGGGTCAGAAACTTGTAGTTATCAGAGATTGCAGGTCTTCCTGTTTCTAATAACAGTCCTTTTTCTGCTGTATTAATAAGTCAATAAGAGTAGATTGTTTGCCTACTAGCCTGAGGATCCACATAACTCCAGGAATTTTCACAAGTTCAGAGTAATGAAGCTAGAAGACAGGACATGTAGAGTACCATTTTTCCTGGATTTAGTGAACTGGAGTTTATTCCTTTAATCTAACCTTCAATTCTTAAAAAAAACAAAACAAAATATGCCATAGGGTTTTAATAGCTATTAAAGAAGGCAGAATGAGTATTGTAATACTTTACCCTACCTCAGAACACAGTGGGAAGTTCTTCCATTTGGATGGAAGTTTTTGACCTAATGAAAATTCAGGTAAATGGCACATCATCAACTGGTATAGTTTCAGTATGAGGAATGGGGAGGAAAGCTATATTGTCTTGTCTTTAAACCACTTCAAGCGTTACTTCCCTTCATTGTAATAAAATTTAGAGGCATAGGCATTATTTTTTTCTAATGTCTTAAACATTGTCTTTTGTTTTCACATAATCTTCACAGCCTCCTCCCTCTCCCGTGCAGAGAATAATCCCCTGTAACAAAGAATAAGAAAAGAAAAGGGGAAAAAATAATTTCAGCAAAACCAAGCAAATCAAATCAACCCAGTCTGACAATATGTTTCATTCATAGTCCCCCACCTCTGCAAATAAGGGAGGAAAGTACATTTTCCCTTTTATTCTTTGGGACCAAATTTGATCGTTACTGTTCAGAATTACATTTGGTTTGTTGTTGTTTTTGTCTCTTTTTATATTGCAGTCCATTTCCTGATTCTATTTATTTCACTTGGCACCACCTCATATATCTCTATACCTGTTTGCACTTGACAACTGATATTGCTATAGTATTTTAAAGTTTGCAGAGCACTTTAAATCTGCTATCTTAGTTGATGCTCACAATACTTATCAAGTATCTGGGGAAGTATTGTTATTTACACATTAGTCAATAGGATTTGTAATAGTTTGGATATGGGAATTCTCTTGAAGCTTCCAAGCTATAATTGACAGTCTTAGAAAGCTGAGGCTTAGAGGTTAAGTGACTTTTGCAAGATCACAAGAATAGGATGATTTGCATATGGAATTTGAGCTCAGTTCTTCCTGTCTCCAAGAGCATTGCCCTCTCTACTATGCCATGATTTCTCTCCCTCTGCTTTTTACAGGTAAAGTCAAATGACTTGACCATAGTTGGACAACTCCAAACTATCCCAGATAAGATTCAAATCTGGTCTCTCTCTTGATCCCAAATCTGGTTTTTGTTCTTTATATTACATAGATTCTTGTTGAAGTCAAGTGGAGTAAAGAACTTTGTAAGTTTAAATATGAATTATTAGTTTTAATTTTCTTCAGCCCTCATTTTCCCTTCTTCACTACCTCATAGGAAATATCCATTGATAGGATGAATTATTAGCCTCTTTCTCATTAAACAAAAATAAAATAATATTAAACAAATCACTTCTCCCACTTTCATATCTATTTTGCATGTGGTTAGAATCTTGGGATTGGAGTCAGGAAGACCTGAGTTTTCCCCTCCCCACTACCCCTCTTCTTTCTTCCCCACTCTTCCTCTTCCATCCCTCCCCTCTTCTCTCTTGTCATTTCCTCTCCTTTCCTGTCATTCCCTCCCCTCCCCTCCCCTCTCCATCCAAGTAGTGTTTTGATATATCCTTATATTTTAAAATTAGACCAAAAGAAAGAGATGTGTGATAGCTGTCAAAGGCAGCAGGTTTGATTGACATTTTAGACTCCACCGAGGATGAAGGTTGGAAAACAATTCCTATGATATACAAAAGAACATTTAAGGCAGCCTTGAGTCCCAGAAGAGGGAGGAAAAACAGAGAAATGGAGTGAGTCAGTTGGGTAGTATGGGACTAAATTAAGTACCAAGAGGGTGGCAACCTTTTAATTCTGTCTCGTACTTGGGGCAGCTAGGTGGCACCATAGTGCATAGAGTGCTGGGTCTGAAGTCAGGAAGATTTAATTTCCTGAGGTGGAAAATAATAGCCTCAGATGCATACTAGCTGTGACTCTGAGCAAGTTACTTAATTCTCTTTGCCTCAGTTTCCTCATCCGTCAAATGAGCTGGAGATGGAAATGGCAAATTATTCCAGTATTTTTCCCTAAGAAAACCCCACACAGGATGATGAAGAATCACACAGGACTGAATAGCAACAACTGTCAGTAGTGTGTCCCCCTCAATCCTCACTTTTTAACTCTTTCCACTCTCTACTTGGGCAGTTTCATTTGTTCCTGCATCTTCAACCTCTATCCGTGTGACTCCTTAAATTACATATTCAGTTCTGTTCTCTTTTCTCCTCTTTCACCATCTCTTATTCTGAATACCTAATGGGGATTTGATTGTCTTCACAGGTATTCTGAATAAAGACGAAGGTCTCCCAGTGCATCCAGGACCAGATGGTTCTGAAGGGAAAGTGAGGCAGGTGACTTTGCCCAACCCTCCATCACTTAAATCCATTTCACTTGCATGTCACAGCATCACTTCCCTGATGTCACGTTCTTCTTCAAGAACAGAGGGCAAACAACAACAACAAATGTCCTAAATTCAGCTTAGTATTTTCCTTTCAAAATCTACTCCTTATGACTTTTTTCTGTAACTAGTACCATTCTACTCAATTCCCCATTTGAATTCCTGGTATCACCTCTAATTCTTCTGAAGTCTAGGACCATTCCTGGGAGATGAGAGGTCAGCAGTCTTGTTCCACAAGGGAGAAACCTACATCAGCATCTTTTAAATGGTTGCAGAGTTAAGTGCTGGATCTTTGGTTGGGACAAAAGAAACTCTGGAATATTCCATTCCTTTACAGGAAAACTTTGTCCTGGCAGAATCTGGATTTAGACAATTTTGGTACCTAAAAATTTAATGAGCAGCGAGATGGTTCAGTGGGTGGAGTACTATTAGACCTGGAGTCAGAAAAACCTCAGTTCAAATCCAGTCTCAGACACTAATTGTGTGTCCCTTGGCAGGTCATGCTGTCTACCTCAGTTTCCCTCTCTTGAGGATATTATAACCTTCTGTGACTTCTATTGTTTCTATAAACTCCTCAGCATGACATTTAAGAGCTTTCACAATCTCTGGTTCCAATTTAATTTTCTAGAATTATTTCATATTCCTCCCCTACATACTCTATGGTCTACTCTAACTGGATTTCCTTTGTTCCATTTCCTACCTCCTTGTCTTCATCTGTACTAGGGGTCCTCAAACTACGGCCCGTGGCCAGATGCGGCAGCTGAGGACGATTATCCGCCTCACCCAGGGCTATGAAGTTTCTTTATTTAAAGGCCCACAAAACAAAGTTTTTGTTTTTACTATAGTCCGGCCCTCCAACAGTCTGAGGGACAGTGACTGGACCCCTATTTAAAAAGTTTGAAGCAATCCTCCATACTTGGAATGTAGTCTATCTCTTTCTCTCTGTCACTCAAAGTCCTTATCTTCTCAGGCACAGCTCATTTGCTAAGTCCTCTCAGAAGCCCACCTAGATTGTTTGTTACTCTCTCTCTGTATCTCTGTCTCTCTCTCTCCTCCTCTCTCTCTTTCTCTTTTCTTCTCTTTCTCAGTCTCTCTGCCTCTCTTTGTCTCTCTCTCTGTCTTTCTCTGTCTCTCTGTCTCTCTTTCTCTCTCTCTCTCTTTCCTTCTCTGTCTCTGTCTCTGTTTCTCTCTCTCTCTCTCTCTCTCTCTCTCTCTCTCTCTCTCTCTCTCTGTGTGTGTGTGTGTAGTAGTGTGTAGTCGAATATAAGCTTCTTTTGGACAAGGATTATTTCATTTTTATCTTTGCTTTCTCAATGCCTAGTATAGTGCCTGGAACAGAGCAAAAGCTTAATGAATGCTTGTTGAATTGATTTGAATCTAGTGCTTATAAGCACTTTTCTCATTACACCCCTGAGAGGGAGTTAAGAAATGGTTTTAGTATGCTTGTACTATAATTCTGAGAAAACATCAGGGGATGTTTTCAGTGTTTAAATGCATAACAAGCTCATAAACGAACTTAGAATTCATGTGCTTGTTTTAATTCATGCACCAAATTTAAAATATGTATATGTATATATATATATATATATATATATATTTACCATTTTGTCTTATGGGAATATAGAAATAGATAGGTATATATGTATATTTACCATTTTATGTCTTCAGGGAGCTAGTTATGCATGTTGCATGGTTAATTCTGGTGATGAATTTTTTTTTACATAAAACATTAAAAAGTAGCTTATTAAGAATAGATGTTCTGAATTCCTAGTAAAATGAACCTTGTGAGTATTCTTATTTGCCAGGCAAGGCAAGGCAATAAGCATTTATTAAGGATTTACAATGTTCCAAGAACTGTTTTAGTGCTGGAAATATACACTGTATAAAAAAGAAAGATATTCTCTGCCCTCAAGAAGCTTATTTTCTAACAAGAGAAAATAATATTTCTCAGGGTTACTTCACCTAAGTAATTTGAGAACTTTAGTACTTGCCACTCTCTTCTCACCATATAACAGGGTTATATACCCTGTATGCTTATGTGCTTAAAAGACTTTTCAGTGACCTAGGGGAAGGATTTATTTAGAAATTAAAAATATTTTTAATTTTTGGTAGAGTATTTTATTTTTCCAATTAAATTTTCAGCATTCATTTTTGTGAGATTTTGAGTTCCAAGCTTTTTCTCCCTCTCTCCCTTCCCTCCTCATTCCCCAAGACAACAGCCAATCTGAAATAGATTATATGTGTGCAATAATTTTAAATATATTTCCATATTAATCATACCATGAAAGAAAAATCAGAACTAAAGGGAAAAACCATGAGAAAGAAAAAAAACAACAAAAAAGTGAAAATATGCTTCTATCTACATTCAGTTTCAATTTACTATTGCTCTGTACAACAAGAGAACTAAGTTCTCTTAGTTCTGCTTACTTTACTCAGTTTCAGTTCATGTGAATTTTTACAGGTTTTTCTGAACTTTGCCTACTCAATGTTTTTTCTTTTTTTTTACTTATATTCAATATTTTATTTTTCCCAGTTACATGTAATACAATTTTTAACATTTATTTTTTAGAACTTTGATTTCTAGATGCTCTCTTTCCTTCTTTCCCATATCTTCTCAATAGAGGGAGGAAGGAGACACTCTGGAACTCAAAGCTTTAAAAAAGGATGCTTCAGTCGGGACTTAAACATAATTAGTTCTTTCTCTGGGTATGGACAGCGTTTTTTATCGTAAGTTCTTTAGAGTAGTTTTGAATTACAATATTGTTGAGAATAGCAGGCATTCACAACTAATCCCATAATATTGTTATTATTCTGTACACAGTACATTTCACTTTGTATGAGTTCATGGAGAATTTTCTAGGTTTTTCTGAGAGCATACTGCTTATCAATTCCCATAGAACAATAGTATTCTATCATAATCACACAGCACAATTTATTTAGTCATTCCTCAGTTGATAAGTATCCCTTCAATTTCTAATCCTTTGCCCTGAGAAAAGAACTGCTATAAATACTTTTGTCTCTATAGATCCTTTCCCTTTAAAAAAATTTTCTTTTGAGATACACATCTAGTAGTGGTATTATTAGATTAGAGGGTATATATAACTTTTATAGCCATTTGGGTAAAGTTCCTAACTCCTCTATAAAATGGCTGAATCAGTTCACAATTACACTAACAATGCATTAATGCCTCATTTTTTTATATTCCCCCCAATATTTGTCATTTCTCCCCTCTGGTTCATTAGCCAATCTAATAGGTACCTAAGAATTGTTTTAATTGGCATTTCTCCAATCAATAATGAGTTAGAGCATTTTTCATACAGCTATAAATAACTTGATTGATTCATTTGAAAATTGTTCATATCTTTTGAATCACTTGGGAATGCTCATCATTAGTTACAACACAAGAATATTCAATTACATTCATATAGTGCAACTTGTTCAGCTATTCCCCATATGATACAGATTCTATCAATATCTAATTCTTTGTCATCACATAAAGAGTTACTATAAATATTTTTGTACGTGTGAGTCCCTTTTTAATGAACTCTTTAGAATACAGACATAGTAGTGATATTGCTGGATCAAATGATATGCATATTTTTATTACCCTTTGGCAAAGTTTCAAATTGGTCTTTAGAATGTTTGGATCCATTCACAACTCTATCAGAAATGTAATAGTGTTCCAATTTTCTCATGTCTTCTCCAACATTTATCATTTTTTCCTTTTCTGTCATATTAACTAATCTGATAGGTGTGAAGATGATACCTCAGAGTTGTTTTAATTTGTATTTCTTTAATCAATAGTGATTTAGATAATTTTCTTTTCATATGGTTGGATAGCTTTAATTTCTTCATCTAAAAACTCTCTGTGCATATCCTTTGATCAGTTATCAAATGGGAATGACTGGTATTCTTATAAATTTGATTCAGTTTTCTATATATTTTAGAAATGAGACCTATCAGAAATATGGCCTAAAAAAATTGTTTCCTAACTTTCTGCTTTCCTTTTAATCTTGGTTGGGTTGGTTTTGTTTGTGCAAAAGCTTTTTGATTTAATGTAATCAAAATTATCCATTTTGCATTTCATAATGTTCTCTATCTTCTTTTTTGGTATGAATTCTTCGTTTTTCCATAAATCTGACAGTTAATTTGCTCCCCTAATTTGCTTATGGTATCGCCCTTTATGTGTAAATCATGTATTCATTTTGACTTTATCTTGGTATGGAATGTGAGATGTTGGTCTATGTTTAGTTTCTGCCATGCTTTCTTCCAGTTTTTCCAGCATTTTTGGTCAAATAGTGAGTGTTTACCCCAGAAATTGGAGTCTTTGGGTTAATCAAATAGATTACTATAATCATTTACTACTTACTGGGTTTTGTGTACCTAAACTATTCCACTGATTGACCACTCTATTTCTTAGCCAGTGCCAATTAATTTTGATGATTTCTACTTTATAATATAGCTTTAGATTTAATATGGTTATTTTTTCTCAGCTCTATAAAATAATTTTGTGGTAGTTTAATTGGAGTGACACTGAATAAGTAAATTAATTTAGATAGAATTGTCATTTTTATTATATTAGCTTGGCCTACCCATTAGCAATTGATACTCTTCCAGTTGTTTAGATCTGACTTTATTTGTATGAAAAGTGTTTTATAATTGTGTCCATATAGTTCCTGGACTTTGTTTTGGCAGGTAGACTCCCAAATATTTTATATTATCTATAGTTACTTAAAATACAATTTCTCTTTCTATCTCTTGCTTCAGGGCTTTGTTGATAACACATAGAAATGTTAATAATTTATATGGATTTATCTTATATCCTGCAACTTTGCTAAAATTGTTAATAATTTCAAGTGGTTTTTAGTTTATTCTCTAAGATTCTCCAAGTATACCATCATATTCTCTGTAAAGACTGATAGTTTTATTTCCTTCTCATTATAGCCTATTCTCTCATTTTTTCTTCTTTTATTGCAAATGCTAACATTTCTAGTATAATATTGAATATTGAAGTAGTGATAGTGATAAATAGTCAACCTTATTTCACCCTGATCTTACTGGGAATATTTTTAGCTTATCCACATTACAGGTAATGCTTGCTGATGGCCTTAGATAGATACTTATCATTTTAAGGAAAACTCTATTTATTCTTATTCTCTCTATTATTTTTAATAGGAATGGGTATTGTGTTTTGTCAAAAGCTTTTTCTACATCTGTTGAGATAATCACTTAGTTATTTTTGTTATTGATATGGTCAGTTATGCTAATTGTTTCCCTAATATTGAGCCAGCCTACATTCCTTGTTTAAATGCTACCTGGAACTAGTGTAGTATCTTTGTGATAAATTTCTTTTATCTCTTTGCTAATATTTTATTTTAATTTTTTTTGCATCAATATTCATTAGGGAAATTGTTTTATAATTTTATTTCTCTGTTTGGCTCTTCCTGGTTTAGGTATTGATATTGTATTTGTGTCATAAAAGGAATTTGGTTAAGAATTCTGTCTATTTTTCCAAAGTTTATATAGTATTGGAATTAGTTGTTTTAAATGTTTGGTAGAATTCATTTGTAAATTCATTTGGTCCTGGAGATTTTTATTTTAGGGAGTTCACTGATAACTTAATCAATTTCTAAATGGGGTTAAAGATTTTTATTTCCTCTTCCATTGATCTGGACAATTTGTATTTTTGCTAACATTTATTCTTTTCCCTTAGATTGTCAAATTTATTGGCATAGAGTTGGGCAGTATAGCTTCTAATTATTATTATTTTTTATTTCCTCATCACTGTGGTGAATTCTCATTTTTCATTTTTGATGCTAATAATTTGGTTTTCTTCTTTTTTAAAAAAAATCAAATTAACCAAATGTTTATCTAGTTTATTATTTTCTCCTCCATGAAACTAGCTCTTAATTTTATCTATTAGTACCATAGTTTTCTTACTTCCAATTTTATTAAGTTCTTTGATTTTCAAAATTTCTAATTTAGCATTTAATTGGGAATTTTAATCTGTTCTTTTTCTAGCTTTTTCAGTTGCATGACCAATTCATTGATTTTCTCTTTCTGTATTTTATTCATGTAAGCATTTAGAGATATATAATTTCCCCTAAGAAGTACTTTGGCTGCATCCCATAAATTTTAATATATTGTTTCATTTTTGTCATTCTCTTTGATGAAATTATTGTTTCTATTATTTGTTGTTTCAACAACTCATTCTTTAGGATTAGATTAATTAATTTCCAATTAATTTTCAATCTATCTTTTTATGGTCTTTTTTCAATTCTTATTGTGTCATGATCTGGAAAGGATGTATCTAATATTTCTGTCTGCATTTGATTGTGAAGTATTTTTTTCTTTTTTTTTGGTCCTAATACAAGATCAATTTTTGTGTAGGTGCTATATATGACTGAGAAAAAGTTATATTCCTTTCTTTATCCAGAGATCTCTCAAATCTAGCTTGTCTAAGTTCTATTCATCTCCTTAACTTCTTTCTTATTTTGTGGTTGGATTTATCTAGTATAGTTTTATTGTCTATCTTCTAGTATAATTTTGTTATCTAGTTTCACCCTATAACTCACTTAATTTCTCCTCTAAGAATCTGGATGCTATCCTATTTGGTGCATGTTTTGATATTACTTCATTGTTTACAATATCTTTTTTTTTTTTTTTTTTTTTTTTAGCAAGATATGGTTTCTTATCTTTTTAATTGGGTCTATTTTTGCTTTTGCTTTGTCTGAGATCAGGACTGTTACCCCTGATTATTAATTTTTTTTTTTACTTCAGCTACAGCATAATGTATTTTCCTCCAGTTACCAGTAAGACTCCTATGAGAGTTCATAAAAAATAACAATATCTCTAATGAAACAACTATGCTTTCAAAAGCCCACGCAATTTCAGTCACTTACAATATTGCCCTGTGTAGGACTCCAACCAGGGATCTCTTGGAGTTTTACAGTGGACAGAACTCTCTAGGTTTTTGGATCAGGAAGATCTATGTATAAATTCTGTCTCAGAGACTTACTAGCTGTGAGATTCTGGAAAAGGAACTTAACTTCTCAGTTTTCTCATCCATAAAATGTGGGAAACAGTAGCTCTTGCTTTCCTGTGTCATCATAAGACTCAAATGAGATAAGTGTAAAGTGCTTTGTAAAATTTTGAGTGTTATATCAATATTACACTGTCCTCAAAATTCTAAGTCCATATTCTACTCTGTATCTTCTTGCAGCAGTGCCTTTTCTTGTAGCTCTAACTTCCAGCTATTCTCAGTAATTGTCATTAGTCATTACTCTTCTTTGAAAGTCACTTTTTACCATATTGCTTCCTGCAATATTTCCAATAGATGATGGTCATTTGCAATTGGTAATGATGATCCATTTTGAAGGTGTTGCTCTGCTTGCATCACTGTAGTCCATAGAAGAAGACTTAGATGAAGAATTTCATTTACTGCCTATCTCTCCATATGCAATTCTTAGATACCAGAAACTGAGCTTCATTCTATTTGCTAGAGGACCAGCTTTCTATCATAATCCATAGGGGAAGAGCTCCTCAGAATCCTAGTTTAACAGAATGGATTAGCTGTGAGACTTAAATGAGATAATGGATGTAAAGTACTTTGTAAACTTTAAAGCATATAAACGCCAGCTGTTATTATTATTATTATCATCATCATTATTATTATAGTTACTATAGTGGTGATTTAATGGAATATATATATACACATACTTATATTAGACTATAATATATATTATGCTCTCCATAAATCTGGTGATGACTTCATTTCCTGAATGCCTTATAGCTTTCTTGCTAAGTTTAAGCAACATTTATAGAGGTATTCTTAGAAAGGTTTAACAATCAGGTTCTCTTGGGGGGGGAAAATGTATGAACACACATTTTAAAGTATAATTGAATTACTAGTACTTAAGTCTACCCAGTGACACCAGAGGCAGCTAGGTAGTTCAACAGATAGAATGCTGAGTTTGTAATCAGAAAGACCTGAGTTCAAATGTGATCTCAGACACTTATTAGTTTTCTAACCTAGAGCAAATCATTTAACCCTGTTTGCTTCAGTTTCCTCATTTCTAAAATGAGCTGGAGAAGATAAATGGCAAATCACCTCAGTATGTGATCTAAGTGATCACATACTGATCACAAGAAAACCCCAAATGGGATCAACAGAGTCAAATATGACTAAACCAATTGACTAGTAAAAGTCTAGATAATCAATTAAATAATAAACCAAAACTAATTTATAGGTTTTTAGGTATAGATGATTTCTGAGGTAATTAAGGTAAAACTGAAATTTAACAATCAGCTTCCCCTGGTTAGAGTTGATTATAGCTTTAAAAGCACTTTCAATGTGGAAAAATTGGGAAACTAATGCAATTTTTTTTTGTGGAGTTGTGAACAGATCCAGTCATTCTGGAGAACAATTGGGAACTATGCACAAAAGGCAATCAAATTATGTATACTCTTTGATCTAGCAAAACCACTAGCAGGTCTATATCCCAAAGAGATCATAAAAAAGTGGGAAAAAGCCCACATGTACTAAAATACTTATAATAGCTCTTTACATAGTGGCAACAAATTGGAAATTAAGGAGATACTGAATGGCTGAATAAGTTGTGGTATATGAATATAATGGAAGATTCTTTGCTATGAGAAATAATAAGTATGATGAGTTCAGAAAAACTTGGAAAGACTTACATTAACTGATGCTGAGTGAAGTGAGAAGAACCAGGAGAATATTATCCATAGTAATAGCAACATTTTGTGATGACTAGTTATGACTGACTTTGCTTTTGAGCAATACAATGGTCTAAGACAATTCCAAAAGACTCATAATGGAAAATGGCTATCCACATCCAGAGAAAGAACTTTGGAGTCAGAATGCGTATTCAAGCATATTATTTCCTCTTTTTTTTTCTTTTTCTTTTTTTTTTTTGGTGGCTTTTCTGATTTCTATTTTTCCTTTTAGAACATGACCAAGATGGAAATGTGTTTATATGACTGCATATTTATAATTGATATCAGATTGCTTGTCATCTTGGGGAGGGTATATGGGAGGGATAAATGTTGAATGTTGAAATGAGGTAATTCAGGCCAATTCCAATAGACTTGTGATGGAGAGAACCATCTGCATCCAGAAAGAGGACCATGGGAACTGAATGTGGATCACAAGAGAGTATTTTTATGTTTTTTGTTGTTGTTTCCTTGCTTTTTGTTTTCCTTCTCATTTTTTAATCTGATTTTTTTGCACAGCATGATAATTGTGCAAATATGTATAGAAGAATTACACATATTTAATATATATCTGATTGCTTGATGTCTAAGGCAAGGGGTGGCAGGAAGGGAGGGAGAAAAAAATTGGAACAAAGGTTTTGCAAGAGTGAATATTGAAAATTAAGCAAATATTTTGAAAATAAAAAGCTAAAAAAATAAAAATGAATGTTGAAAATGATCTTTACATGTAACTGGAAAAAAACAAATACTACTTTCAGAAAATAAATAAATAAAAAGAACCTTCAGGCCAGAGTGTTTGTATTTTTAAGGAATGCTTTTATATTGTAGTTTCCAGATCACACACATAAAAAGACATATCCTCTTGTACCTTAAAGTGGTTCTCCCTTTTTGTTCCAGTTTCACATTGGGCTCATGATAGTTTTAATTCTTTTTATCCATCTGTCCTCCAAGATCACAGGAACTAGAAACCTGGCTCTCTTGCTAGCCTTCACACAGTCCAATTCATCAAATCTCTATGCTCTTTGGTTTTCCGTGGTTTGTAGATCAATAGCTCTTGGTACACGGTGGAAAGGAGGACATCTATCTGGGGTTACGGTCTAATACAGTTCATTCAGGCTTGGTGATCTGAATATCTTGAATATTCTCTTACCTCCCCTCACTTATATTTTCAATTGTTCATTTTTCTATACTTCCTAAACCAATATAAAATAAACTGGGCTCCTAACATCTACTTGTTTTCTATTGTAGTCATCCCATTTATTCTAGCAGTGATTCTTTCTCCTCTTCCATCCTCTTCTTGCCCATATTTTGTTTAAATTTTTTATTATCTTTTTAACCTATTTTCCTATTACCCTTTATTATCTTCAGTGTTTTTCACTGGTCTTGTTCCATTTTGGACTTTTTATAAGATTGTGTCACTCTTTTGTATGTATTTTCTTCTATATTTGTCCTTACTTCCATAGTCTCCTCCTTTATAAAATAATGGAGTTGGATCCCATGACACTAAATTCTCTTACAGCTCTAAGTGTGCAATCCTATCATACACGCTTGTTGTAAATTTGAGTTGGGGGATGTAGACTCTGGGAAGGCACAGTGGCCTGTTTAGGAGGCTCTTCCTTTTTGTTCCTGACCAGAATAATTCTGCTGGAATTTTTAGAACTTCATTCTTGAGAACATCCCATCCCTCTTGGGCATCCACTGGGCAGTTTTGGTCCAAAGACTGTACTTATCCTTTCTCTGATCTTTTGAAATCTACTTTTCCCCAATCTAAGGCACACATAGGTCATCTCCTTTTTTTTTCTTGCTCAGAATCAAGTCAAGGATACCAGTCTTCCTTGTTGCTTCTCACTTTTGAAGAATGAAGTCACCATTAAATTGGGACTTTTCAACTCAAGATATTTTGTAATGATAAGTGGCAAATAATCATCACCAGGGCAATAAGTCAATGCAGAATTGAATGTGAGTTATCAAAACTATGCTCTCTCTGTGCCTGTGTTCAACAGAGATGATACCTGGAAAGCATCTTAAGCCCATCCTCTCCTATCTTCTCTGGTCTTACAGGTTTGAGCCTTTGAACTTGCTAAATATAACAACAATAGAAGAACCAGGAAGCAGAAACTCCCCAAACACCATTTCCAGGATTATTTTTAATTTTTTTTCTATTATCCTACTCTTGTCTGTGCTTTCTCTTAAAGCACAGGACAAGGAGTGAGTGTTAGTTTCTTAGACTATAGGATATGGTACTAAAGAAGGTTTGATTTTGTTTTCTTGCCAAGTCTCATCAACAATTCAGATATTTTATCCTTTTAAAGTTATTCATCCTTTGTACCTAAGAGATTGAGCTCCATATGATAAATATGACTTCTATGATCCCTAGTCATGATTAAATGTTGCTGATGACCTTTCAGAGTAAAATCTCAGAGCCTATGGAATAAATGGAGAAAAGGTCACAAGTGTAAACTTTTATTATGTGTTAAAACCCAGTGCTATCCCTGATCTAGTAGCAAGACCTAAGCTTGCAATACAAATCAGGCTGGTTTTGTTTCTTCCCTTTTCTCCATTTTCTTCCTACTTCAACAACCTTATAATTGATTGGTTAATGGCCAGTGATCTGTTTGTGGAGTTCACTCTTTGGCTGGGATTTTTTTTTCACTTAATAGTATTTTATTTTTTTCAATTACATGTAAAGATAGTTTTCAACATTCACTTTTATAAGATTTTTGAGTTCCAATTATTTTTCTCCCTCCTTTTCCTCTCCTCTTCCCCAGACAGCAAGTGATCTGATATAGTTCATATAGGAAAATAATTTTAAACTTATTTTTATATTAGTCATTGTGAAAGAAAAATCAAAACAAAAAGGAAAAATCATGAGAAAGAAAAAACAACAAAAAAGATGAAAATAGTTTGCTTTGATCTGCATCCAGTCTTTAAAGTTCTTTCTCTGGATGTGGATAGCATTTTTTCCCTGTCTCCATTTTTTCCTGATCTAAATTTTAATTCATACACTTGTCAATATAATTTCCCTGAGTATGTTTGTGTCACTCCCCAGTTTGAAAGCTTTAACTGGTTCCTTATTATTTCTGGGATAAAATACAAACATTTTCACCTGAGATTTAAGATCTCAACAAACTGACTCTAATTTTCTCTTTCAACCAACTATATCACTCACTATATTTGAGCCATCTAAGCTATGAGCTATTTTCCGATTTTTCTAATTTCCATGTATTTGTATAGTCACCCCTATGTCTATACTGTGATCTCTGTTTATCTCTGCCTATTTAAAAGATTTCTCTTACTTCAAGGGATACCTTGGTGCCACCTCTTCCATGAAACTTTCCCCAATCCTAAACTGAAAGTGATTTCTTCCTTTAATTTATTTTTGCACTTTGGTTCTTTCTTTTGAACTTTTCACATTTCTCCTTTGTACTAATTTGCATACTTTAATTATTTGTCTCACCCTCCACCCTTTCCCTGTGTTGTCACCTTAAATTTGAGAGCAGGGACTATGCCATTAAAAAAAAAAAAACTTTTTCATCCTGTGCTTAGAAAGTGTCCTGTACATAATAGGATTGTAGTGACAACAAATATTTTTTGAATTGCTTTAACTATTTTCACTTAGATATCACCAAAGACTAAGAGAATAAAGGATAATTAAATTTTACTATTCTATTTGTGTATTATTTATTTTTATTATTATATGTTATATTATTATTATTTTACTTTTTTCTTTACATAAGTGTTTCTTTGCTTGGAAGCTACACAAAGTGAGTTCCTGTCACCATGAGGTCTTATATATCTTTCCATTTCACTCAACTAACAAAGAGGGTTTCCTTCCTTCCTTCCTTCCTTCCTTCCTTCCTTCCTTCCTTCCTTCCTTCCTTCCTTCCTTCCTTCCTTCTTTCCTTCCTTCCTCCCACTCCCCCAACATTGCATTTTCTCAACCAAAAACTCAGACATTTCTTTATTTAATCACATCTTTCTGTATGCCTCATGTCTACTTCCCCCTTCCCTCTATACTCTTTTTTTTACCCTTATTGAGATCAGACCATTGAGATGTCTGATCACTCCACCTCTCAGAGGATTACCCTTGCTTTGACTTCACTTAATCTTGACCCTAAAGTCAATCAGTTCAACACTTTGTTCTCTACTCTTTAATATCTTATCCTCTTGTCCTACTACCAATCGCTCTTTGCAGAACTACAGCCATAAATTACTCATTGTCTGCCTCCTCCCCTCCTACTTACACAATGCTGAACAGAACTGGAGGAAGTCATACAGCTATGCTGACCGGGTGTATTATAAATTTATGTTTTTCTAACTTCAACTTGGCCTTCATTTGCAAAGCAATCCTTTTATTCTTCACTAATTCATAATTCATTCTCATCTCATTGTTCATAAAAGCTTTTCCAAACCTTCTCTTCTTTACTCAAGTCTCTTATTCTTCCTCTCTTCAGCTGAGGACTTACCTCTTACTTTACTGAGAAAATTGAAGCCATTCCACACGACTTCCTTCCTATCCTCTTTAGCTCAACAGTACTTGTATCAGCTTTTTTATTCCAGTCTCTCTTTCCAGCCCTTCTTATATGTACCCTTGATATCATCCTGTCTGATCTTCGCTAGCAGATTGCAATTTCAGTGATCCCCACCCTATCTCTCCAATCTCATTGGACATTACTCACCAGTATTCCTGCTGTGATCCAGGCAAATTGGTTTTCTTGTTCTTCACAGCTTACACTTCCTCTCCCATCTCCCTAAATCTATGCCTTCCCTCTTAATTTTGACCTATGAAATACCTTTTTTCCTTCAGGAACCACATTCTACATGAAGCTTTTCCTGCTTCCCTCAGATCCTAGTATCCTTGCTCTCAAGGTGCCCAATATTTAATGATTTTGTATTTCTTTTTAGGAACAAAGCTAAAGGACAGATACCATCTAAGTGTAAAACTTTTTATTTATCCCTGTTGAACTTTCTTTTATTAGATTTAGCCCATCTCTTGCCTGACATGATCCTTTTGGATCCTGACTTGGATGTTCATTGTATTTGCTATCTCCCATGGTTTGTATTCTGCAAAATTGATGAGTCTAATATCTATGCCATCTAATTAATTATCATTGAAGTCCTTTCAAGCTCCTGTGAAGCATGATGTAAGACTTTGCTTGCCTCCTATGGCTTTGAGATTGGCTATATGCCCATAAAACAAGATTAGGAGTGTAGTTAGGCAGATTAGGTGTGATTATAATATTGCCTCATCCCTGGATTTAGAAGATATGATTAGTAAACTAAGGAATACCAAGTCCAAGAGCTAATTGGTAGTTATTAGGCAAACGATCCCAGCCTTACTTATAATCTAGCCTTCAAAGATTAAAACTTGGAAATATATGGTATAATTAACTTATTACAAGTTAGGATTAGATGTCTGATAGAGGGACCTAAATCAGGAAAAGGAGTCAAAAGAAAACACAAAATCTGAGTTCATTAGCCACCTAGCCATAACTTGCTCTTTGTTCCAAAGAAATGGGCTTTGAGAAAAATGATGAACTCAATAAGTGGCCTTTTGACTGCTTCCCAGGCAAGAATTTCTGCTTTTATCTAAAAATGCTAGAAAAATCCATTGTCCTTTAAAATGATAAAGCTTGGTAGCACCCATCCACTTTTCTCTATAGAACAGAAAACCATGGATATCAGCTAAACCAGAAACTGGAGAAGATGGAGATTCCAGACAAGCAGCATCTCTTGGAGGTTATTGTAGAGTAATATTAAATGGAGCAGCATTAGGTATTTTAACATCTGACAGTCTACAGCAAAGCAGAAACCAGCAGAAACATAGCTGGTTTAGCAGCATTCAGGAGACCTACAAGATTATTCCATCTGAGACTACAAGAACAGCCAAGTTTCCTAGGAGTAGCACAAGGAGAGTAATAAATGACATCAATAACACTGCAGCGTCAGAGGTATAAGTAGACTTCCTTCCCATATATATGTCCTTGGTCTCTCTAAACATGCACACAAGTCACAAATGTACCTTATATGTACACTCCAAACATGCACTCTGGACATATATATTCCCTAACTGTGTGCCTCCTCATGTATTCTCCTTACATGTAAAAGTGCATCATAGGTTTTTGGAAGAAATGTTTCTAACATTATCTTTCATTAAATAGCTTGCTTTTGAACTATTTGTGCCCTTTGGCTGATTATTAAAAATAAATACTTTTTCCAGTGGGACCTCCTTAGCTATGGTTTTAGGGGATCTGGTTTCACAGAATACTTTGAATCTGGGGTAGTCATTCCCTGGGAGATCTTCTCTTTGGGGAGAAGGAGTACCCTCAGACTTTAAAATGAATAAAGAAGTCAAGATTCATGAGAGGATTGCTATAGGTCAAAGGTCATTACTGCAAGGTCTGTGCAAAATGGTCTGAAAATGGAAAGAAAAATCTTGGGAATCAGAAATGAAAGTGTCCCCTTTAACTAGTAGTCAGGAAGCAGGTCAGGTCTTTTGCGCCCAAGTTCCTGTAGTGGTACAACAACACAGAAATAGAGAGGATTGAGAGATGGTTAATAAATAGTTGGATGGATAGATAAATAGAGTATTTATTAAGTAAGCACTTTATGTCCCAAAGTATTATGAGTTAAGGATGCAAATAATCAAGGTAGTATAGTTTTTGCCCTCAAGGATTGTTATTTTTTAAAAAATAATTTATTTCCCATTATATGTAAAAACAATTTTTTAACATTCTTCTTTAAAATTTTGAGTTCCAAATTCTCAACCCCTCTTCCTAAGATAGCAAGCAATTTGATATAGGTATATATATTTATGCAGTTATGCTAAACATATTTCCTTATTAGTTGTATTGTGAAAGAAAAATAGCTGTTCCCCTGCAAAACAAATCCCATGAAAAGTAAAAAATAATATGCATCAATTTGCACTCAGATTTTACCAGTTCTTTCTCTGAAGATAAATAACATTTTTCATCATAAGTCCTTCAGAATTATTTTGGATCACTGTATTGCTGAGAATAGCTAAGCCATTTACATTTGATCATCATACACTATTGTTGTTACTGTGTACATTGTTCTCCTGGTTCTGCATCAGTTCATGCAAGTCTTTCCAGATTTTTCCTGAAGGCAGTATGTGCATCATTTCTTATAATATGATGCTATGTACCAAAACTCATTCAACTATTCACCAGTTGCTGGATATCCCTTTAATTTCCAATTCTTTGCCAACAAAAAAAGAGTTGCTATATATAATTTTGTATAAATAGGAAAGGCCTTACATTCTAATGGAGGAAGATAATACATAGTGGGAAGAAGGCGGGTAAATTATGCAGGGTAAGAGGCCAGGGAATATACAAGCTATTCAGCCACATTAGGGCTATATTTCATTTATAAAAAAGTAAGAAACCTATGCTTTATAAACGCATTCATTTTTATGCTTTCATATTGGATTGATTTTTCCTTTATTTTTCTAGTAAATTTTTTTTCTAAAAGTATTGACCTTGTTTTAAGAATGGGATTTTTCACACTTCATTAAGGATAGGTGGGAGGATCCATGAACCTTTGGTGGCCAGGAACAGTAGTGAAAGAAATCATTCTAGCCTAAACAATCCTGGAAAGTTAAGATGAGCAGAAAGTGAATAAGGAACCCAGAAGGGAAAGAATCAGGGATATCTAGACAATTGCAATCTCTTTAACTATGGATCTATGATCTCTTTACATTTTGATCATTTCCTTACAGAATTGTTACCAAATATAGGTATAACACCTTTTGAAGCAGTTTCCTTTCTGCAGATAGTACATGTTTCTCCTATATATGTGATGTGAGTTTAAGTAGGATATTGCTCCCATGACAGATATGATTTCACCTTTGGCATTCAAAGTGATGGGGAAAATAGGAGCTCAGAGAGGCAGTCCTTTCCCTCTGTTTTCCTTTGGGACTATTGGGACTGAGAAACTTTTGTTATAAAGTCCTTTAGGTTACAGTTGTTTAAGTGACAGCAATAAAGAAGCACAATGCAAGAGAAAAAGTGAAGTTGAGATTTTAGTCTTTAATACAAAGAACAGGGTGACCTCTAAAAGTTGGAAGTTTTAAAGTTGACATTGTTATTTTCATTTTCACTGTAGTAAGGAGTTTGTTTAATCTACATGTGAATGAGCAATCCTTTTGAGACACCTGAAATGGAGAAAGTAATTGAAATCCTGTGGGAAATGGGCCTAGAGCCACTTGAGAGATTTATGAGTTTGGGTTTTTATTTTTATTTTTTAGTGAATGGACTCATGATTTAATTGGTACGGAGAGTGAGGAGACTCAATCTACCGAGCAGATTGGCATCTATTCTGAAATAGTGAATTGCCTGGGGCATTGAGAGATTAGGTAATTTGCAAGAATCCTCCATCTATGTGGGAGGTTTTCTGGATTTTAAGGCCATCTCTCTATTCATTATGTAACATTACTTCTCATATAATTTATTAATTATTGCCATCATTTCATATCCCTAGAGAGGGTCTACAAAAAGCAACTAGGAGTGGGTCATCCTAGTATGATCTGTTGATAGTAAGTAAATTTTCATATTTATTTCATTCTGAGTGACTTTCCCAGTCATCCTTCCTTCATGCCATTGTAAAGCAGATGCTCCTTCCTGTGAATGGAAATGGAATGTTAATGGAAAAAAAAACTGGACTTGAAAACAGAAGACCTAATTCCGTACCTCTATGTCATTGCTTACACTGCTGCCTATATTGGATATGTCCTTCCTTCTCTCTTTTTACTTCTTGAATTTAAACTCATTCCCTCAAAATTCAGCCTAAATACCATTTCTCTCATGAAGTTTTTCTTAATCTTTGCTATGAATTTCAATTTTCCTTAGATTCTTCCCCTTTAGCCTCCTTTTCAAGTACTTTTGTTTTGTTTCTCTCGAAGGCATTTATCACATAAATGTGATATCACATTTAGTCACTGGATGACATATCTATTGTTTAATATGTACTCACGACTCTGCCAGATTACTGGATTCTATGTACTAAGGTACAGACTATGTCTTATCTAAATTTTGTACCTTTCTTCAGTAGGCACTTAATAAAATATTTGTTGAAGTAAAATTGAACTATTGTCTGAATAGACATTTAGGCTTTTAGAAAACCTTGTCTGGGCTTGTTATAGTGTAGGTATCTGATGCTAGTATTTGTTTTTTGCTATCAACATTAGACTCCAGTAGAATGTAAGCCCCCTGATGGTAGAATTTCTTTTATGCTTCCCTTCAATATCTTTACTAATTATTAGAGTGCCTTGCATGCTGTAGGCACTTAAAAATACCTGGTGAATTGGACTCTGATCCTTCTCTTCTTAGGGCTGGAGCTCTATCAACTGTGCCATCTAACTGCCTAAATACATGGTAATTGGATTGAAATGTGCATTTCATATCTTTCATCTACCCAGAACTTCAAGAACAAACTAAAGCTTTGTGATCCTGGGCAAGATTCTATATAGAGTGAAATGCCAGAAATTTGCAATAAAGGAATTAAAGTAAAGCTTGATAGCCCAGTTTCACATAACATTTTTCTTCATGCTTCCTTCTTTGTATGGCAAGAGTATCATGGGGGCTTAGGAGAGCCTTGTTACTTCATTTCCAAAAGGTCCTTTGTGATTTT
This sequence comes from Sarcophilus harrisii, assembly GCF_902635505.1. Classification (NCBI taxonomy): domain Eukaryota; kingdom Metazoa; phylum Chordata; class Mammalia; order Dasyuromorphia; family Dasyuridae; genus Sarcophilus; species Sarcophilus harrisii. The sequence goes on along the minus strand of NC_045426.1, from coordinate 314,887,925 downwards.
ATTTGGTGGAATCCTTGAGAAGGTATGAGGGGATGGAGATAGACAATGAGGAATTGGACAGAGGACAAAATGAATTTTCTAACCCTAAGTCAGACAGCTGACTGAAGCCATGTACTTCAAGTGAGAGGAGCAGCTAAAAGGATAGACAGGCTCAGTCTGAAGTCTTCTTTTGGCTTTTGAAGGTTACCAGGCTAAATGTGGTTATCATGGATAAAACAAGCTTTATTTCACTCTTGTCAAAGGAAGGCTTACTAATCACTACATCCAAGGGAAATGGCAGCAGAGAGCAACAACATGCTCTAAAAGGCTGAGGATCAGCAGCTTAGGAATACCTCAACTAAGACCAGCAGAGATACCCAGAAGAGAGTTACAGAAAATAATATGACATCACAAGAAGATACTGGTGTTTCTACACTGTTTGAAGTATAACTTGTCCTGATTCTTATCATATTTGTCCCTTTTTGTGGATTTCTCTGTTCAGGTGTTCAGGCCACATAAATTCCCTGAATGTGTATATCCTCATTCCTATTCTTAGATGATGACTTTTTTTGAATGTATACTCTCCTATTAGGGGCTTAGGAAACTCTTGCAGGTATGGTAGTATTTTTTTTGTTCACTTAATCTGCTATGCTGTTTTGATTAAGTGTCTTTTGCTTTGAAAGGACCCGTTTTTTCTGATTGTCTTAGCAAAAATAAGAACATTAGTGGGGATTGGTGAGCTACGTTTAAGAGTAGATACTAGTCTATGCTCACAATGAGATAATGCTTAGAAAGTGCCCACATTTGGAGAAGGATGATGGTTGCTACATATATAAATATGAGTTGCTATTATCACTTGCTGTGGAGCCTTGGACTTAATCACTTTGAACTATTTTCTTTATCTACAAAATAGAACTTACCTCTTGTCTCATAGTGTTGCTGTGAGGATAAAATGAGACAAAGTATGACAAAAGAATAGAAAACAGTAGTTCAGTGGAAGGAACCCCAGGCTTGGAGTCCAAGGATGTAGGCTAAAATCTCTGCTCTATTCCTTGCTCGTTGGAAGACCTTGAGCTTTTATGATTCATTTTTAATTTTATTCATTTGTATAATCAATGATTTGGACTTAGGTATGCTTGAACCAAGTCAGGAAAACTGCTTGTTAGATTTTTAGTGAGAGCTTTTATATCTCAGAGCAAATGCTACAAATCAGAGCTTGATTTATGTGTTTTTGATTTTAAACTTAAGAAAGTGATAGGAAAATGTCAGTAATGTAGACTAAACTTTAAAATGTTTTTCCCCCCAAAGACTCATTTATTAAACATTTACCAGTAGACCCTCTGATTGGACTAGATGATCCTTAAGGTTCCTTTCAGACTTATATCTTATGATCTTATTGCATTTTTCTTATTATTAGGCATTATCTTACTTTTGTTTTCCATAATTAATATGAATTATCAGAGATTATTTGCTTTACAGGGTATGGATAAGGTGATTATTTACTTATTATTCGCTTAATTCCAGACAGTAGAACTAATGGGTACCTCCATGAAATGGAAGAAGGCAAGTTTCAGAGAAATAAAAGGACATTCTACTCCACAGAGTAGGCAGTGACTCAGTAGCCCAAGTTATAGTATAAGATGAAAATGGAAGTACTTTTGTAATTGGGGCAAGTTTTTCATAAAATTGAAGCCCTTAATGGCGGCTGTGCTCACAGTGATGAGGTAAAGTAGAAGCTTATTGCTCATTGGGGGGAAAAAAACTTTAGAATATCAGAATCCTTTTGGTCTTGTGATTGAATGAGGAATTACATCAAATGGGTGCAAATTTAAGGTATAAGATCTGAACTTGGAAAAGGGACCATAGTGAGAAACAAGAAGACACATGAAAAGGGGATTCTTAGGGGGTCTTCTTTATTAACTGTGGTCAGGGAGAATCAAGACAGAGTGGAACTGTCACTCCAAAAAGGGAGATGTTGGGGCTGCAGTCAATTTAGAGGGCAGGAACCCCAAAGATCAACTTTATATAGAATGAACTGACAGGTCAAAACCAGGGCAAAGATGAATGCAGTCCAAAGAGGCAATAAGAGATTTCTAAGCTGGCCAACAAGAGAATGCTGAGATGAAATAAAATAATGCCCGGCAATTTCCTCACCCTATTTTCCTATATATTAAGTGACAATTTCCCAGCTTTCTCATATTTTCTGGCAGATTTCTCTCTTATTTATTATCTTAAGAAGTATCACCGGTGGTATCCATTTGTGCATAGGGAGAAAGAATGATTCTATTTTTTGATTTTCCTCCTGTTCTTCCCATTACTTTTATGTCTTAAAAACTTTTGCTATTGGATTGGTAACTCTTTCTATATGATCTGGTATTGGAGAGTGTTGTAAGTGGAGGCTCAGCATGTGCATAGTTAGTTAATTACCCCAAACAATTATATAAACCAGGAAAAATTCACAATGGACTCTAGAACTAGAGATACCAGAGATTTCAGGAATTCAGTTTTTAAATCCTAAAAATAAGGCTTTTATAGTTTAATAGATGATGGATTAATTAAAGGAAATATGTAAAGTTTGATGAGAAATTTGCCATATTTTCCTTGAATTGCCCCTAAGTGTTCTTGTCAAAAGGAATCTTGAACTGAGGGAAAACAGGGGACTGCCTTACTCTGGTAAAATTAGTGTTCCTATGTTTCTAAGTATACATCTGCCTCCTCCATACACTGGATTCCAACAATTTCCAATTAATTCTACATATTTACCTGGTAGTTGTTTTCTCACTCACAATGGAAATTATATGAGAAAAATGGAACAATGCATGCCTTATTCTTTTGAATTGGAAACCTTAGAGGAGTAGTGACTGAGGCCCTAAAATGCCTCTGCAATCAAGATCCTTATTTGTGTGATTCAAGGAAATATGTAAGCAGCTACCTGCCTGCTTTTGGATTCTCTAGCTCTTTGTTCATTTGCAGGCTCCATGTTGATGCAGAAATGTGTTTGGACTTAGATCAGCCTGTGCCCATGCGTGCAGTGGCTGGTATAATGGGACTAGAGGGTGGATATTAGTGCATATCACCCTTCATCAGGTTGGGGGGAGGCAAGTAGATGGAGGAGGGGGGCCTTTGCCATATTAGGAAGGGCTTTCTAGCCTCAACATTAACGTGTGATGTTAACTTTTCGTTCAATATCTTCCACTTAGCAACTGCTTCAATTTTATGAAAAAAAAAAGCAAAGCAAAACAAAACAAAACCCCAAAACCCAACAACGCATTTGAGAAGCAGGGACTCATTAGCTGCAGCTGTAAGGCAGGGCTCTTGTGACTGGAATTCTTAGCAATCTGGTGGTGGGGCTGCTTACCCAGTAGCTGGCTTCTATAAACGCTTCGAAGAATTTTCACTTGCTTTCCGTGAATATTTTAAAGGGAAGTGTAATTGAAATTCTCTTCTGAATGCAGAGAGAAGATGACTCATACATCACTCTGTTATTTTCCTGTATAATAAATAAAATGGAATGCGAGGATTGGTGGAGCTGGACTGAACAAACAGCCTTTTGCATTCAAACAGAAACAACATCAACATTAAAATCCCAAACAGTCTGGCTGAAATTACATTTCCTGGCAGTGGCAAGGACCCAGACAACTCAGAGACAGGGTGGGAATGCTGGCTTGCATGTGTCTCTTCCTTTGAATATTAGTAGATGTGTAAGGGAAAATTTTTGCCAAGGCAATGGAAGTGGCTATTTATCTTTTAGGTCTTTTCAATAGGAATGGGAATAAGTCCACTTCCTTTTGGTTAGGGCTAAATGTATTAGGGATGGGGAGAGGAAGGGACTGAACCTCTCATCTTCAGGCTTCAAATAAACTTTGATAAAGATCTTCAGGCTAGCTGCAACCTTAGAAATGGGGAACGAAAAAGTATTTCTGGGAGCAGAATATACTCTGAAGCAAAAGATTAGGAGAAGTTATGAGTCACTGAATTATACATATATATATATATATATATATGACATAGAGGCAAGGGTGTTCTGGGAACATTAGGAGTTCTGGGTTCTGGTCCTGGATCCAAGCTGAGTAACTAGATGAGTTATCTTGGGCAAGCATTCAAGTGCCTCAGTTTTCTTTTCTGTAAAATGGAGGATAAAAAGGAGACAAAGGAGTTTTTTGGATTTGGGGGGGTTTAGATCTTTGATAGGTTCCCTAGAGTGGAAACTCTCAGTATTGATAAGAAATTCAGCTGCAATTTATAGTTTTAAAGGCTTGCCTGGGGGAAGGGGTAGAAAGTAAGGAGTGGGGCAGTTATAGTGATAAAAAACCCCACAACAGAGTAAAAGAACATCAATGGAACATGTTAAAATATACAGAAGATACAGAAAAACTTTAAGAGACACAGACGCGAAAGGCAGCATTGTTTTGTTGTCAGTAGTTTCAGTCATTTGGATCCCCATTTGGGGTTTTCTTGGTAAAGATACTGGATTGTTTTTTCCCTTTCCTTCTCCAGCTCATTTTACATAAGAGGAAACTGAGGAAAACAGGACTAAGTGATTTGCCCAGGTTCAAAAAGCTAGTAAGTGTCTGAGGCCAGACTCAGAAAGATGAATCTATCTAAATTCAGACTGGGCTCTCTCTCTCTCTCTCTCTCTCTCTCTCTTTCTCTCTCTCTCTCTCTCCTTAAAAGAACCTTAACAATGTGTACATTTTAGAATAATATTTTATGTGCAATTTTAACCAATTCCCTCTTTTTTATTCCACTTGACTCTTGTCTGTGTTCTGTCCAAAACTCCCAATTCTGTGGGCACTGGCACAGCCCTTGGACCTTTGTTACCTTTAACTCTGACTCCAAGATTTGTCCACATCCTTTCTGGTCACATGTGTCCCTAGGTAAAAACAAGCTATCTGACCATGGACGTCACTTCTATTGGGGCCTGGTTTCCTCATCTGTAAAATTATGCTGGTACTGTCTGCTTTATTGGTCTTTTCAAAGAAAGTACTTTGTGAACAATTCATATAATAGGTAGCATTTATGTATAGCCTTGTATATTTGTATATCTCTATATACATATACATGCATATATGGAGAGAGGGGGACAGAAAGACACACATACCCAGAGACAGAGACACATACACATACACAGAAACAGAGAGACACAGAGAGAGACGGATAGAGATAGAGACAGAGACACAGAGAAAGAGACAGAGATAGACAGGAAGACAGACAGACAGACAGACACACACATATATATAGAGAGAGATAGACGGACAGACATGCACACAGAGACAGAGATAGAGACACACAGAAAGAGACACAGAGACACACAGAGAGAAACAGAGACAGAGATAGAGATAGAGACACAGAGAGAAGAGTAAAGAAAGTGAGAGAGAGACAGAGACAGAAAGAGACAGAGAGATAGCGAGATGGAGAGACACACAGAGAGACACAAAGAGAAGAGTAAAGAGAGTGAGAGAGAGACAAAGACAGACAGAAAGACAGAGAGATGGAGAGACACACAGAGAGACACAGAGAGAACAACAAAGACAGAGACACAAAGAGACTGACAGAGAGAGAAGAGTGAAGAGAATGAGAGAGAGAGAACAAGGAAGGAAATGAGGAGAGATAGAAGAAACAGAAGAGAGAAAAAATATAGAGAATAAGAGAGAAAGGAAAGAGGAAGGGAGGAGACATATACAAAGAGAGGAAAGAAACAGACAGAGAGAAGAGAGGAAAAGAGGACAAAATATAGTGAGTAAGAAGAGGAGAGGATCTCCTGGTCTTCTTGGCTCCAGGTGTAATGTTGTATACCAAATGTGAGTTATTGGGTTGGTGTAATGGAGTGGCCAGAATGCTGGCTTTTGAGCCTGAAGAACTTTGTTTAAATTCTGTCTTTGATATTACTACCTATGTACCTTGGACAAATTACTTTCCTTGAACTAGGGGCTCGCTTTTCTAATCTAAAAGTTGAAGGGGTTAAACCTGTATGACTCTTCCAGTTTTAGGCACTATGCTTCTTGGCTGTGGCTGTGACATAACTGTAACATATGTTATAGTACAGAGTCTTAGGAATCAGAGGACTTGAGTTCCATCAATTAATCACTCATTATTTATTAAGCACCTGCTATGTGCCAAGCACTGAGCTGAGTGCTGAGGCTACAAAAAAGAAGCAAAAAATAACTCCTGCCCTCAAGTTGTTTACAGTTGAATGAAGGATGCAAACATATATACAAAGCAAGGATAGATAAACAGAGGGAAAGCACTAGAATGAAAGTGTCTGAAATTGTATTTGAACTCATGTCTTCCTGGTTCCACATCTAACTATCTAGCCACTGAACGACCTGGATGTCATATACTTGCTAGCTTTATGAACCTACACTCGCCACTTCACCTCTAGTGCCTCAGTGTGCATGTGTGTAGGTATATATGTATATGCATGCACACATGTATGTCTATGGGTATACACTTATAGCTACACCTACGCTACATGGTGCAGGGAATAGAGCACTGGGCAAGGAGTCAAGATATCTGGATTCAAATTGGACCTCATATTCTTATTAGCTGTGACTGTGGGCAACCCACTTAACCCTGTTTGCCTCAGTTTCCTTATCTATAAAATGAGCTGGAGAAGAAAATGGCAAACCCCTCCAGTATCTTTGCCAAAAAAACTCCAAATGGGCTCATGAAGAGTCAGATATGAGTGAACAATGTGCACGTGCACACACACACACACACACACATTCCTCAGATATTTCTTCATTTGTCATCTGGTAGCACTCACTTTGTACTTTTTGACTATACCTTTAACACAGTAAACTTATTACTGGGTACTCACATCTCAAAACCCTGATTCTGGTTGGAGGGTGGAATTATAAATGCTTCCATTATTCCAGATATCTCCCCATTGCTGAATTTGATGCATTTTTACATTGAACATTACATTTACATTGTATCTGTGTACATATGTGTTGGTTGTTATCCTTCATTTTGAAGAGACTAAAATGACATCACTATTTGGGATCCAGTTATAATGTGTCCAACTCTGTCTAATTAGATCAATGTAAGTTAGAAACATTGTACTACAACTTGGGTATAAATAGTTCACATGAACATTTAGAGTGGAAATATCTTTTCATTTGTGCATCTCATGTTTCTTTTGAGCTACTACAATTCTGTTTCACTCATAAGGCACGGCACCTTTTTTAATGCAGGAATATCACTTTGCCCATATCTTCATTTCATGCAATCAATTCCAAAATTCTTCACAGAGACCTTGAGAGTGTCCTTGTTTCACTTATCTCCCAAAGTTTCCCTTAGGTGACTCTCTATAAAACAGTCTTTTAGGCAACAGTGTGTTTGCCCTTTGAATTGTTTTCTTTTCTTTCCTTCCTTCCTTCCTTCCTTCTTTCCTTCCTTCCTTCCTTCCTTCCTTCCTTCCTTCCTTCCTTCCTTCCTTCCTTCCTTCCTTCCTTCCTTCCTTCCTTCCTTCCTTTCTTTCTTTCTTTCTTTCTTTCTTTCTTTCTTTCTTTCTTTCTTTCTTTCTTTCTTTCTTTTATGGGACTTCCATGCCCTGCACTTTGTCAGGTGATCTTCAGAATCTTCTAAGACAATTCAAATGCAATCAATTCAGTTTGCTGGCAAAACAGTGGTAGATTGTCCAGATTTCAACAGCAATGAGATCAGCTCAACAGCTCTGTAGATCTTCAATTTAGTAGGCAGTCTAATACCACTTCTCGCCCATAATTAATTTCAGAAACTCCCAAGCACTGAGCCAGCTCTGGTAACGTGTTCATCAACCTCATCATCTATATCTACATCCCTGGAAAGTATACTGCCAAGAGAAGTGAACTTATCAACAATATTCAATATTTCTTCATTTGTTATAATTGGTGGCTCCATGTATGAATGGTGTGGTGCTGTCTGGTGGAGAAGCTCTGTCTTTTGGTGTTAATGATCAGGCCAAAATGAACAAGCAGCAGAGAATCAATCCATACTGTTGCTGATCTCAGCCTCAGAGGCTGCATTAGGTGCACAATCATTTGAAAATGAAAAGTCATATACCAAATTATTTATTTTGGACTTGTAGCCTTTTAAAATTAGATAATTTACTATCAATGCAGTAGCTGATCTTGATGTCATTTTCATCCTCATTGAAGGCTGATAATTGTGCTAAAAACATCATGCTAACAAACATGGGAGCAAACACAAAGTCCTGCTTCACTCCATTGGTGGCTGGGAAAGTGTGAGAACATTGTTCATTATCCAGAATCCATGCAATCATGTGGCCATGCAAGTGATGTATAATACTGATAAACATCTCCAGGCCACCACATTTCCAGAATTATGTCCTTGTCTCTAATCAATGTGATTCCATCAACACTGAATAGATGAGATGCACCACAGTGCTTTGGTCCATAAATAGCCATCAGGGCATCATGAAAGTGCTTTGGATTATTATCAGTGTAAAACTGAATTTCATCTGCTTTTTTGCTGAGCCAACAATTCTGAATCTCTCTAAGCTTTTCTTGCATTATACTCTTGATAAGAGTTAAAAAGTGCTTTCTTAGAGAGAGATGAACTCTCCTGCTGCTAAACCCTTTGGAGTTCTTGTTTTTCATTTAGAAGCTTCCGAATTTCCCATCATTTTCATCAAACAAACCTATGATTATGAGTCTCCATCATACAGATGAATAAATGCAGTTTGCCAACTGTGTAATGGATCAACTTCCCTTTGAAATTAGTGTTGACATTAAGTCTTCTTTTAATCATCCTTCTTGTGACATAGTCTATTAAATGCCAATGGTTGCTGCACGTGCATCCATGAAGTTTTATTGTGTTTAAGTAAACTAATTATACAGGTTATGTATGCATGTGAGTGTGTGTTTCAACCCTCTTCATTTCCTCCCAACTCTACTTATGTCCCATCCCCTTCTTCTTTCTGTTTATATTGGTATTGGGGGTCTTAAGTCATTTTAGTCTTATCTCTAGTCATTCTGGTCTAAATCTTGCCATTGGACTCAGATGGCTCTGGAGGAGAAAGTCAGGTGATTTTGCACAGTCTACCCTCACTTACATCCATGTCATGGCATCACCTCCCTGATGTCATGGTTTTCTCTTCCATTAGAAATATATTTCCCCCCTGAAAAATTATACTAAACTTTGCAGGGTGAATATTTTTGGTTGTAAGCTCTGTCTTTTACCTTTAGGAATACTGTTTTTCAAGATCTCCTTTAATCTTAGTAGGAGCTACAGGTCTTGCATGATTCTTGCTGTAATTCCTTGTTACTTTCTGCTAGGTGCTTTTATTTTCACAAGAGAACTCAGTCTGATTATAATATTTATGGGGTATTTCTGAACTCTGAGGGTTCCTTTCAGGAAGTGACCTGAGGATTCTTCTTATCTTTATTTTTTCAATAGGACTTTTTATTTTCAGAACATATGTAGAAAATTTTCAACATTCACCCTTGCAAAACTTTGTGTTCCAAATTTTTTTCTCCTTCTCTTCCCCTTACTCCCTCCCTTAGATGGCAAGTAATCCAATATATGTTAAGCATGTACAATTCTTTCATACATATTTCCACAATTATCATGCTGCACAAGAAAAATCATATCAAAAATGAAAAAGATAAGAAAGAAAACAAAAAGCAAGCAAACAACAATAAAAAAGTGAAAATACTATGTTGTGATTTATACCAGTCCTCCCACACATAGTCCACTCTATGGAAGCAGATGGCTTTCTCCATCATAAGACCATTGGAACTGGTCTGAATCACCTCGCTGTTGAAAAAAGCCATATTCACCAGAATTAATCATTGAAACATCTTGTTCTTGTGTACAATTCTCTTGGTTCTACTCATTTCACTTAGCATCAGTTCCTGTTTATGAAGGTCTTTCTGAAATAATCCTGCTGATTGTCTCTTATAGAACAATAATATTCTATAACATTTATGTATTATAACTTATTCAGCCATTCTCCAACTTATGGGTGTTCATTCAGTTTCCAGTTTTTTTCCTGTATAAAAAGGGCTGCCACAAACATTTTTGCACATGTGGGTCCTTTTCATTTTTTTGTGATCTCTTTGGGATACAGACCCAGTAGAGATACTGCTGGATCAAAGAGTACCCATAGTTTGATAGCCTTTTGGGCATAGTTCCATATTGCTTTCCAGGATGGTTGGATCAGTTCACAACTCCACCAACAATGTATTAGTGTCTCAGTTTTCCCACATCTCATCCAATATTCATGGTTATCTTTTGTCATCCTAGCCAATCTGAGAGGTGTGTAGTGTACTTCAGAGTTGTCTTAATTTGTATTTCTTTGATCAATAGTGATTTAGAGCATTTTTTCATATGACTAGAAATGGTTTCAATTTCTTCATCTGAAAAGTGCCTGTTCATATCCTTTGACCATTCATCAATTGGAGAATGCCTTCTATTCTTATAAAGTTGACTTAATTTTCTATATATTTTGGAAATAAGACTTTTATCAGAATCCCTGGCTGTAAATTTTTCCAAGTTTCCTGCTTTCATTTATGATTTCTTGAAATAGAATGTGCAGACTGTTAAAAAAAATCTTGCTTTTCAGAAAGTCCAAATGCATTTTAAATTATCTTTCCTTGACTAGTTTTCCAGGTCAGTTGTTAATGATATGAGATATATTATGTTGTTTCCTCTCCTCCCTCCCCCCTCTGTTTTTCAACCTATTGATTTGGTTCTATTTCTTGCTTTTATTGATTTATTTGGTTTTTTCAGGTTTCTAGGGTTTCCTTGCATTGTTGCACTATGGTAATATTAGCTTGGATTCTCCTGCTCTCCAAGGTTTCCAAGATTTCCATTTTGGGAATTTCTCATCTTCTACATGGGGTGGTGATGGTCATCTTAGCTTTTATTGCCTTAGGCACAGTTTCTTACCCATTTCTATTCTGGGAGGCTGAAAGTCTTGGTTGCTTGAACTGAGAGTCCCTCTGCTATTACTGGTTGGCTTGTGTATAGTACTTATATATAGTACTGGGCTAAGAGAAATCACTTACTGTAGTTTTCACTGGGTTTTTGGGTTTATTAATTAGTCTGGTATGCATTTTAGGTTTTTGTTAGAGTAGATATGTCTTCTCTGGGTATTCTGCCTTTGTAAAGGAAGTCATCTTGGTTCAGAGTCCCCACCAAGAATTTCTTAATTGCTAAGTTTAATGAACTTGGGGCAGCTAGGTGGTACAGTGGGTAGAACACCAGCCTTGAAGTCAAGAGGACCTGAGTTCAAATCTGACCTCAGACATTTAACATTTTCTGGCTGTGTGACCCTGGGCAAGTCACTTAACCTCAATTACCTCAGCAAAAAAAAAAAAAATTAATAAACTTTTCCCAGTCTTCATCCTTCATCATCTTTTTGCTGCATTTGATATAGTTCATGACCTTTCTCTGTTTTTTTTTGACCATTACTTTCTTCTGGTTTTCTTCCAGCCTTCTCTTTTTCTGTCTCTTTTACTGGTTCTTTATACATATCATCCCCACTAATCATGGGTGTTCCCTAAGGTTCTGTTCTAGGCTGTCTTTTGCTTTTGCTCTATACTACCTCACTTAGTAATCTCTGGAATTTCATGTGCCCAATGATCATGTATATGCAAGTGATTCCCAGGAAAACTGAAAGTGTCTTTAGTAATAGAACTACATATAATGTTTTTCAAACTAGTTGGAGACTTTAGAGAATATCCTAGACAAGGATATTCATTCATTCTAGAAATACATAGTAAAAAATGAAATTAGTCCTTGCCCTCAAGAAATTTGCATTCTACTGGTAGAAAACAATATACACACTCCAAGTATATTAATTTGAAAATGAAGTAATTTAAATTTAAATTTAAAAAGAAATAGCACTGGCAAATGGGGTAGGGGAGAGGGATCAGAAAAAAACTTTGAATAGAACACAGAAGCCCAAGCCTTGAAGAAAGCTAGAAATGCTAAGAAGCATAGATAAGCCCTTGGGAAAATTATGAAAGTAGATAAAATTAGAATTTAGTGTGCTCCTTCCTTCTCATTCCCCATTCCTATTCTCTCTGTATCTCTATTCTTCAGCTACTCTTAATTTCTCTCAGGGTCTTTTCACTCAGGCATCCTTTGTCTCATCCTGGGTTAACTCAATCATACTAATTCATAAGGGATATTGGTGGTTTGAACTAAAGATGAGGAAGGGTGAGAACATCTATGACTGGCTCCTTTATGGTGCAGGTCAAGGCTTGGGACTTTATCATTTTTCTGTCAGTGTTGTATAATGGAAAGAACCAGACTTGTTGTTGGAAGTATCTTGGATTTCAATTCTGCTTTTATCGGGGTTTTAGGCAAAGCACTTAACTACTTGAAGATCAACTAATCATTCATATAAAGACTCCATTTTCCTTCTGTAAAATGAGGATAATAATAGCTATACTATCTCATCAAGTTTTTGCCAGAAAAAAACACATTGAAAACCTTCAAGGGCTCTGTAAATGAGAATTATCATAATTAATATTATTAATACTCAGTAAGAGGGCCAGTAAGGCATTGTATATAAAGGATAGATCTAAGAGTCAGGAAGATTTCATTTCGGCTCTCACTTGTGACTCTGGTCAATTCTCTTGACCGCTCAATTCCCCGTCCATTAAGACTTTAAGTATGTAAATGCTGATCTCTATTGATGTTATAGAAGGAAGTTTTTATGTTAATGTAATTATAGGTCTTTTTTTTTAAAATAGGCAACATTTATATAGTGCCTACTATGTGCTAGGCTCTATTCTATGATTTACAAATATTATCTCATTTAATTCTCACAACAATTCTGGAAAGTAGGTGCTATCTCCATTGGGTTGTGTGTCCTTCCTGGTCACAGGGGGTGATTGTTGAGTTTCCCCCTCACTCTGGCTTTAGAGGATGCTTTGTCTCATTCCAGTAAAATTCAATAGTAATTGTAATAGCTCCGCCTTGGATTCCTAAAACACTTTCCCCTCAGTGAGCTCAAAGGGTTTTTCAGTATCCCATAAAGCTGAATATGAAGAGACTTAAAAAATTAAGATGATTTATTGGTGGCTGGGGAAAAATTGGAGGGGACTAAATTAGCAAAGTATAAAGATTATGGAGAGGAGAATGAAAACTGATCTGACCCTGTTCTCTAATAAAAGGAGAAATCTTAAGATGTTAAAGTCCATTAAGAAAAATAACAACATAGAAATACACCCTTAGCTAGAGCTCAGAAAGCCTGGTTCCACAAAGACTGAATAAAATCTGGAACTGTGGACTTACACGCTCTCAGAGAAGATGAGAGCTGGAAGGGACCTCAGAGCTCTTCTTCTACGCCAACCTTCTAATTTCACAAGTCGGGGAACAGAGACCCCAGGATGGGGACTCTCTTGCCTAAGGTCACCTAGGGACTCTGCCAGAGTCATCATCACTTTGAAATGCCTCTGGAGAATACTGTGGTGCGGTTACCAAGCACTAGCAAAAATGCTGGCATTTCCCTAACGGCTCTCCTGTTATGCCCACGGAGTGTGTAGAACATGTTGTATTCTCTAAAGAATTTTTGCAAATAACAGGCTGGTTCAGTGTTGGCAAAGGGAAACATAAATCAGCATGATTTGTTGGCCCAAAGGGACTGTGAGTTGAGTCCTGCAGTGCAATGAGAAGAATGTTCCAGCTGTTTATGGCTATACTCAGAAAGGTAACGGGCAGGAAATATCCTGCTCCTAAATACTGGCTGATTGTCCCTATGCCCGAGAAGGAACTCTGCTCTGCCAGTACAGCCCCTTTATGATCTCTGTGACCTCAGCTATAAAACAAGGGGATTGGGCTAGATGACTTTGAATGTCTTTTCTATTGTTTGATTTCATCTTCCTTTGAAAAAGGACCCCATCCTGGTCCTTAAAGAGCTTGCATTTTAATAGGTGAGAATATAACTTGTATGAATACCAGGTGTTTGCAAATACGTTTTATCTCTGTCAGTAATTGAGGGGGTCATACAGGGGTCCTCAAACTACGGCCGCGGGTCAGATGTGGCAGCTGAGGACATTTATCCCCCTCACCCAGGGCTATAAAGTTTCTTTATTTAAAGGACCACAAAACAAAATTTTTGTTTTTACTATAGTCTGGCCCTCCAACAGTCTGAGGGACAGTGAACTGGCCCCTTATTTTAAAAGTTTGAGGAATCCTGAATAGAAGCTCTGATCATGGGAAATATACTGATGAGCTATTAGGAAGTGCTAATCTTGGGTATGGGACTATCAGTTTCTAGAATCCTCTTTTCCTCTTTTCCTTTTCCGTGCCCTTGAGAGTGACTTCCTGCTGATCATTTATTGAGCAGAAAGTGATACCTGTGTGGGATGATTGAGGTTTTCATCCTACCAGGTGACTGAATGGCATCAACTGTAGAATCTGGACTTCTGGGTCCACAATTCTACAGAGAGGTCCTACTGGACATTTTTCAGGGAACAGGAAGTAGAGAGACATGAAGCAGTGAGACTGAGAATCCCTATCTGCCATATGGGCTTCTGAGCATCAGATTCTGGGGACTGGACTCCTCTAGTGCCAGGTATTGTGAGTAATGCTTTTACCTGTTGGGATCAAGATTTACAACTGGAGAGACAAGAATGGAACAAGACTGTTCCATTGAACAATCCTAGCTCTAATGTTTTTGAGGTACCCAGACCAAGAATTGATCAAGGATTGGAGGGTGCAGGGTTTAATATTCCAAAGATTATCTATCACTCTCCAGAAACCTGGAGCAGCAGTAAGTCAGAGACAGAAAATTGACTCTTCTCCCCATTCTGCTTTTGCCTTCTCATTTAAACTTTGAGGTGTATTGGACACACACATATCTCCCACTTAGTTCCTGCTTCACTATCAGTGGGCATGAGTTCTCTTTCCTATCACCTGAGAACAGAAAGGTGGTCAGGAGGAGTTTGGGGAGATGACTAAGTGGAACGCTTTATAGAGAAACATTTAATTTATTTTCTTCTTTACTATATCTAATAATTCAAGTAGCCAGAGTGTTGATTATTAGCACCTTTTGTTTTTCAGGGATTCTGTGTAGGGATATGTGGATCATTTTATTAACAATGAAGAATTGGAAAGAGATATAGATTTCAATAATTTGGGGAAATATTTTGGACCATCTTTTGCATCATGTCTTTTATTCAGTTTTTATCTTCTTTCTTTATTATTATTTTTAAAAATTTGCCTAGATGTTTGAAGCAAAAGTAGCTCAGCAGGGGTGGGGTTGGGTTGGGAATAGGGAATAAATAGTTTTTTAGTGTCCAGTGGTGATAGTGTTTTTAAGGAAGATTCATAGAAGGACCACTTGGCTGGTGGTGTGAGTGTAATGCTATCTGCTCAGATATTGCACTCTATTTTTGCTTAATTAATGAGAAACACACTGTCATTTTGTAGACTTAAAGAAAGCAGCACACAAATCATCATATACCAAGTATTACATGGAGCCTATAGTTATAACATACATAATGAACAAATACAATAGAAGATAGAGACAGGAACAAAAAAGAGACTGAGGCAAAATGCTATAGAAAAAATTGAGCCTGGTAAAGTAGAAAGAATATTAGATTTGGTGCCAGAAAAGCTTTCATCTAATCTCCTTTCTTCTGCCTATTGACAAGGACTCACCCCACGACACATAGTTATCATCTGGGTCTGCTCACAACTGCCCTTTCCTGTGTGGGAAAGACTCGTAACAAAGCCCAAAATTGCTTATCTGCCAGGATTTGATTATCCTAACTCCCTAAATTTTGCTTTTGCTTGTAGAGATCAGCAAAATTATCCAGGGCCACACAACCTCTCTGTCAGTGAACATTTGTCTCTGTCTCACCCTATAACACACTCTTCTCATGCATCCATAACCCAGGAATCACACATTCACTCTGAACAAAGCCATCAGCCTCTGGGACCCAACCTCTGAAGGACCAAGGACTACAAATTACCTGGGGACTTGTATCCTAACAGTTATAATCTATTAATCAATCTACTAGTCATTATTTGTTAAACATCTCATTGTCCTAGGCACTCAGGATATCAATGCAAAGAATGAAAAGATTCCTGTTTGCATCCTAATGGGGGGGAGACAACGAGGATATATACAAGTACGTATGTATACATATTTATACACACATACATAGCTATATACATACACATATATATGCACATGTGTGTATACATAATAAAGAAAATAAATGCAAATAAATATGGAATAGTTAAATATAAATGCAAAATAGTTGGAGAGGAAGGGCACTAGAAATTGGGGAATCAAGAAAAGATTCATATAGAAGATTTTGATCTGCATTTCAAAAGAAAAGAAAGATTTTATGAGGTAGTGGTGAGGAAGAGTACATTTCAGACCTAGAGAATAGTTATTGTTGTGAATAAAAGACAGAGAGAAAGCCAACTTGACTGGATCATAGAGGGCAAGAGATGAAGTAATATCCAATGAGAATGGAAGGATAGTTTGAAGTCAAGGCTGAAGGGCTGAAAAAGCCAAACAGCGGAGTCCACATTTGTTTTGAGAGTCAATATTAAGCCAATAGAATTGGTTGAGTAAGAGATTGAGTAAGAATAAATTCAATAAATTGAGTAAGAATAAATACAGAAATGTATGGGATGCTCTAAAATTGGGAGATGATTAAGATAAGGAAACCATTTAGGAGACATCATTATTTGTAATGGGCTGAGGCTTGAGTTGATACACTGAGGTCCCAAGCATGTGAGGCTAAATAGTAATTGGATATACTCTATTAATATACATGCTTGAATAAAGAATGGCCCCTGCCCACTCTCTGTGCAAGTCCTGATGTGTTGTATAGGAAATGACGATTTTGGTGAGTGGAGGCAGAGGAAGAGAGGCGGGGAGAGATTGGCCTGGGTTCTATGCTGGTAGCTGCTGGTCGTGGGGCTGCTGGTCTAGCTAGCTTCTTGACTCAGCTGCACACATTGCTATCGCCCATTCTCTTCCACCTCCGATCTTTCTTCACTGAGAATAAAGATTGACGATTTTCCCCTAACCTGAATTCCTGACTCCGACTGATTTTAAAATACGCGGTCCTCACAATCATCATCATCATCATCATCATCATCATCATCATCATCATCATCATCAAAGAGATTGAAATGAAGTGGTAGCAGTGTGAGAGAACAGAGGAAGGTATATATAAACGATGATGTGAGGGCAAGATTTGGCACCTACTGGGATATATGAGTGATGAGTTGAGAATAATATCAAGGTTAGGAACCGGAGGGATTGGAATATTGGTGGATGATATTATCCAAATCACTCTCCCTTTTTAAATTCTCCCTGCTGGGCCCACAAATAACACTATCTACTTTCCCATAGTGATAGCATTCCTAATCCTGCTCTTCTTTTGAGCAGTCACTCAAACCAAACATTTACATTTCATCCACAGCACACTTAAAGTCTGCTCCATATTTTGTCACAAATTTGGAGGGCTCGGCTGATTACCAGCTTTAGGAAACTGTCCTGATACTCTCATAGTGCCTGGAGAAGTGAATGGGATTTTGGGGAAGACTTGGAGGAGTGCAATTCTTAACTAAATGAAATTTTGTGCTTTCTTTCTGTTCAGGTGCCTTCTCATTAATCTTCAATCACCTTTGTGATTTTAAGCAGGTTACTTCCTTATTATGAGCTTCACCTCTAAAATGAAGCAATTAAATTGGATGATCTCTAAGGTCTTTCTAGCTTTAGATTTGGAACTGATTCGATTCCTAAACTATTAACTAGATGTGGACATGGGAGTTGATGAGGGAAGGAAGGCTTTTTGGAAGAGATAATTCCTGAGTTGGGCCTTGAGGGAAGAGTAGGATTTTAATGTTTAGAGAGGGAAGGAGGGAATACATATCTGGAGATAAAGCTTGAAGTCAGATTGTGGAGGGTTTTAAATAGGGGTAAGTTAGGAGAAGCTTAGAAAAATTTGGAGAGCTGATTGTTAAATTTTCAGGGTGGGCATTTGCACCTTAGAAATTGGCAAATGATGATCGATCACATACTACAAACATCAAATTGCTTACTGTCTCAGGAAGGAGAAAGGTAAGGGAGTGAGTAAGAAAATCTGGAATTTAAAATTTAAAAAAAATGAATGTCAGGGGCAGCTAGGTGGCTCAGTGGATAGAGCACCAGTCCTGAAGTCAGGAAGACCTGAGTTCAAATGTGACCTCAGACATTTAACACTTCCTAGCTGTATGACCCTGGGCAAGTCACTTAACCCCAATTGCTTCAGCAAAAAAAAAAAAAAGTTAAAAATTGTCTTTACATGTAACTGAGGAAAAATATATTATTAAAAAAGAAATTGGCAAATGCTACACATTGGGTCTTGATTTATTGTTATTTAGACTATGATTATTTAGACTTAAAAAAGAGATGGAGAAAATGGCAAAAATTCAGATTAAATTTTAAAGTGTGTCATGAGCACATTTTCTCCCCCATTGGACATCTAGTTGTTCAGCATGACCTTTAACTTTAAATAACAGGATCAAGAGTTGTGTAATTAAAACTAACTGAGAGGCAGTATATTGTAGTGGACAGAGAGAACTGATCTCTAAGCAGGAAGATAATTTGGCTTCAAGTTCTATCTTAAACACATTCTGTCTATAAGACACTGAACAAATCCCTTAGTTTCTCATTAAGAAATGTTCTAGATTAGAATTTCTTAAACTTTTTCCATTTGCGACCTTTTTTGCTAGAGAAATTTTTATGCAAGCCTCTCTTGAATCTGAGCTAAAGTGTTTCTGGCAGCATTCAAGCATGTGCAGTGCAAAGTGTGCATGTTGCGTGTTCAGAACCAAGGCCACAGTGAAGTCACACAATGCAACATGGGTAAATGCTGCCAGAGACACCTCAAATTCATTATGCATTTGACTTTGAATTAATTTTTGGCAATTGCTTTCAGAAATTTTTTACTATTGATAAATTTTTTGCAACTCCCACATTTAGATTACACAACCCCTATGGGGTCATGACTCATAATTTAAGATGCTTTTTTCTAGCTAATTCTTTAAAAAAGACTATATTGTAGAGAAGATGCTGACCTGTGCTGGTAAAGGGAATTTCCTCATCTGGGAATACCCTATACTTATATCTCTAGGACTAAAGGAACTTATGAGGCTAGGAATGAGAGAACAGAGAAAAATCTGTATTTTGTTTATATAGTTTATTTATCTGTATAAAAATAAGGATGTTGACTCCTGGGAATCATTATCTATCTGGCATAGTTTAAACAAGGGCATTAAGATGTTCCCCCAAAAGCTTTGAAACCACTATTTTTTTGAAATAAATATGTTTGATATCTAAGCCCTTTTCAGACTTTTTGAAGCATGAAGCTCTATTAGAAGGTGATAATATGCTCTGGAAAATTTGGGTTACTTCAAACAATAGAGATGGTCATTGGTGAGTAAATGATGAAATACTAATTATTTTGAATTGAATGAGTCTCAGATTGTTATGGTGTATTGCTCTGAAGAGGTGAAAGTATCCCATGAAGGAATGAATGAAAAAAGCATTCATTAAGTAACTATCGTGGATTGGACATTGGGATGGGCATCCAAGGCCCTGTCCTCAAGAGTTTACATTCTAATATGGGGAGACGATACCCACTGGGAGTGATGGCCAGGGAAAGTTATTTTGGTCCAGGAAATTATGAGATTGGTAAATTAATGGGGCAACCCACTGACATGCTCCTTTTTAGAAGCAATAGAAGGATTGATTTGATAGTAGGGCAGAAGATATTCAGAAAGAAGTTGAGAACTCATGATCCCAGTGAGATCAGAGCATGGGGCTTTAGTTCCTCACAGGTAAATTCTCAGGAAATCTGGTTTGGAGGGTGGGTCAGTAATAGACACTGTTGTGAATTTAGGGGATTATCACTAAGTAAAGTCAGCCCGAGCCATCCTGGATACAGACTACGGACACAGAAATCTCATCCATAAGGAGAAGCACAGAATATATAAAGGGCAGTACATCAATATATTTCTGGCCTAATACTTAAATCCAGTCTCGTTGCAGTTGCTGAGTGACGGGGAAAGTAATTTAGCCTCTCTGAATTCTGGTTTCTCCATATAAAAATGGGATTAGTAATCTTTTGAAAGTGGTATATATACTAAGGTTCTGACCTCTGGAGAGCATGCCCTTCTCCTTGGAAGGGTTAATCCATCCAGCTTCAGAACTCTGTCCTGCTGGTGCCTTGTTCTGATTGGTGAGGGAGTGAAGGGGAATGAGAGGGTGCAAACTCACCTCCCCTGCCTGCTCCATCTAGCCACTGAGAGACCACGCTTCCCTTTCAATCCTGGCAAATATAGGGACACCTGTGCCCACTCTGGTGAGCTCTGGCTCACACTCTGGTGTCAGCCATGGGGACAGCCTTTTCCTCTTTCCACAAATATTTTCCATCTCTTACTTTGGGACCAGTAAATAACCAAATCAGTACTACCTTTGCTTCCGGAGAGGGCATAACGATCAGTTGTGCTGTGGCTCCACTCATCATCCCTGTTACTTTCCACATGAAAATTCCCTTCTCTGGCCACCACTGCCTTATATACACACACATAAACACACCTACACACATGTATATACATGTTTGTGTGTGTAATGTATATTTAGATAGCATATTTATTTATACACATACATGCACACACATTTGTATGTATACATACACACATACATATATTTTATTTGTAAAATATATATTCTACATAATTATTATCTACATAATATATTAAACATAATACAAAATATATTAAAACAAAAAATATAAAAATAATACAAAATAAATAAAATAAATAATAAAATAAACATATTTTGTGTATAAATTATATATTGGATGTTTAAATAATATATTTTATACATATAAAATATAAATATATACATTAACATTGTCCTTTGTTCTTGAAGAGGACCATGACATAGGGAGATGATACCATGACATCCAAGTGAATTGGATTGAAGTGAGGGAGGGCTGTGCAAGGTCACCCTCCTTACTTTTCCCTCCAAAGTCATCTGGGTCCAGATCAGGATGACTAGAGATGGCCAGGGATGCAGGGAGAGACTTTGCCCTTTTTAAGCTAAAGTCTTCCAACAGGTCTCCATTTGACTGAGGCTGTACCCATGTAGTGTTTAAAGCTAGATAGAAATTGAGGCAAAGAATGGCCTCTTTCACCTAGTTAAAAAAATCTAAACAAATTAATCAATCTGGGAGGGAGTAAGTTACCCACAACCTTACCTCAGGATAACTAGCTCTGACTCTCTGCCTTTCTTCATCAGATCTATTTTAATCATGTGCACAGAGCTGTAGGGATAATAATACCTAAAATTACCTATTTTATAAAATTGTTATGAGTTAAGCATTTTGCAAAGAGGCGACCTACTCACAGTGTGGGGGTTCAAGGAGGACCAGCACCTCTGGTATGAGGGCTTGCCCTTTTCAGGGCTCCTCATCCATCTTTGGTATCCACCTGGCATTCATCTCTCACCTGTGGCTCCAAGAAGCTATAGCATGAGCAATAGCCACACCCTGGGAAAACTGTCTCAGTGGATGGGCTAAATAAGATTGAGGGTATCTCAAACTCATCAGTGAGTTAGCGGGATGTCTACCCCAAGTAGGGTGGAATGGATGGATGAGAATAATTTGTTTTAGTAGCCATGAAGGTTGGTGAAGGAGGCATTGTGGAATAATTAGAGCTTGGTTAGATGGACAAGATGTCATGGTTATCCAGTATATACAGGGCCATCTCCAGTCATCTTGACTTTGTCTTACCACTGGACATTGATGACTCTAGGAGAGAGAGTGAAACTGATGACTCTGCCTCACTTAAATCCAATTCACTCATGAGTTAAAACATCACCCCATGATGTCATTATTCCCTTTCAAAAACAAAGGACAAAAAACCCTATATGTCTATATAATTTATAATATACACATATAATAAGGGGATATTATATATATTATATATATCATATATTATAATAACTGGCACAATTCCTGATACATAGTCAACGTTTAATAAATACCTTTTCATTCATTCATTCATTGTGTGATGTTGCCAGTAACAAAGTGATAATTGTTCTAACTCTTGTAAGTGGTAGGGATTTAAATGCTTTGAATCTCCTGGGGAAACGGATGAGTGGTGGCAGACACTTATAATCTCATTCAGCAACCTTATGCTAATGTCACAATAATAACATTTATAAGAGTCCTACATGAAAGTGTGTGTAGGTCTCCATGCAAATCCATCACTGCAACAAAAACTCCCTTAACTACATGGTCCTACTGAAGGAGGGTCACTTATCTTTAATAACCAATGCAAAGCTCAGTGGGATAACTAATTCCCCTCAGAATACGAATTCAAAAGGTATTTAACAGAATGGAATGATGGGGGTAAATTTGAGAAGATGAATTTTAATAGGAACAAATATAAAACCCTGTGCTCAGGTTGAAAAGATCAATGGCACAAGTATAGGTAGAAGAAAACACTTTGGGGTTTTAATGAACTTCAAGTTCAATCTAGCCGAAGAGTCTGATGTGACTGCCAAAGTAAGTTAATGCAGCAGATCTTAGGAAACATTAATAGAATTATGAGTAATAGAATCACATCTAGAAAAATGAAGACAAATGATTGTTGCTATACTCTGTGCTGAACTCCATATGTGGAATATTGCATCTAGTTCTGCTCAACATATTGTAATAGGGACATTGTCAAATTGGGTCATATCCAGAGCAACATAATCAAGATAGTGAGGGATGTAAAAACCATACCATTTGATGATTTGCTGAGGATGTGTAGCTGGAAAAGGAGAAATGAGACACATGCTTCTTTTTATTCTAGAATAACATATCTGACTCTTTGTGATTCTATTTATGGTTTTCTTGGCAAAAATACTGGAGTAATTTGCCATTTCCTTCTCCAGCTCATTTTTACACATGGGGAAACTGAAGCAAATATGGTTAAGTGACTTGCCATGGTCACACAGCTAGTAAGTGTCTAAAGTTACATTTAAACTCAGGTCTACCTAACTCCAAGTCTGGGGTTCAAACTATTGAGCATCCTAACTGAACTTTGAAACGTTTGAGACTTCAAATATTTGAAGGGCTAGCATGTGGAAGAGTCAAATCAAATTAGTAAGACTGAGAAAGTTCTTACTAACTGTGAGGCACTGTGCTAAGCTCAGAGGATACAAATAGAAGGGAAAAAATTCTTGCCCTCAAGGAGCTTATGTTCTAAGTGGGAGGAAGAGGACACATAAAAGGGAGCTGAAAATGGGCTTGGGAGGTAGCATAAACACCAAAGTCTGGAGAATAAAGGATAAAATTGGTCTGACTACTTACACAAAATGGGGGTTCTAAGAAGTAATGACCAATGAGAGAAGAGGAATTAGATTTATTCTGCTTGACCTTAGAAGGAAGAACTAAGATCAATGAGTTATGGAAATACAGATTTTGGCTCATGGTAAGAACAAACTAAGAATTGGAACTATCCAATAAAGGAATGGATTGTATTATAGTCATTTCCCATTACTGGGGCTAGAGGGATACTGTGAAGGGTGGGGTATTCATAGATTATGAGTTAAGGAGGTTTGAATGTACAGATTCCTAGGTTTCTTTGACTCTAAGATTCTGTGGTTTGGGAAAGTTTCCAAAGACTGTAACAATCGCAACTCTTTGTAGCTTTGAGAATAACAGAGTCCCTTAGCATAACAACTCAAATGCAAACCACCAGATCATGGAAGATTGCTGACCCCCAAGTGCTCTCCCCACCCCACCTCAATTCAAACTAAATTCCTTATCCTGAGCCCACCGCGGGGAATCCTGATTCATGGTCTCTTCAACAAGCTTCCAAAACAGAATTTCTGGGGAAATACACAATCTTTCCTCTAGATAATGAATTACTAATGACATGTTGGCTTCACTATGAGAAATGGGTGGTAAATGTGTCAGGCTTTTCAGCAAATTCTCCCTTTATGTAAATAATTGCCCAAGTCAAAATTATGTATTAAATTCAGCCATTCTCTACTCGACATATTTGAGACTTAAAATTATTTGTTGCTAATGCAGGATGTTGCAGTTTATTGTAGGTAGTAATTAATGCTTCTCTTCCACCAATAATTATTTTGCACAGAAGTAAATAAATTAATAGAGTTGTTTGTTAGGCTTTTTTTTTCTCTCCTAGTGTGAGAATGGAAGGTTTTTATTCCTTTGAATGCTGCACAAGAACTATGTTCCCTAGAAATTCCTTTCTTGGAGACTATAATGTATTAAAGATTACAACAGAAGCCGAGGTAGGAAAAATTGCAGGGCTATTAAGTCATCTGCATCAGATGACACAACAATAGTATTTCTCCAAAGAGCTCAAAGCACTTTAGAGACCATTCAATTCATTCCTAGAAAATCTCTATGAGGTAGGAAGGGAGGCATTCTGCAACCTAATGGAGAACATCTAAGTAACCAAAATATTGCCTATTTCCTTAGCAGGTTAATACAATTTATATATTTATTAGGGCCCTGTTTATATACTTCATTATCAATCTTAATGCTTTGTTTGTATTATTGGGTTGTTTTATATTCATTAAAGTCATTAGGACTCATGAATAAATGAAAATGTGTTTGAATTTCCATGAGCATGTTTGAATTTCACTTTTTAATTTCACAGCACAAAATCAAGCCTATTTAATACTTTCCCATAGTGATTACTGCCATCAAGGCATGGCTTGTCATTTAAATCAACAAATCATTACCCTTCATATTGGAAGGCCCATATTGCATATCTGCCATAAGTAAGACCACTTCTTGTTGGTCCCCTGTTGTTGAATTTAACCATGTCAAGTACAGTTATGCTTAGATTATTTGTCCAGATATTAGAGTTGTCTAATGAGCTTGCTGGTTTCACCTCTTCCTCTAGCTGAACTAATATGAACAGAGATAGGGCTGTTGGGGATGACTCTTTCTCTCTCTCTCCCCCACTTCCCTGTTTCCCTTCCTTTTCCCCTCTCTCTCTTCTTTCCTTCCCTTAATCCCTCCCTTCCTTTCTTCCACCTCTTTTTTTCTTTTCTTTTATTCTCTCTTTTCTTCCTTCCCTCTTTCTCTTCTTCCTTCTTCCTTCCTCTTTTCCCCTTCCCCTTTCTTCCCAGTTCTGTCCCTTTGTCTCTCAAGATATGGAAGGGACTTACCAGACATGATTTTCTATGTTCTGGAGCCATTTCAAATGGCTTTTTCCATCTAATGAGTTGGAAAAGGCCATAGAAAACTGGTACCTCAGGCTGGGAGTACACATTAGAAGTGGGACTGATGGGAAATGTTAGAGAGAAGAATGGATTCTGGTGGACTCATGTATAATAACTTGAAAATTTTTCTGATAGTTACCCTGCCCTCAATCATTGATCAAGTGATTTTATTATTAATTATCTAGGTTTTAGAATCATAATATTCTTGAACCTCAAAAAGACATCACCTTTTACGTCACTTGATAGATGAAGAATAATGGATGCATTCTCTTTTCAGAGACTAACTCTTCCACTTGAGATCTTGACCCCGTGATATCTTTTCTAGTTCTCAAAGAATTTTCTATTTTAAGGGACCAGGGAGGAATTTTTATAATGATTGAGATTTGAGGTTAAAGAAATATGATAATTAGCTGGGGAGAGAGGAAGAAAGGGGTAACTGTGTCTTAAATTCTGGCTTCTCATCGAATTTCCCTGTTGTGAAGCCCTGTATTCCCTCTAGAGTTCTGATGAGTTTTCTTAGCATCTCTCTTTAAGTAACAGATGCATAATCCTTCAACTGTGATGAAGTTCATGTGGTGGCTAATTGGGAAATAAAACAAAGATTTATTGGTGGAAATATATGAAAAGGTAGTCATTTGGTAATGGATGCCGAGTCCTGAGCCAAGACCCCATTTTTCTTATTCTTTTTTATTATATATCTTTGCTTTGAATTCACAATCAGCTTTTTGAACTTGCAAGAGAAGCGTTGTTATCCCGAAGTACCATGACCTTGAAAATAGCGGAGAAGGAGACCACATCAAGAGAATTTAGATGGTTTGCTTGTACCTGTGGCTTAAAACTGGGATTCTCCTTTGTACTTCTGTGACAGCAGTGCAAGCTGAGAGGATGTCGCTGGGGACGACTGAAGTGTTACAACAACAACCCACACCTTGTTCTTCCTTTGCTTTCATTGAAAAGCAGGCTGTCTTATTCTTAATCACCCAACTAATTAATTAATTAGCCGGTCAACCAGCAAGGTAGTGCAGTACATAATTTGGACACGCGGTGGTGCTACATTCAAATTGCCAATAGAGTGATTTCACTTGAGTGTATTCAACGCCTCTGCCTGGGACTCTTCAAAAACATATATCTGCTTCTCAATAATAGGGCACTTGCCTAGGAAATCATAGCCTACTCCGTGCTCTCCTAATGTTTTTATATAGCGTGGGTGCTGATCTTGGTTCAATTAATTTTTATTTTTTTTTTTAACTAAGGGTATGAAAAAAAGAAAATGGAACCTTGCTATGAAGTATTAAAGTTATGAAAGCTTCTTTTTTTTTTTTATTAGCTTTTTATTTTCACAACATATGCACAGATAATTTTCAACATTCGCCCTTGCAAAAGCTTGCAAAAAGCTTTCAAATTTTTTCCCCTCCCTTCTCCCCACCTCCTCCCTGAGATGGCAAGTAATCTAAACACGTGGAATTCTTCTATGCATATTTCCACAATTACCATGCTGCACAAGAAAAATCAGATCAAAAAGGAAAAACCTGAGAAAGAAAACAAAATGCAAGCAAACAACAACAGAAAGAATGAAAATTCTATGTTGTGACACACACTCAGTTCCTACAGTCCTCTCTCTGGATGCAGATGGCTTGCTCCAGCACAACATCATTAGAACTGGCCGGGATCATCTCATGGTTGAAAAGAGCCATGTCCATCAGAATTGATCATCGTATAATCTTGCTGTTGCCATGTACAATGATCTCTTGGTTCTGCTCACTTCATTTAGTGCCAGTTCATGGCTTTGCCTCCACATCACATCTGGTAAAATGCTTCAACCTTGCTTGCCAGCCAGCCAGTCACCCAACCATCCCACTACTCCTTGCTACCACTGTTCCTCTCTGCATGGACTTGACCCTTTTTATTAGCCCCGATAGTTTCCTTCTCCACCTTATTCTGCAATAGTTGAAATCCCCACATCTGGCACATTCAGGTTCCAAGGCCCTAGTACTTATCTTTGGAAGTCCCGCTCCAAAGGGCTCAGTTTAGGTGATTGGTGACTCAGTGTGTGCTCATTTCACCCACTATAGATCCTGGCTGGTCTTAGACATCTGACCACACTTTAGATTCATATCCCATCTAGTCACCTGCCCAGTTTACTTTCTTATCACCAACTATTCTCTTCCCTTCTTTCTACCCTCTCAGAACAAAGCACCCTTCTTTAGTCAGAATTCTCCTATATGTACTGTTTTCTTGAAGAAGTATATAATCTCCTTGAGGGTTAAGGACTACCTCTCCCTTTTCCTTTTCCCTGCCCTCTTCTTTTAAAAAATCCCCTGACACAAAGTAAATATTTGATAAATATTTTTTCATTCAATCTGACTGAACTTTAATATTAATATTTCAAAGGCAATCCACAATGTGGTCACATTTTATTGCACAAGGTAGGCAAAACTATAAAGAAACTGCTTTGTCTAATCATATGCCAAACTAAAAACCTACTGCTGAGCTCTCCCAGCTTTCCAGGCCTAAGGATGGATTAGGGAAAGAAGATGCATGCTTCTGTGACAGAATTTACATAAGGTGAGTATAGTACAGGGAGAAAGGTGTATCTCTCTGCCTCCTGTTTATCTTTCCTTCTCGTTGTGTGATAGGTGGCCATTACCAGTGCTCTGGTATTCTCCCTAGAAATAATTCTTATTGCAGTTTTGGCCAGCAGTTTGTATTTCTCATCCAGTTTTCAGATCTCAGCTCTGGCTAATCCTAGTCTCAGTAGATAACATCTTCAGTGCCAAAATAGAAATAGCAATAACAATGTTAGATCATGGCTGAACGAATAGAAATCCGTTCCTTTCCTCTCCTCTCTCTCTCTATCCCTTCCTCTCCCTCTCCCTCCTTCTCTTCCTCCCCATCCCCTCTCTTTCCCCCCTTTTTTCTCTCCTCCTTTCTTTCCTTCCCCCTCTCTCCCCCCTCCCTCCCTTTTCCTCTTTCCTCTCTCCTTCACACACACATATCCTGTCCTTTTCTCTTTCTCCTCTTCTTTCTCCTCCTCCTCTCCCCTTATCCACCCACTTTTCAGTTTCCAGACTATGGGAATAAACTTCAGACTAGCCAGCCAAATGGAAAGAGTCATATGCCATAAATTTTATTCCAGGGCAAAACCTATACCCCAAAACCCCATCTATGGATCTTTCTCATGACTCCATTTCTGCCATAAGCCAATCCTTGGGCAGTTCCTGTTTTCTTTGTTTTGTTGACTTAGATTCTCTGTGGCATCTCTGTGTGGCCCTACACAGATCACACTTATTTCAGACTTTATTATACTTCCATTAATCCTTTATATCCAGTCAATTAGTCCTATCACCTATTATTCCTTTCAAATGTTTCTTTCCCTTACTGCAGCCTCCATATCCTCATCACCACAGAACTTGATTAATACAATAGCCAGTTAACTGTATACCCTACTTCCAAGCTCTCTCCCTTCTAATTCAAAAGGGCAACATAGCAGTATGCTTTACTACTATATTAATATTCCTGAAATACTTCTTTTATCATGACACTCACCTGTCTAAAACATTATAGTTGTGCCAGTTTCCTCATACTTAAAATATATTATCCTAGCTCTGTCATTCACCAACTGTGTGATCATGGGAAAGTCATTTATCTTCTTTGAGACCCAGTTTTCTAATCTGTAACATGGGAATCATAATATCTCTGATACCTGTCTCATAGGATTGTTATAAAGGTAAAATGGAATTATGAATGTAAAGTTCTTTTCCTATTATTATTATACTCCTACTGCAGTATCTTTATGTTGTTCCCTACCTCTTCAGTTTTTTTCCCCTCCACCCATTGAACCCTATTCATTGCCCCTTTCCTCCATGAAAACTTCTCAGATATTAATATCTCCTTTTCCTGGTCTCCTATATGCCAATTTGTATTGTTTGTTGCATAAATGCTAGACCTATCTTCCTAAGTAATCTGTAAGTTCCTAGAGAGAAGGGACCATGATTTTATTGAAAATATTGAGAATGAGAGAGGTGTAGGAAGACTAAAGATGGGGAAATGTTCCAAATTTTAAAAAAGCAGGACTAGCAAACCAGGTCTTTTATGATCACTTACAAAGGAAAGATATAATCACTAGAAGTGGACATACATTCCCCCAAAGCAAGGGGAGGACTGCTGAACAGGTATTGGCGTGCTCAGCTGATACAGTTCCCCATGTGGAAATTCCTTGCTCTCCAAATTAGGACATGTTCAGAATTCTGTGATTAGTTCCAGTATGCTAACTATATGATGAAGAGGCAGACCTTTGATTGCCATTTTAAGTCCTTTCTTTCCGTCTTAAATGAAAGAGATTGGAAATAGCTATGACCTTGTGAGCTCTGAAAAGTCAAGAGTAAACCATCAGAATCAAGGAGTCAGAATCCACACCAAGATTTACCAGAAGCCAGAGCATGAATATTAAAGTGAAAAGACCTGATTGGCTGAATAGAGCAGTAGCAGAAATGCAGATTCACTCATCCATCAACCATGTAATATTTGATAGTGAATATGGCAGGGTAAAAGCCTTATAGAAAGTGAGCCCACTTATCCCAGGGACTAAGGAGAAAATATATCTTTAGGGTGTTGTCAGGAAATGTTTATAACTTGTGCTATCTTTGTAAAAAAAAACCAATTTTAATTGATTCCAATTTTAATTGATTAAATGGAAGTAAGGCACTACATGCTTGTGATTATCAGAAGAGAAAACACACTAGGGAAAGATTCCCCACATTAGGGAAGGAATTTTCTTAACCTCTCAGACATACTCTGAAAACTCTGAAGGGAAGATGTAGCTTTCTTATCTCTACTGTTACACAAGTCATAACAAACTATTCTTATTTCTCTTTTTGATAGTGTTATTAGGATGATAAATCAGAGGACTATTATATCTTGATTTAATTGAAAACACATTAAATCTTGATTTGAGGAAAGCATTTGATAAAACCTCTTAAGTTGTCCTTGGGGATAAGGTGGAATATTATGGACTGAAAATAGTGAATTTACTTGTTTCTGTATCTGGTTGATCATATACAAAGGTAGAGAGGCAAAGTATTTAATAAGTGCTTACTGTGTATCAGGCACTCTGGACAAAGAAAAGTCCCTGCCATTTGCAAGCACATATTCGAATGGGGACCAGCAACATACAAATAAGTGCTGGAAAGTGGATGGTATAGTGTGGAGATAGCTGTGAAGAGAAGTTAATGGCTGTTTTGGGGCATGATAAAAATAAAGCTCAACTTTGATAAAATAGGCTGGTTCTAGAAATGGAATATGAGTTTCTGATGGAGAGGGGGGTGGAGGCTAACGTGAAGGGGAGCATAGTTTAGAGATGATCAGGAAACTGATAAATCACTGGAAGGTCTGTAATGGCTCAACTCCTGGTTTTATCCTGAAACTAATCCTATTCAGCATTTTTATTTATAATTTGAGTGAATAATGAGTAAAAAAGTATTCTTATCAAATATGCTGCTGTTGATGTGGAACTGGGGAGAACCTCATTAACAAAATATGTGATGGAATCAAGATTCAGTGATAATTCGCAATGATTAAACTAATATTATATCATTTAGTGGACAAATGTAGGCTAAGAAAAAAGATCAGTCACAGAACTACAGAATAGGATCAGGGATGGACTTCTAACTTGATGATAATTCATTTTAATAAGATCTTTCAATTGCAAGCTTAATGCAGGTCAATAGTTATGAAAAAAGTTAAACCAATCAGAGGTTGCCTCAGTGGAAGTTTAAGGTTCTTTGTTTCATCTTGTCCTAAAATGGTCAGATCACTGCCAACACAGTAGTCTCTAGTCAAGGTGATGGAATAGGGAGAATTGTGTTCATTTCTCAGTGTTAGATAGAATATATCTAGAATATATAGAATGTATCCAGAGTTGGGTTATCAGAACTAAGAAGTCATTTTGCATGAAGAATCGTTAACACAACATAACAAAACAAACCTGGAGATTCTTGTCTTGACAAAGACTTGGGAGGGAGGTGGGAGAAGTTTGAAGGAGGGAAAATGAGAGATAGGATAATGCTTTCAATTATCTTAACAATCATCTGCCAGGAGGAAGTAGGATTATATTTATTCATAGGATATTGTAATTTAGAACTAGATGGGAACTTTTAGAACATGGGTATTTTGCACTTATAACTGGGACTAGCCTTTCAGAACCTACAGTCACTTGTAATCTGATATGGCATCAGAGTACAGTTTTTGGGAGGAATAACAGTAATAATACTAGTCCAAATATATGTAATTCTTCATAACATACAACATACTTGGTTCACCATAAATTTGTGGACTGAACAAAACCTGCATTATTAGCCTTATTTTACAGAAAAGAGAACTGAGGCAGAGAGGGGGCCCAAGGTCAGAGCCAGGACCTTACCTGAGGCCTTCTGACTCTAAATCCAGTATTCTTTTTGCTATTTATATCCTGGGTGTCTCTCCCAATGAAGAGGAGGGCAACCAAAGAAACATGTTATATATCATAACATTCTTGAAATAAATTATATGGTATCTGTTCATAAGTAAAGGATGCTAGCTTTCAGTGTGTCTGAAGAAGAGTTTTTGTGGACTGAAGCTTAATAAGAATTCAGTGTGATATGGTAGTTGAGAAAGTGCTAACAGTTTTAGGCTGTATTAAAAATGCATAGTATCCAGGGAGGGGGTGCCATATGGAATGCTGGGCACCCTATTTTGGGAAGGGTGTTGATGAATTTGGAGCTTGTCCAGAGGAGAGTGTCAAGGATGATGAAAGACTTAAAAGTCAAGTCATTTGAGTATTGGCTGAAGGAACTAGGGATGTTTCATCTGGAGAAGAGAAGACTCATGATGGGACGTAACTATTGTCTTCAAGTATTTGTTCATTTGTTTTTGGAGGCATTCATAGTAAAATGACTTACTTTCCACTATTTCATTAGATTGATTAATATTACTACTACTTTCTGTTGTTATTGGGAATTGTGAATAAAAAATCAGGAAGACATGGGTTCAAACCCTGCCTTTGACATATATTCATTATGTGACCATAGATTAATCACTTAACCATACCCCAGGCAACAGGCTAAGGCTATAAATTATAGTTGAGTCATCAATTTGTATGAGTAGAAGTAGTTTCTACACTAGGGAATTAATTCTCTTTAAAAATGAAAGTGGATGACATCAAGCTCTATGTGATACTATACCCTACCCCTAAATCTAACTCTATCTCAAACAACTCCTTTATCTGGTATATTCTTTTCCTAGTCAAGTCTAAATGTCATTTGGATTCTCTAATGTAGAATTCTCAATATGTATTCAGGAAAGGTAGGAACTTGAAGATTTCAAACTTTGATCCCAGAGGCCATGATGAGTCAACTGATGAAAACAATATCTGCAGTTATCACAGTCTCCTCCAGAGAAGACAAATTGAGTGTAAAGATATCAAGGAAAAGACGGTAGCTAACTATGTTAAGAAACTTACTGGCATCCTATCATCAAAGCTAAATGGGAAGAATATTGAGTTAAAGAAATTAATACTTATATAAAAGCAATCAAATTATATTTTTGGAACTATAAAATGGACCATAATAGGTTTGGGAAATATTTTAACAAAAACATAAGTAACATCAATGAAACACAGTGCTTATTTCTATAAGGGGCATAGAAAGGCATATTTTTCATCAAAAAAGAGGAAGAAAATTGGAAAATATTTTTATATTACATAATAAACATTAAAAATGTACAGAAATGTTTTTGGAACAAGTGATATAACTTCACTGAGCAATTAAAAAAACTATGGGTATATGCCATTGGATTTATTGAATATAATTGAAATTTGTTTAGCTCTGGATGGAATTTATGGAATATCTAAGATTCAGGAATGGAATCAAAAGGCCCTCCATGGGGAACAACCACATGAGCTTAGTCAATAATCTATCGACAAAGAAGTATCACACAGATGGCCTTCTTGAGGATTTATTTACAGAAACAGAGGGATTTATTATTGAAATTCAGGACTAGATAATTGCCATAAAAATTGTAGATTAGTCACTCTTAGAAAAGCCAAACTTAGTGATCAATGTAGATTTTGCAAGGAAGCAGTAGAAACTATGCAATACATTATTATACTTTTTAAAATTTAGTATATACTGAATACCAAGCAAGACAACCAACGGCTAGAGTTATGTAGGAGAAATTTTCGTGGACTTGTAAGTGACAAATACAATCTTCAAAATACCCTAGGGACTCAGCCAATAAATTGTCTTGGGACTGAACCATTATTCCTTCCTGCACTATTTTTCATAGCCACCTGGACAAAACATTGATCCATAAAAATTTAAGAGCAATGTTTTTTTAAAAATCTATTTCCCCATATTAAATACTCATAATCTTCAAGATACATGGAACAAAAAGCTTTGCAGCAACATATCTGAGGATGTAAAAAATCATGTAGGAACCAAATGAGGTTATGTATCATCCTTGTTCTATTTTCTATAGGAGTGGTATTAGTGATGATTTCTGCAAGCTTATAGAGGGATGAGCTTATAGCATAATGTTTTATTCAACTACAAAAGAACTTATTTTATCCATTGTGCAATTATATGTTGAACATAATGATAATAGCTAGCATTTATATAATGTTTTAAAGTTTTCAAAGCACTTAGCAAATATCTCAATTTATCCTCAATGATTATGGAAGATAGGTGGTATTTTTTATTCCTATTTTGTAACTGAGGAGGAAACTGAGACAGACAGTGGTTAAGTGACTTGCTTAGAATTACATAGCTAATAAGTATCCAAGATTGGATTTGAATTCAGATCTGGCCTTATTTTTTTATTAAATCTTTTTATTTTTCAAAATATATGCATAGATAATTTTGCAACATTAACTCTTGCAAAACCTTGTGTTCCAATTCTCACTCCCCTTCTTCTACTCCCTCTCTTAGATAGCAATTAGTCCAATATATGTTAAACATGGTAGAAATATATGTTAAATCCAATATATGCATGCATATTTATATTATTATTTTGCTGCACAAGAAAAATCAAATCAGCAGGTCTGACTTTAGATTCAGCATTCTCTTTCCTGCACCACTTAGATAACAGGACAACAACCTGTCACAACACCATATCTAGCTGAATCTTGTGGAAAATGCAGAGAAAAGTATGATAACAATTAGTATGATAGATGATCAGTCTTCATATTACAAATGCAACTTTGAAATATCCTGGAGAATTCATCCAATAAACTTCATGGGAACTGGATAATTAATTCGTACCAAATTGTTATTCATAAATCTCATTGGTCATAACATTAATCAGTGAAAGATGCTGCCATATCAAATATGCACAATCTCCAAGCTACAAGGAGCAAAAAGCTTTAAAAATATAGAGACTTAGCAGAGATCAATATTATGTGGGAACAGGCAGAGCATTACTGTTGTTTTATCTTATCCTGGAGTTGCCCCAATGATGCTTTCATTGAGCCTCCAGAGGATGACCTTACATCCTAATACTTTTATTCAACTACAAAATTAGCAAGTATAAAAAGAATAATAGTGGGATAGAATCTTGTTCTAGGACCACATGTATCTGAACCCCATCAACAAAGATGAGAATACCTAAGTAATGATAACAATAATGACAACAGCAACAGTTTTGCATTATTTTAATTCCCTTTCCTTTTGTAAGACTAAAGATTTTTATATCACTTTTGACTTAAATCTCTGATTTCCAGAAGTCCTTTTCCCTACTCTGAACCTCATTTTCTCTCTATGTGCTGGACGCCATTGTTTGCAGTGGGGATAGCAGCTTGAGATGAGTGAAGGGAAAGGGAACTACTTACAACAGGGATGTACAACAAGATTATGTGAAGGCAGCTCAGATAAGAGCAATAAAAACAGGCAATATTAGTATAATTTACCACTGGATAATAAATCAGCTTTATACAGCTGATAGTTTACTGGCCATTTACATGTCTTGTGTCTTAGTCAGATGGGGCCGCTTGCTGGTAATTTGTGAAGCTGGAGGTAATGAAAACAGAATCGTCACTCCCTGAACCAGAGAGAGCGATGAAATTCCCTATCTCTCTTTGTACGCGTAAAAAATTGCAAGGTTGGTCCCTTGCATCTAATGGAGAAATGAACAGGTTCATGACAGCTGAATCAATAATAGATT
Source organism: Sarcophilus harrisii (assembly GCF_902635505.1). Lineage (NCBI taxonomy): Eukaryota > Metazoa > Chordata > Mammalia > Dasyuromorphia > Dasyuridae > Sarcophilus > Sarcophilus harrisii. The sequence continues at coordinate 314,852,524 of NC_045426.1, read as the reverse complement.
TCAGAGGAATGGAGTAGTTTATCAAGTGTCCATCTGTGATTATAGCTCTAAAAATGATTTCCCCAAGTCTTGTAATTTTTCTCTTTACAATTAGTTAGCACTGAGGTCTGGGAAGAAGAAAATGAGAACTGTCCTGTGCTTGGGGAATTACTGAGAATGGGAGCTGAGGAAGATAGTAAGCAGTACAGTACGGGGAGACATTTCATTTCAGTCTTGTTTAGAAAATCAAACTTTCATTTGCCTCTAGTCATAATAAAAGTGTTATGAATTATATATGGCAACCTCAATGAAAAAAAATGCAATTTGTATATGCTCGATTAGGACCTGGAGCTGTTGCCTGGTGCTGACTTTCAATAGCAAATGATTTTTTTTTTTTCCCAAAGAGCCTCAGCTAAGTAGAGCTCAACTCTACCTGTAATCATCCTTGCCATTTGAGAGGCTATAAATATGGATCTTAGAAAAATGACAGTCAGGTTTGGGTTTGTGACTCTGCAATTTTTTCATACATCGTTGGATTTGATCTAATATGTCCATACATATGCAAATTATCTTGGTCAAGTGTTTTGTCTTTTGCAGTGTTCAATTTCCAAGTTGCCTCCCATTTATTTACCTTTTTTTGGTGGGGTGTATGTTGGAGAACTTTTCTTTTGACAAAACTGGAGATGGAGATGACAGGTAAGGTTCTACCTTTGAATTAATAGAATCACAGTGTGTTAGTACTAAAGGAGACCTTAGAGATCACATATGGTCTAACATCCGTTTTACAGAATAGGAGATGGAGACTGAATGATGAAAATTACTTGCTCAAGGTATTAGAGATAGTAAGTGGCAGACCTGGGGCACATTTAAGGCCATATGAGCTTGTACTAAAAAGTATCTTTTTGAATAGAATTTTTGCTATCAATTCTAGAATTATCAAATTTCAGAGCTGGAAGGGACCTAAGTGGTCATCTGGTCTCTGAAAAGCATAAATCTTCACAATATTTTGGAAAAATGAATAGAAGTTATAATAAAGTAGATTTCAGCTTAATACGAGGAAGAATTTTCTAATATTTAAAGTTACTTGAAAATGGGATGAGCCATATAAATGGGCACACATGAGGAGGTCAAAGGCAAAAGTAAAAGTTCCATATATGTCAAGTAGTAATTTTTGTGATAGCAAGAAACTGGAAACAAAGTGGGTGTCCATTAGTTAGAAAGTGACTGAACAGGGGCAGCTAGGTAGCATAATGGATAGAGTACCAGCTCTGAAGTCAGGAGGACCTGAATTCAAATCTGGCCTCAGACATTTAACACTTCTTAGCTGTGTGACCCTGTGTGACTTAACTCCAACTGCCTCAGAAAAAAAAAAGAAAAGAAAAAGAAAGTGGCTGAACAAATAACAGGATATGAATGTGATAGAATATTATTGTGCTAACAGAAATAATGAACATTTCTTTCTTCCAGTCTGTCAGGGACTATATGTACAGAATTTGAATATATTGTCAAATAGAATTATCTTATCAGTCAGTTTTCTTCATTAAAATTATAGGGAGAGAGTTTAATTTTTTTAAAAATTAAATTCAAAAATATATATTTATTTTCCCCAGTTACATATTAAAACAAATTTTAGCATTTATTTTTACAAGATTTTTAGTTTCAAATTTCCTCCCTCTCTTCTTCCTCTCTCCTCTTTTAAAAATGAGACAGTTTGATGTGTAATTTATGTATGTGTTTTCATATAAAACATATTTCCATATTAGTTACATTTGTGAAAGAAGAAACAGATTAAAAGAAAAAAAACGAGAAAAAGTAAAGCAAGCGGAAAAAAATTATGTCTTGATCTGGATTCAGAGTCCATCAGTTCTTTATCTGGATGTGGATAACATTTTCCATCCTAAGTTCTTTGTACTTGTCTTGGATCATTGTATTGCTGAGAAGAACTGAGTCATTCATAGTTGATCATCACAAAATGTATCATCACTGATACTGTATATAATATTTTTCTGGTTCTTCTCATTTCACTTTGCATCAGTTTGTACAAGTCTTTCCAGACTCTTCTGAAATCTGCCTCTTCATCATTTCTTATTGCATGATTAGTATTCCATTACATTTACATACCTCAGCTTATTTAGCCATTCCACAATTGATGGGCTTCCCCTCAATTTCCAATATTTTGCCACTATGAAAAGTTCTGCTGTAAATATTTTTGCACAAGTAGATCCTTTTATTTTTTTGTGATCTCTTTGGGATATAGACTTAGTGATATTGCTGGATTGAAGGGCCTGCACAATTTAATTGCTCTTTTGTTGTAGTTCCAAATTGCTCTTCAGAATGGTTGGATCAGTTTACAACCCCATAAACAGTTCATTAGGGCCCCAATTTTCCCACACCCTCTCTGACATTTATCACTCTTTTTTTTGTCATATTAGCCAATCTGATAGATATAAGGTGGTATCTCAGAGTTGTTTTAATTTGAATTTCTTGAATCAAAGTGATTTAGAGCACTTCTTTGTATGCCTATAGGTAGCTTTGATTTCTTCATCTGAAAACCCTTTGACCATTTATCGATGGGAGAATGGCTTATATTTTTATAAATTTGACTCATTTCTCTATATATTTGTATTGAGACCTTAATCAGAAACATTTACTGTAAAAATTGTTTTCCAGCTTTCTGCTTTCCTTCTAATCTTGGTTGCACTGGATTTGTTAGTACAAAAGCTTTTTAATCTGATTGAATTTTAATTTAATTATCTATTTTGTATTTCATAATGATCTTTATCTCTTGTTTAGTCATGAATTCTTCCCCTCCTTGTAGATCTGATAGGTAGACTATTTTATTACCTTTTGCTGAATGTAATTTTTATTGTATTATGATCTGAAAAAATTACATTTATTATTTCTACCTTTCTACCTCTAAATTTGATTTTGAGTCTTTTCTATCATGTCTAACTTTTCTAATATTCTATTTACCTTAGTTTCTTTCCTGTTTTTTTTTTTTTTTCATTGGATATATTGAGTTCTGAGAGGGGACAGTTGAGGTCCCCCACTGGTATAGTTTTGCTGTCTATTTCTTCCTATAATTCACTTAACTTCTCCTTTAAGAATTTGGATGCAATGTTACTTGGTTCATGTATGTTTAATATTGCTATTGCTTTATTATGTATAGCACCTTTAAGTAAGATGTAGTTTCCTTCATTAGCTCTTTTAGGTTTATTTGTATTTATATTTTTTCTGACATCAGATTTGCTACCTCTGATTTTTTTTTTAACATTTCAGGGGATTCTGCTCCAGCCTCTTACCTTTATCCTGTGTGTGTGTGTGTGTGTGTGTGTGTGTGTGTGCCTGCTTTAAGTGTATTTCTTGTGAACAACATCATGTAAGATTCTGGTTTTTGATTTACAATGCTATCTGCTTCCATTTTTTGGGAGAATTCATCCCATTTACATTCACAATTATGAATATATACTACTTGTATATTTTTTATTCTTCCTCCCATTTCTCTTCTCTCTCCTTTTACTCTTTCCTTTCTGACCAATGTATTGATTCTATCTACGATCTTCCCCATCTGCCCTCCCTTCTGCCAATCATTCCTTCCCCTTTTACTTAATCTCCTCCCTTTCTTCCTTGTTGAAATGCAACTGATTGTGTATGTTATTACCACTTTGAGCCAATTTTGATGAGAGTAAGGTTCAAGCAATGCTTTTTGCCCTTCCTCCAACCTTCCCCTACACTGTAATGTCTTTGGTACCTCTTCATGTGAAATAATTTATACTATTTTATTTCTCCCTTCTGTACCTACTGTATTCCTCTTTCTCATCCCTTAATTTTTCTTATGTTATTCCTTCAAATTCACCTTATACTCATACCTTCTGTCTATGTATATTCCTTCTAGTTGAACTATTAATGATACAATGAAAAAAAAAGAATTATAAGTATTATCTTCCTGTGTAGGGATGTAAACAATTTAGTCCTAATGAATCCCTTACATTTTCTTTCCCATTTTTACCTGTTTATTCTTCTCTTGAGTCTTGATATTAGAAGCAAAATCTTTGGGTTACTTCTGATCTTCTCCTGATGAAAACTTGAAATCTTTCTGTTTCACCAAGTGATCGATTTTTCCCTTGATGTATTACAATTAATTTTTCAGGGTAAGTGATTCTTGGTTGTAGTTCTAGCTCCTTTGCTAGTAGTACTGGTGTTGGCATTTGCCCGCTCCACCCACACTGGGGCTGGGGATTTCCTGATTGTTTATTGAAATGGGGCTAGCTGCTGGCTGGCTGGAAAGTTTCCTGTCCTGGACTGCACTCTGCCTTTACCTAGGTGAGATGTAACCATTCTCCTGATTTTCCAAGTTTCCTGGGCTAAAAGACTGTTTCACCCTATCTCTTGCTGGTTCTGCTATTCCAGGACATGTCATAGGCATTTCCAGGAGGTGAACATAAGAGAATTTTAATGATTCAGGGGCTTACTTTATCATCTTGGCTTCCAGAAGCAATATTAAGCATTGTACTTTGCTGAGAACTTTGATTTCCTCTTCTGTGAAATGAGGCAGTTGGTCTAGATGACATTGAAAACTCCCTCTATCTCTAAATCCTGTGGCCATGTGTTTCCTACAGACTGGACCAGCTTTCAATTCTATCCTTTTCACTTCTTCATCCCATTTTATTCCTTCATCCCATTTAACTCCTTCAACCTATATGCTTTATTACTATTCATAATCTGATACTAAGAGCTCCTATATTTTGAGAGCTAGCTTTTTGAAGGAGGGGTGGCATATTGGGACATAACCAAGATGTAAAAAAAGCAAAAGGCATCAATGAACTTAAAAAAAGAACTTAAAAAAAAGCTGTCTTGGCAGCTAGTGAATTTCTGGAGGCATTCAAGCAGGGATTAAGTGAGCACTGTATCAAGAATGCCATGAATGGGGACATTCATGCTTTTCAGGGAGGGGTTAGATTATGTTAAATTTGAGGGTCCTTTCCAGTGTAATATCTTCTGATTTCCATCTTTTGTGTGCAATGGATCTCTCACGTAGACACTGTGGAACTGCCATGTGTCAGATGAAAGTGTTTCCAGGCATGTAATCCAGAAAATAAGATCTCAGGTTCAGAGAGAAACCTGTTGTTCATAAGGACCCATCAACTTGATTTCAAGTCATCTGCTCTGGAGGCAGAACTTCAATGAAATCAAGATGTTGGTGAATGTATCATCTTGATAGTTTTGGGATGGCAGCTTTGAGTACTTACATGCCAGATGGAAGCTCTGCCCCTGAGCCCTTGAGTCAGCCATAGCAGCAACAGAGAAAGATGAAATAATAGTTTTCAGAGGGGAAGCGATCTCTGTAGACAGGTGGAAGGACAGAGCCCAGAAGGCCCAGATTTCTGGCTGGCATCTATCCAGAAGTGTGTTCAACAGCTGGCCTAGAGTGGGAGGGGCACCTGTTTTGAGAAGAATCAACTAATCTTTTTTAATTTTCCCTGGCTTCCTGCTGGGTTAAAATCAAGAGTCAAGAGCTGAAACTGTCATAGGACCATGCATAGATTTGGGGTTAATCAAAGCTAGTCAAATTGCTAATGAAATCATTACCATCCTATTTAATCAACTATTTACCAAACTCAGTCCTGTATAATCTCATGAGTGTTCAAAATCTATCTTCTACTTCTTTCATGATGATGATGATGATAATGATGGTAACCTATGGTTTCCTTGATATAGATAACTTCCAAGTGAGGAAATTTTCTCTATTGTTGCAGGTTGACATCTTTTCCATATAATCTATAGAGCTGACTCCAACACTAAGGAGTTAAGTGACTGATCCAGAGTCATATATCTTAGTTTGCATTAGAATTGAGACTTGAATCCATGTCTTCTTGGCTTTAAATTTAGCTCTCTATTGACACTGCCATGGTACTTCTTTAAAACTAATGATAATAGGATTTTATCCTGGAGTAGTTGCAGAGCTAGGTGGTGCAGTGGTTAGAGCACTGGGCTTGAAATGAGGAAAGCTCATCTTTCTGAATTCAAATCAGACACTTAATAGCTGTGAGATCCTGAGCAATTCAATTTACCCTTTTTGCTTCAGTTTCCTTATCTATAAAATGAGTTGGGGAAGACATTCCAGTATCTTTGCCAAGATTGAAATGATTTAACAAAAATGGATTAAGGGTTGGCCTAAAAATAAGGATTTAAGTCCATTATTCACACATTAGGGGCAGCATGGCAAATTGGACAGGTCATTGTACTTGAAATCAGGAAAACCTGCGTTCAAATCCCCCAGCTATATGATCCTGGGCAAGTCACCTGACTTCTCCATTCTTGTGGTCCCTCATCTATAAAATGAAGAAGATGGACTTTTCTAAGGTTCTTTCCAACTCTTAATCTGTGATCCTATAATTCCTAGGTTCATGTGAGCCTGGACAAATCATTTAAGTGTTCAGTGTTTCAGTAATTCAGATCTTAAGTTGCAGAACAATCATGACATATATTGTTGGAAGGAATTTTCTTCCTGAGATGTCCCTTTGTTGATGAAATCACAACAGAACATAATAATAATAATAATAACACATTTTATCATGCTGCTTTAGAGTTAAAAAGACATTTATAATTCCACTTAATCCTTACAGTAATACTCCTGTGAGATACATAGGACATGTACTATTGCCCTAATTTTATAGATGAGGAAATTGAGGCTCAGAGGATAAAGTGATTTGTACCTGTCCCCACACTAGGTTTGTAAAGGAAGTGTTAACATGATGTAGCACTAATCAGTGACCTCAAATGACACAACCTAACTCATAATCTAAGTAGGCAAAACTCCATGATTCTCTGCTCTTTTTGAGAGATGGCCCCACTATTCTCATGGTGCATAACTGGAATGTCACAGGACTGTCTGCCTAACATTCTCAAGGATGTTTCCCTTCCAAGAGGAATCCAAACTTTCAGAATAGCAAAATAAAGCTCAGTATCTTTATTGATCTCAGTGGGCATGAAAAAGAACTCATGAGAAAATGTGGTGCAATGAAAACAGAGCTAGAGTTCAGAGTCAGAGATTGTAAGTTCAAATCTTCCTTCTATCATTTACTATCTATTTGATTTGGGGCCAAACTACTTTTACTCTCTGAATCTCAGTTTTCTCATCTGTAAAATGGAATGGTTGGGTTAGATGATTTTTTGAGGTCCTTTCGGATGAAAACTATGATGCTATGATTCATATTTACTATTGAAATGGTGACCTGGTCATTGAGTCCATTCTTACAAGGATAAACCGAGGGTAGCTGATATAATTTCCTATATTAAAACAAAGCGTTCAGAAACATACTTCTGGGAGAGCCATGACATATTATCACATAATAGAAATGCCTTGAAGAGACTTTGAGTAAACATTTTATAACTGATCCTGCTGACCACATGGTGGGGAGGTGTCTTTTGGACTGGCAGGAAGTACTGCTGTGCTGGGCCAGAGCCAATTAAGCATACCAGAATCAATTGTAAAATGTCTAGACACAGAACGAAAATCTCTCCAAAGCACGTCGGTTGGACTTCATCATGACTCTCCCAGAAGCAGACTCCTTGGCTTTCTCCATGTGAGGAATTACATCAGTGGTGATTGTTGTTTGTCCTTCCTTTTCAAAGAGGATTAATGACATCATGGGTGATGTCCTGACTCCTGCATGAATTGGATTAAGTTAGGCAAAGTTGTACAAAGTGTTCAGCCTCATTATTTCTTCCAGAGTCATTGAAATCCAGTGTCAGGACTAAACTCAGGATGACTGGCGATGGCCTGGAATGCAGCGTATGACCTTGGTGTCTTTGATGTCTGACCAAGCTCTAAGCACTCCACAGCAACTCCTTCAGCTGCTTTCATGGCCATCGGAACAAACTGTTCTTTTTTGCATCTTCACAAAGAATGGACTGAGTGGCCTGAGTTAGGTTCTAATGTGTTGCCTAGTCCTTTTGAATTAAAAAAAGAATGAGCAGAAAAACCCAGTTATTAAGGCATCTAGGGTTAAAATGCTGCCTGGGTAACAGATATAGAATAATAGAGAGGCAGTACCATGTAATAGATAGAGTACTGGATTTGGAGGTTGCCTGTGACTTTTCTTGGCTGGAGGACTGTGGGCTTATCATTTAATATTCTGAATTTCTGTTATCTTTGTTGTTTTTGGTCTTTTCAGTCATGTCTATCTCTTCATGATCCCATTTGGAATTTTCTTGGCAGAGATACTGGTATGGTTTGCCATGTCCTTCTCCAGCTCATTTTACAGATGAGGAAACTGAGGCAAACAGGGTTAAGTGACTTACTCAGGGTCAAACAATGTCTGAGGACAGATTTGAACTCAGGAAAGTAAATCTGACTCCAGGCCCAGCAATCTATCTACTGTGTCTCCTAGTTGTCTCTAGTAGAACTGTGACTTAAAATCTGGATCTCTGACAATAAATCCAGGGCACTACACACTATACCATCCTGCCATCCACCAGAGGGTAGAGTCCTGAAGTAGACTATTGTGGACAGATAGAAGTCCCCTTAGAAATAATTCTCTGTACTTTCCTTGTGCCAAATTAACCAAGAAAACTAGGAGGGGCTGCCTGGCAGGACTGAAGTCCCAGGCCAGAAGAAGCAAAACCTCCTAGGATCTGTTTGGACTTGCTCCCCTGGGATGAGTCACAACCTTGAAAATTCATAGTATGGTGGGCTGGGCTGCTGTCATTTGTCCATATTAATGATGACCAGAAGAATCCCAGCTCTCAAGTCTACTGTGCTTTGAGGCTCATGCCATCCTTCCCTCACAACTCTGAAGGAAGAGGAGGAAACAGTCTCAGAGAGGAAACAATGTCAGGGAGTACATGAGACTATGTTTCAGTATCAGAAGGGCTGGCATGGGGAAAAAGAGATTTACCCTGTTTTGCTTGTTCCTAGAGGGCTGAACCAGAAGCATTGGGAGTAGTGGGAGGGAAAATCCGGAAAAGTAGATCTCAGCTCAATGTCAGTCAAAAAAGGAATGATCCACCTCAAGGGGTCTTCATACAGATGCTGAATGACCATCAATAGGAGATTCCTATTCAAGTGCAAATTAGATGCCCCTGGATCTATTGACTTATTCCAATGACCTTTTTTCTGTCCTCTGTTCCTCTGTTCCATGGTGAAAGTTTGTGATGGATAGATCTGACTTCAGTCAGGGTAATCTGAGCTCAAATTCCACCTTTTCCCCATACTGGCTATGTGACTCTGGGACAAGACACTCTAAGGAATCTAGGCAATACTCTTAAGACTAACTTGCAAAGAAGAACCTGATTGGAGTTGGTAGAACTTCCTTATCCAGAGTGCCCTATACTCTGAGATTTTGTAGTAGTCAGCTTATATTCCAATTGTGACATTCTCAATATGAGTATTTGCAATTCAGAAGTCAGCAGACCTATAAACCAAGGCTTGATTTCTCGTTTTGTTTCTTGACTTGATTAAAGAAAGTAAATATTAATGATGCAGGTTAAACTTAAATGTGTGCCATATATATTTATCATATTACTATTTATGGTTTATTGTTTATTATTATATAATATGATCACATTATGTCATATATTTATTTGTTTTTTTCCAGAGAACTTGTTAAATATTGTTAAATATTCACCAACATACTCCTGTATGCTAAGGAGATCATATTCTTGTCCCTGTCCTCTCTGTGGTGTCATGGAGAGAATGGTGAATTTAAAGTTCAGAAACTCAGGACCAAATTCAGTTCTCCCACTTGCTACCTATGTGAACATGGGCAACTGTCTCAACCTCTCTGTCATCTATAAAAATGATGAAATTGAACTAAATGGTAGGGCATTGGAATATGATTAGAAGACCTGGGTTCAAACCTCAGTTTTGCCACTTGGTAACTACATGACCTTGAGATCACTTCAACTCTGTGGGACTCAGTTTCCTCATGGGTAGAAATGAGGGTGTTGCCCGAGGAGATCTCTTATGTATCTTCCAAGTCTAAATCTATGATCCTTTGGTTTCCTAAAGCAAACTTTCAACTCTGAGTCTGAATTCTTGGCTCTAGGATCCTTTCTCTTTCTTGGGGTTTGACACTGTTAACTATTATTTCCTCCCCCCAATGAGAATGCCCTCTTTTCTTGACTTCAGATGTTTCCTATCCCAGTCTCCTGATTCTACCCCTCCCTTTCTGAGTGCTCCATCTGTGTCCTTGGCTAGCTCCTCATCTCTTAAGGTCTCCCTCATGTCCTCTTTTCATCTTTGCCTACACTGTCCCTAAAAGGGGTTTTTGGTGTCTACCTGTTACTTAACTCTCACCTGTACCTCTTAGTAGCTGTAGCATGCACAGTGGCCACACCCCAGTAAAACTGTCTCAGAGAGATAGGGCAAACCAGTTTGCAGGTAACCAGACATGCTTAAACCTGTCAGTGAGTTCACAGAATGTCTACCCCAAGCATGTGGTGACTTCCTCTGGCAGAAGAAGATGGAAAAGAACAATTTATTTCAACGGCCATGAAGGCAGCCCAAGAAGCTCTGTGGAGTTCTTAGGGCTTGGTCGGACATCAAAGATGTCAAGGTCATTGTCAGTTATCCTGACTTTTGTCCTGCCTCTGGACTTTGGTGAATGGAAGAGAAAGTGTGAGGTTATGACTTTGTGCAGCTTTTGCCTCGTTTAAATCCAATTCACCCACAAGTTAAGATATCACCCTGTGATGCCATTGGTCATCTTCTTTTTTTTTTCATTTTTTTTCTTTATTTTTAACAATATTTTATTTTCCCAAATATATGTAAACATAGTTTTCAACATTCGTTTTTGTAAAATTTGTGTTCCAAATTTTTTCCCTTATTCCCTTATCTCTCTCCTTCACCAAGATAGCAAACAATCTAATATAGGTTAGATATGTACAGTTCTTTTAAACATATTTCCATATTTCTCATGTAACACCATTGGTCCTCTTCTAAACAACAACCTTACAGGTATCATTATCTCTAAGTCTCTCCCCTCACCTAGCTTATGGAGAATCTTAAATTTGATAATATTCCCCTCTTGGGCCTTCTGCAGTGAAATCTTCTGGAGGTGAAAGCTTGCCTGAATTCTTGTCTATATTCAGTCATTCCAGCACAAACCCTTTGCCTTATATAAAGATTCAAGATACCCCTCATATATATGCAAAACATGTTGCAAAATTTAAAACACTATACGACTGTGAGTTATTATTATTGTTAGAGGATTTTAAACTCCTCTATTAAATCTTCTCCCTCTTTGAATGTCTTACTAGACCAGGAGTCATTAACCTGGGGTCTATGGACTTACTAAAGATTTTTTTTTATAACTATGTTTCAATGTAATTCATTTTTTTGGTAATTCTATGTATTTTATTTTATACCTTTTAAAACATTCTTTGGAGAAGAGGTCTATGGGCTTCACCAGACTGACCGTAAGAGTTAAAACCTCTTTTGTTAGTTAGTCCATAAATTCCTGGAGGAGATTATAACTTATCCCCACCCCACCCCCCTTTTAAATGCTCCTTAGGAACTAGAAAAATATCAAGCCTAGAATAGGGCCTCTTCCTATTATTCTCTTTACAGCTTGCTTATATGGAGTTTTCCCTATTTTCCAGAAGTCTACTCTAGTTCTTCTGTAAAGAGGTAAATGTGATGTCAATAAGATCAAAAAAGAACAATGAAAAAATTTTTTGAAAGACATTACTCTTGCCAAACTTTTGAGAAATTGTCCATATAGTATCTGTCTTTCTTTCCTGGATGATTTCATCCTGCCTTGAAGATGACTTCCTTTGAGAATTGTTATTCCTTCTAGGTGTTGTTTTGCTTGATTCTGCTAGGATTGTAATCAATAGAGATGACACTGAAAAAGTTGAAGTTCAATGACAAATTGTTCTTCCATGGGAAAAGCCCAAATTGGAGGAGTAAAACTTGTGAGTGATCTTAGAAAAATGACACCTGTAAAAAGAAATGTTCCTTTCTCACTTTCCTATCGACTTTGGGAATCAGGAAGAAGGTGGTATTGATCAGGGAAGAGAAGGGAGTGGAGGGAGAGCAGGGTGTACTTTTCCCAAAATAGTAGAAAGTCTACAATGTACCCCCAGAACTCTTTTCTGCAGGGATGGAGTCAGAGAATCTCAGCATTAGAAGGATTTTAAAGGCCTAGAAAGTAGTGTTCCTCCAAAGGGATTCAATCAAATCTAATAAAAACCAATCCAATCCAATCCAAGTGGATAAGCATTAAATGCTTTTTCAACAAAAATATATGATACTTGTAGATACTATTATTAACCTAAAGATATGGTTCAGATCATAGGGATTTCAAATCACAGAGGAAGAAGGATGTAGTGCTTAATGATCTTAAGAGTAGGTTTTTATCTTTAAGGTAGGAATCACATATTATTTGTTTTTGTAGCTATGTTGATGTTTGGCATAGCACTTTGTACATTTATTGAATTTGTTGAATGAATGAATGAACAAAGTCTTTGTTACTCCAAGGATAAGGGAGAATCAGGTATAGATTCATTTTTTTCTCCTACTAGACCTGTGATTTTGTCACTATATACTACTTCTGAGGAATTTCTTTCAATGCAGTCAACTTATCAAATACTGGAGTACTGAGAAATTAAGAGCCTTACCCAGTGTCACACAGCCAGTATTTGTCAGAGGTTGAATTTCAGCTCAGGTCTAACTCACACTGAGATTGATCCTCTGTCTGCTACATGACCCTCCCTAGATATAAGGTAGCATTCTATAAAGGTGGACAGCTGTGGTAGGTGGACCGTTTACTTTGTAGGATGCTTTGTGATATGAAGGGTAGTTAGATGGTGTGGTGGGTTTGGAAACAGGAAGACTCATCTTCATGAGTTCAAATCCAGCCTAGCTGTGTGATTCTCGGTAATTCACTTAATCCTATCTGTTTTAGTTTCCTCATCTGCAAAATAAGCTGGAGAAGGAAATGGCAAACCATTCCAGTATCTTTGCCAAGAAAACACCAAATAGGGCAGCTAGATGGTACAGGGATAAAGTACTGGTCCTGGAGTCAGAATGACCTGAATTCAAATCTGGCCTTAGATGCTTAACAATTACTAGCTGTGTGACCCTTGGAAAGTCATTTAAACCCAATTGCCTTGCAAAAAAAGAAAGAAAATAAAAATGAAGGAGTTCTCAGATTCCTTCTAGCTTTCAATCCCACGAATGTATGGATTAATTTTAGAGGCCTCTCTCTATTTGGCCATCTGAGTCCAGCCACCAGCTGGTTTATATTCTTCTCTCCCTGAATCCTTGAGAAGTCTACCTTCTTTCCCCCTTTCCCTCTTAACCCTCCAATAAGATCCCCTAGTCCTTTAGGAAGCTGCAAAAGACATGGTAGCTTATGGTAATCTCTCCATGAATGCAGGTTGAACAATATTTCAGTGAGCAAATGAATTTTGGAAGTTAGGGTTTTACAGAGTATCCCAAATCATAACACAGAAGGTGGCTCCCTAGGATCACAAACAGCAATGAACAACCTTAAGTGAGCTCAACTGTCTTAGTCCCACCAAGTTCAAGTTTCATGCTGCATCCTACAAATAACTTACATCAGTTTGGTTCTTTACAAATTATTGTACATCCATGTCCTCATTTAATTTTTACAACAGTTCTATGGAGTAGTGTCATTGTTGTACCCATTTTACAGATGAGTAAATAAAAACACAGAAATTAAATGACTTGGTCCAGAATAATTGTCAGAGAGTGGAATCAAATCTCAGCTCCTCAGTTATAAGTCCAGAGGTTCTTTCCATTATCCTGAACTGTATATATGATTCTATAATTTGCCAAGATATTTCACATCATTTTCTAATTTGATCTGTAGAACACTGTTTAGGAAGCTGTAGATGTATTATTGTTCCTGTTTTTTTAGGTGGGGTAGCCTGTACATAGCTTCAGTCAATAGCTCTTACATCCAAATCCATGCCTTTGTGACTTGTACCAACAACTACTTTAAAAGAAAAAGAAAACACTTCCCAGAGTTCCCTTTCTTGTTTCCTTCTTTGCCCTCTGTCATCTGTGTGACTTTGGGCAAGTCAATTAATCTCATCTTAGTTCCTTATTCCATAACATGAAGACTTAAACTGGGTATCTTGAGAACATTTTTTTGGCAAATTTTCTGTGATCTGGCCTCCTGAGGACGGGCTCAAAAACAAATACAGGCAATCCGCTGTGTACATAGCATACATCGAGGGCCTTTTAAATAGCCACTATTTGTAGTTTTACCCATACTAGGGATGGTGTGTAAATCATTATGAAACAAAGCATTTTCCTCTTCTCTCTTTCTGCAGAACCTAACTCGCCCCCCCCCCAAACCCTGTTGAAATCATCTGTAGGACTGTTTAGCCGCTTACTAATTTACTAGGAATTAACTTGAATGCATTAATAAAATGCTGTCATTTTTCTGATGAATTATCATAATAATGTATTTTAATGGGATGCCAGAGTCAGGAGACTGGTGGAAAACAAATATATTTCAGTATTACTTATTCAGTACATCTGTACCTAATTACATTTGCCGAATAATCCCATTGGCCCCGCATTTGTGCCGGTGACATGCCTGTGATAAATCCCCGTTGGTGTGGAAAGCAGTGCCCTCAGCAGCTGTGATTATAACGCTTAATCACCCTCCTTTAGGAGGGCGCCAGCCCCTGACATTGTCCACCCCGGCGCCTAGCCAGCAGGCCTGATTTAGCCGGCTCTTCACAGGAGAAACTAATTCAGTAGACGGATTGCTGCAAAGACCCTCTGTGTCCGACATGAATCATTCTTCAATCACAGCCTTCCCTGGGCTGGGCTCCAGAGGGCAGATTTGAGGGAGGGTCCTATAGAAGCAGGGGTTGTGGGTCACTCTGGTGGAATTATTTGTCTATCAGTACAATTCATTTGAGACAACTAGGGTAGCTGCTCCCCTCCCCAACACTCGCACCTTTGGGGGGGGGGATCTCTTATTCTCAATCTCCAGCAACTAATGTGAACATTTTTTCCCAAAGTGGTTGTCAGACCTCAGTCTCAGCACCTCAGAGTTGGAAGGGACCTCAGAAGCGGACTAGGAATCATTCCTTTCTGCCCAGAGCAATTTGAGAGGAGTAGGAGTTCTCAGGGAACCTCCACTTGTTAGCCTTGTTCATCAGAACCCTGTTGCCTCTGGGAAGATTAAACATAAAATCCTTACTCGGTCATTTAAAGTCTTCCACAGCCTGGATCCCATTTATCTTTCTAGATTATTTCAAATTTCTCCCTTTCATTAACTCTGTACATATAGTTAAAATGGCCTTTTAACTACACTTATCTTTTCCATATCCCAGAGCTAGGGGCAGGGCATCCCAGCATTCAAAATCCAAATAAAACTTTTCTGCCATTCCTTCATGCTAGAGAAGTCTGAGTGTTTTCTTTTTCCTTTATGGGATTTTTATGGTACCTTATTGTAAAGTTTGGGCTTTGTATTTGGTCATAGACTCTGTGTTGTCTGCTGCTTCTGCGAAACTCCCAGAATTAATATTTAATTTCTTATGCTGACCTAACATACAGATATAGCAAAACCATGATGGGGAAAATCAAGATATGGAAGGGATAACTGTATTCCCTTTATTGGCCTTTATCACTTTGTGCCTGGAATATTACTGAAATAGGGCTTTCCCAACTCGAGTCTCTCCCTGCCCTCATTCCTCCTTAAATTATCTGTCAAAGTTAGGTTGATGTTCTAGCCATGTCCCTCATTCCCCTTTATTGAGAACTTTTTTTTTTTTTTGTGAGAGATATTTCTTGCTGTTCCCCTCTCTTCCACACCCCTTTTCCATACTTATAGTAATTTCTCTGTGAGATGAACTCCCGTTTATACTGTATATACTTTTTTATGGGTATAGTTATTTGTATGTTATCTCCCCGAGCATTGAAAGCTCTTTGAGAGTAGGGATCATGTTTTTGCCTGTTTAGGATATTTCTATTACTTAGCATAGTGCCTGGCACATAGTAAATGTTTTATAAATATAACATTCTATCCCATATGTATGTGATAGCATAAGTGATTGGCCATATCTGCAATGCACTTGCTCTTAACTTTAGCCTTGGAGAATCCCTATCTGTCTGCAAGCATGGCTCAGATTCTTTCTCTCTCTTCCCCTTCTTCTCTTAATCTTCCTTCCTTCCTCCCTCCCTCCCTCCCTTCCTTCCTCTCTCCTTTCCTTCCTTCCTCCCTCTCTCCCTCCCTCCTTTCCTTCCTCCCTCCCTCCCTCCCTTCCCTTTCCTCCCTCCTTCCCTCCCTCCCTCCCTTCCTTCCTTCCTTCCTTCCTCCCTCCTTTCCTTCCTCCCTCCTTCCCTTCCTCCTTCCTTCCTTCCTTCCTTCCTTCCTTCCTTCCTTCCTTGTCCTTGCTCCATCTATCTATTACTTTATATTACATTATATTTGCCACATATTGTATAGTTCTAAAAGAATATAAGAATTGGTTCATTTTTGCATATACAGGGTCTAGCACAAAGTTTTATACACTATAAGCCCTTAAATGCTTACTGGTTTGAATTGAATTGAGGCAAGTGCTTTGTTTTAAATGTAGCTAAGGCTATTTTGCCTGAGTAAGGAGACTTAAACTTGAGTTCCAGCTTTGTTTTTTAATTGTTTTCTGGTCGTTGGGAAATAATTTTCTGATCCTCATGTGTGTTCATCAGTAAAATGGAGATAGAGATTGTAACTTGCTTGCACTCCTGCCTCACCCATCTATTGGTTAGAAAGTACTTTGTAAACCATAGGATCATGGGATCATGGGTTTGGATCAGGAAAGGACCTGAGAGGCCATTAAGTCCAAGCCTCTCACTTTGCAGGTGAGTACTGTACAAATGCAAGCTATTATGTTGGTGATGTTTATTATAATAATGACTGGAAATATTTTAATGGAGTGGAGAACTGTGGTCTGCATGACAGCACTGATGGTTTTAATGAATAGTGGGGAAATTACTTCTCTTATGCCCACTGAGAGTGATTAATTGTTTTAAATTGTCCCTGAAGCCAGAGGAAAAGCCACTTCTGGCCTGAATACTCCAGAAGGCTGAACATTTGCAGGCAGTGGCTATTCAAATTCAAATTCAATAAGTACTTGATAAATGCCTATTATATCTAAAAGGTCAAATAAGAAAGGATGCTGGAATTGGAATCAAAAGTCCTGGTTTAAAGCTTCTTTGAGACTCAGTTTTCCCATCTGTAAAATGGAGGCAATGCTTGCACCATAGGATTATTGGGAAGAAAGCACTTTGTAAATCACAAAGTACTACATTCAACCTTTTTTGTTTGTTTAATCCGCAAATGTCATCTGCTCCAAAATTCCATGGGTAAATCAAAGTTAATGAGATCTTTCCTCCAATACAAGATTCACTTTGGGAATGAACAGACAGAAACTATCAAAGACTCTAAAGTATTATTACTACATAAGTACAACTGAGGTTTAAATACCATTAGCACTGCATTGGGACCATGTGTTCTAACAATAAGGTGCAGAGCTTCTAGGTGAAATATAGCAGTATTATTGAGGCCCCCAGATCTTAGGTGTGCTATTGTTCTAACGATCTGTTTGTCAATGATCCTAAAATCTCCTGGCCTTAGGAATACTATAGTATAGTCCTACAAACACGGCTGAGTGCCAGATAACAATCTGTTGGCCAGTGATCACAGGATTTCTGAGATATACCAGGTTACATACCAGATTAGGTAAGGTACATCCCAGATTACTCCTCAACTCTGCCTCTAAACCATGAAATTCAATATTGAGGTACATACCAGACCACTTCTCAGTTCTACCTCTAAGTCATAAAATTATCATATCAGTGTCATGTAAAGTAAAACTGGATCTCTCTGTCCTTTCCTATAAATTTGTCTTCTTGTTCCTGGTTCTTTGCTAAATCTTTTGGAACTTAGTCTGCTTCAGTTGGTGTTACAATTATAATCTTTGCCCTTTGATTTGGAGATGGCTTCAGGCCTGCAAATTCTTTTGAGACACTTTGCAACACTGATCTGCAACTCTAACTTTTTGGGGTCTCCTGAACCTCAACAGTCTTCTCCAGGCATTTCTTTATGAAAAAACTCTACTTATAGTTAACTTGGCTTTCTCCCTTGGAAACGTGCTTTGCCTTTGGTGTACTGTCTATAAAGAACTGAACAGATACATGAATTTTACCTTACTTTTATTTGAACTTTAAAAACCCAGGAATCAGGATATTCCATACCTGCATGGGCAGAAGTGCTAACATGGATTTGTTCTGCATAGATCCTAAGAGAAATAGGATGACTGAACAGTTGATACAGGGACATATATTTCAATTTAATAGAAGGAAAATTTTTAATACAAAACAGAATGGGCAACTTATGAGTATTCCCATACTAGAGGTGCTTCAGAGAGTGGGAGTCAGGGTGTGAAGTGTTTTATATGCTAAACAGAAGAATTTATATTTGCCTTTGGGATAATATATGTGAAGATGTCCTATAAACCTGAAAGCCTCATAAAAATATTACTTAGTAAGACTTTCTGAATTATTTTATCAGATCTTATTTTCACACTCATGCTGGTCTGAATCTTAGGTGCTTCCTGAGATCTAGTGATGAGGTCCTGGGTCACTAAGTGGGGTTGGCAGAGAAAGTCTGCAAGCAGGGAAGGACACTGATGGGAATCAACTTAAACCTTAAAGCCTCATCCCTTGTGGAGGTCTTGGGTAACTCCATCTTACTGTATCCAATTAAAAAAAGTATGTCAAACTCCTGAAGTTAAATTTTCCCTATAAATCTGTCCATGGCCTATGCTATCTTTGCTGAATCCTTTTTGGGTTAGCAGCCACAGGTTCTGCCTTGGGATGTCCTTCTTCCCATTCCCCTTCCCCCATGCCTCACGGTATCTTTCTCTTCATAGCTAACTAACTCTTAGGGTTCTAAACTTCTCTGTGGATTTAACCTGCCATTCAATTGTCTACTCTCACTTCATGGAATATTCTCTTTCTTCTGGTTAGTCGTGAGTTCCAAAACTTGTCTTTTCTATTGTTAATTGTTAAAAACCACTTTCTTTGCAAAGTACGTTTCCTAAATTTGTTTCATATTTACTACCCCTAATGCCTATCTTACCTCTTCATTTTGTCTGTAGCTTCTTCTCATAAATAAATGTACCTTTTGACAAAGAAGAAAGCCACTGTGAGTTCTTCATGTGACTGAACCCCAACATTTGAGGAAACTGAAGTTCAGGCTGGTGATGTGACTTACCCTAAGGTCACACAATAAGAGTTCTGATTGGAACCCAAGTCCCTCTCTGCACTCTTTCTCTGTATCATGCTGCATCCTATCCAGATATAGGTCAATTATTTTTTTCCCTCACTACAAAGGAAATACTTAAAGCACAAACTAATGTATCCATTAAAAAGGCTTAAAACTTGAACAAAAACACATTACATTCTATTGAAAGGTAAAAGTTTTACTTTGTAGTACTTTCTGATCAGGGATTTCACTTTTACCTTTGACCTGCACTGTCTGCATTACTCATAAGTACAGATCTCTTAGTCAACCAGGCTATGGCTAGGACTTTCTTAGTCCTCTTAGCTCCAGCATCTTTCTGATAGTTTCTGATGCGTATCTTTCCCAAAGACTAGTGTCATTTCAGGAAGCACTTCCCACTGAATAATCAGTACTGACTCAGGAGCCCAGCAACCTTTGAATTTCTGAGACCTGTCAAGGCTGGAGATGATCATTTCTCTGAATCACTGTTAAGACATCAATGCTGAGGGAAAGGAAAACAAAACAGAAGAGGCAGCCAGGAACTTGAGGTCCAGTTTCAGATTCAGCTAAGCAAATGAATTTTTACTCCTTTGTGTTCAAAGCGTATGATTGCTGGTATGGGGAAAGGGAAAGAAATATCTTTCTCCAGGCTGGGAGTTCAAGGGAGAACTGGAAGAATCATAATGAGGCAGAAAAACAGAAAAAGAGAAAATAAGACTCTTTGTCTTCTGTTCTTCCTAAAGCTTACTGAATAGGTGACAATCTTTTGATTCATTCTAGTCATGGAGACCAAGGCATCATGCAGAACTTCATGTTTCACATGATACTTACTTAGAAAAGGGCCAAAAAACTTCTCCCATTCCTCATTGATCCAGGTTGAATATCCTACTCTGTGGGATTAGCCATTACCAGTCATCTTGACATTTGTCCTACCATTGGTCTTTGATGACTCTGAAGGAGAGAGTAAGGCTGATGACTTCGTTCAACTTTGCCTCATTTAAATCCAATTCACACTGGAGTTGACATCATCTGGTGAGGTCATTGATCTTCTTCAGAAACAAAGGAAAAAGAACAACTACATAACACTACTAATTATTTTCTCCAATAGCTGAGGAAAAAAGTGCTCTTCCTTTCTTTTCTATTTACTAAGATTTATCCCTTCACTTGAACCTTAGATCCCATTCTTGTAACCTGGGCTATCTTCTTCCATAGTTATCCTTTCTCTTCATGTGTGTTTTCAATAACTCCCTCTTTATTAGTTTCTTTCCCTTGGACTTTAAACATGAACAGATGCTACTGCCTTCCCCTCCAAGATATCTAGTATCTATTCTGTATATATCTCGTATATACCTATACATGTACACATTGTCTCCCTCATTAGAATGTAAGCTCCTTAGGGGTAGTAATTGTTTTAAATTTTTATTTGTATCCCCAATGCATAGCATATAATAATTACTTAATAAATGTTTGTGAATTAATTGGAATGACCACCTTTCCCTGGATACAAGCCCACCTATTTCCTTTCCCTGCCAAATTTCTTGAATGCACATGCTAGACATACTAGATTCTAACATCAGTCACAATCAGCAACCCTTCAGATGTCTGGGGGGAATATTCTAAACTCCCTCACCACCTGCTACTCCAATTTCCTCACCATCTATTCCAATTCATTCAAGAAATATTTATTCCCTCCTTAGCCTCTGCAATCTGGTTTCCAGTTCCACTACTCTACTGAAGTCACATATTGGATGTTAACCATGACTCCTTAATTGCCAAAAGCAATGATTTTTTCTCATTTCCATTCTCCAACTTTATTCAGTTTATTCAGAACAATTGGCACTATTCTTCCTTCCTTTCTGGATATAGTCTTCTCCCTTTACAACCTATTTTTCTTTCTCTTTTCTATCATCTTTCACCTGCTTTTTTCTTTTCTCTCTTAACCTTGGGTATCCCTCTAGTCAAATTTCTTTCTCTCAACTCCCCCCCATAATTAGTTCATTGTCAAGGCTTCAATCTATGGAGAACGACTCAATTCTTATTGCTACTTCTATCACTACACCCAAATACTAGTCTAATATCCATTTATCTTAGTCCTTTAGAGCTAAGTACATGAGTCTCCTGGCCAGGATAGGGCTCAGTACTGGCTAAATATACATATATACACATGCATATATGTGTGTATATATATATATATGTATATATGTAGAGATAGATCTAGATAGCTCTATATTGATTGCTCCGTCTATCCATCCATCCATCTAACCACCTTTCTATCTATCTATCTGTCTATTTGTCTATCTGTCTTTCTGTCTATGATGGGCCAAAAGTGTTTCTGTGATTGTAAGTTCTAATAGCTTTTGAGGCAGCTAGTGGATAGAGCTCTGGGCCTGGAACCAGAAAAACCTAGGTTCAAATTCAGCCTCAGACACTCACTAGCTGTGTGATCCTGGATAAGTTACTGAACCTATGTTTGCCTATTCTACTGGAGAAGGAAATGGCAACCATTCCCACTATCTTTGTCAAGAAAACTCCATATGGGGTCAAGAAGAGTCAGACATGACATAAAGAAGTTTAAAACTTTACTTACACTTTGGAGCATCTTGTACTTAAGTGTTTTGCTTCTTGTATCACCACCACCACCATGACAACTACTACTCTACTGCTAGTAATAATAACAGGAAATGTCTGACTGGTAGCGTGAAGTCTAAGTCCCTGCCTGCTGTCATAGTCTTGGTCAGAGGTCATTTTGTCCTGGTCCAACCACTCCAATGGACTAAATAGAATGGTACCAATCCTTGGCTCCTTCTCACATGCCTTTCAAGCCCCGCACATGTTCCTTTACACATTTATCACTCCATTTCTTGGGCTGGTCTCAGGTAGACACCTCTTAGACATAACTCATTCTCTCTCCATTCCCCCAAAGGGGCAAGATAGGAAAAAAATTAATATTGCAGAAAATAGTCTAAGAAGTCTTCAAATAACCTGAGCTCAATCAGGATCTCTTCATTCCAACACAGCCATGTGATTTCAGAGGTAGAATTACACCCAGTTAGCCTTCATTAATGTAAACATTACCACTGTGGCCACTGATAGAATTAATAATAATTGGACACTAATTCTATCACTTCCACTCCTGTTATTTTCTATTACTTCTTAGGTGAAACAGATGACAGATGAAGGCCAATGTAACTGCCCTGATGAACAGAGATATCTGGTGTCATCAGAGCAGAAACTGGATTAAAAAGGGATAAAACTGTAATTGAAACCCCATAACACTTGGGCTGCTTCTTGGTGAATAATAGCACAGTGACAATACAGAGGGTTTTTCATAGCTGAGCGTCACCTTGGAAAGCTGTGGAAGATTTGGACCCACCCAGCAATGCTGCCAATTTTATTTCTACATCATCTCAGCACCAGCCCCCTGTTCTCCTCCCACAGGACCACCATCCTAGGTCAAGCCCTTATCACTTTTCCTAACCCAATTATTCTAATAGCCTCCTAATTGATCTTCTTGCTTCTAATTTCTTCTCTCTCTCTTTCTCTCTCTCTCTCCCCCTCTCTCCCTCTCCCTCTCTCTCTCTCTCTCTCTCTCTCTCTCTCTCTCTCTCTCTCTCTTTCTCTCTCTCCTTCTCTCTCTCCCCTCCCCTCTCTTTCCCCCCTCCCCCTTTCTCCCTCCCTCTTTTCCTCCCTCTCTCCTTCCCTCTCTCCTTCCCTCTCTCTTCTTCCCTCCCTCCGTCTCTCTTCCTCCCTCTCTCCCTCTCTCCTTCCCTTTCTCCCTCTCTCTCTCTCTCTCCCTCCCTCTCTCAATCTCTCTCTCTCTCTCTCTCTCTCTCTCTCTCTCTCTCTCTTCTCACTCTTTTTACAGAACAAGAGAGCAGGTAGCTATGTGATATAGCGATTAAGAGCTGGACATGGAGCCAGGAAGGCCTCAGTTCAAATTTTACTTACTGGGCAATTCCCTTAATTTCTATTTGCCTCAGTTTCCTCACCTGCAAAGAGTATAACAATGGCACATTCATTTCCCAGTGTTCTTTCTTTGGATGTAGCTGCTTCTGTACATCATTGATCAACTGGAACTGAATTAGATCTAGAAGGACTTCTGAAGGCATGTCAGGCCATGCTATTCCCCTCCTTAAAAATATTCAGTGACTGCCTTCTCATTGTCTTGAAGATGGAATGCAAATACTTTAGCTTATCCTATATCATTTGGTTCTGACCTGCCTTGTTATTCTTCTTTCACATGACTCCTCTTCTTGTTTCAGCCACACTTGACTACTTGTGGTCCCTCTAAATACTTTATCTCTTATCTCTTCACATTTGGACACACTGCTCCCTATACCTGGAATGTATGCCCTCTTTTCTCTGTCTCTCAGAATCTCTGGCTTCCTTCAAGACTCAATCCGAGTGCCACTCCTCTCTCTTTTACCAGGAAGCCTTCCAAGATCCTCCAAACTTTTGATGTACTCTATTCAATTTTCTTTGTATTGTATTTATTCAACATATGTTTTATCCTATAAGTTGAGGGCAGAAAGCTGTTAGAAAGTAGGAACTCTTGTTTTTGTACCCCCAATGCCAAGTGTGCTGCTTCTTGATAAAATAAACTTGTTCACTTGAGTAGAAATTCTGTTGATAGTGATGAATTGTCTATGCAGGGGTCCTCAAACTTTTAAAATAGGGGGCCAGTTCACTGTCCCTCAGACTTTTGGAGGGCCAGATTATAGTAAAAACAAAAACTTTGTTTTGTGGGCCTTTAAATAAAGAAACTTCATAGACCTGGGTGAGGGGGATAAACGTCCTCAGCTGCCGCATCTGGCCCGCGGGCTGTAATTTGAGGACCCCTGGACTCTATGGCATCGAGTCTTGTCTTCCACTCTTTATCTCTTCTCCATCCTCACATATATAGTGCTGACACAGGGCCTTCTGCACAGTGGAAGGAGTTTAGTGAAGATCTGATGCTTTCTTTTCCTCTTGGAACTTATAAATGTGATGTCATTCAGTGGGAATCTAAACACATTCTCCCCTTTTTGTTACCTTCTTCCCAAAGGCCCTTGAGGAGAGGGATTCTGGGCCATGGTTAGAAAGATTCTTGTTCTTCTTCACTTTATATCTTCAGAGATAGAAAAAAAATAACAAAAAAAACCCAGCTGGAAGAACGAAAGATTAAGGATATCAAGAGAATCAATGAAAAAAAGGAAAGGAAGGTAGCCTAGCTGTACCAGATCTTAAACTGTATTATAAAGTGGCAATCATCAAAACTATCTTTTACATGCTAAAATAGAATGGCAGATAAGTAGAACAAATTAGGAACATAATATATTTAATGTTTGACAAAACCAAACACGTAAGCTTTTGAGACAAGGACTCATTATTTGACAACAACTGCTGGAATAACTGGATAATAGAATGGTAAAAACTAGGTACAGAACAATATCTCACACTGTATACCAAGATTAGGTTAAGATGGTCACATAATTTTGACATAAAGAGTGATGCCATAACCAAATTAAAAAAATGAGGAGTAGTTTACTTGTTAGATCTATGAATAAAGGAAGAATTTAGGACCAAACGAGATAAAGAACATTGTAAGGTGTAAATTAAATAATTTTGATTATTTAAATGAAAAAGCTTTTGCACAAATAAAACCAATGCAACAAAAATTAGAAGAAAAGCAGAAAACTGGGATTTTTTTTTTTTGCAGCAAGTATCTCTGATAAAGACCTCATTTCTCAAACAGATAGAAAAGTGAGTCAGATTTATAAGAATACAAGCCATTCACAAATTGCTAGATGATCAAAGAATATGAACAGGTAGTTTTCAGGTAAAGCAATCAAAGCTATCTATAATCATAGGAAAAATACTCTAAATAACTATTAATTAGAAAAATGTAAATTAAAACAACCTTAGGTACTACCTCACAATCTTCATATTGGCTAATATAATAGAAAAGAAGGATGATATTTGTTGGAAGGAATGTGGGAAAATTGGGACACTAATGCATTATTGGTGGAGTTGTGAACTGATCCAATCATTCTAGAGAACAATTTGGAAATGTGCTCAAAGAGTGACCCAACTGTGCATACCCTTTGATCCAGTAAAGCTACTATTAGGTCTATATTCCAAAGAGATCATAAAAAAGAAAAAGGACTTATTTGCACAAAACTATTGCAGCTTTTTTTTTTTTTTGTAGTGACTAAGAACTGAAAATTGAAGGAATACCCATCAATTGGGGAATGGTAAAATAAATTACAATATATGATTTAATGAAATATTATCATGTTGTAAGAAATGATGAGCAAATTGACTCCAGAAAAAACCTGGAAAGATTTGTAAAAACTGATTCAGGGTAAAGTGAGCAGAATCATGTACACAATAAAAGCAATATTATTTGATGAACAACTGTGAATGACTTTGTTCTTCTCAGCAATACAATGACCCAGGACAATCCCAGGATTCATAATGAAAAACACTAGCCGCCTCCAATGAAAGAACTGATGGCACCTGAATGTAAACTAAAATATGCTATTTTTCACTCTTTCATTCTTTTTTTTTTCCCTTGGCTTGAGTTTTCTTCAACAAAATGGCAAATATGGAAATATGTTTTATTTAACTGAGCTTATTTCAGATTGCTTATCATCTCAGGAAAGCAGAAAAAGAGAAAAGGAGGGATGGAACTTGAAACTTAAACAAAAAATTAACATTAAAATTGTTTTTACATATATTTGGAGAAAATATTATTTAAAAAATTCTTTTTTGTTAGGCTTGCCTGTCACAAACCATTAGCCATTGCCCAGAAATGATGAAGGGCCAGTTTTTATGTTTATCACCAGTCAATGTGTTCCTGAGCCCAGCAACACCAAAGGAAACTGTACCTATGAAGAAATTTAACCTGGCTACAGACACCAATTCATTTGTCAAGGCTAGGGGTGCCTAAGGTGAGGAGTGCAAATATTTTAAAGCTCCTACTATGTGCCAGGCACTATCTGAAATGTTTTATATACATCTTATTTAATCCTTACAACAAGTCGGTGAGGTAGGCACTATTATTATCTTTATTTTACAGATGAAAAAATTTGAGCCAGTCTATAGTTAAGTGACATAAGGGGTCTTAGACTTGATGATCTCTGAGGCCATTTCTAGCTAAATCTAGGGTGCTTTGACTACCACTAGACTAAGAATAGGTACTCTTGAATATGATTTGTAACCATCAATGGAGTAGATGGCAATTACTATCAAGGTCAATCTCTTTTTAAAGCCAAGTTTCTTTTTTTTTATTTAATAGCCTTTTATTTACAGGATATATACATGGGTAACTTTACAGCATTAACAACTGCCAAACCTCTTGTTCCAATTTTTCACCTCTTACCCCCAACCCCTCCCTAGATGGCAGGATGACAGTAGATGTTAAATATATTAAAATATAACTTAGATACACAATAAGTATACATGACCAAAACGTTATTTTGCTGTACAAAAAGAATCAGACTCTGAAATATTGTACAATTAGCTTGTGAAGGAAATAAAAAACGCAGGTGTGCATAAATATAGGGATTGGGAATTCAATGTAATGGTTTTAGTCATCTCCCAGGTTCTTTTTTACATTCAGTTCATTACTTCCATTAGAAATATTTGTTGATCCGTTGCTGAGGGTCCGGTCCATCAGAACTGGTCATCATATATATTGTTGTTGAAGATATAAGATCTCCTGGTCCTGCTTTTCACCGCATCAGTTCGTTGTCTCTCCAGGCCTTTCGAAAACATCCTGTTGGTCATTTCTTACAGAACAGTAATATTCATAATTCCATATACCACAATTTATTCAGCCATTCTCCAGCTGATGGACATCCATTCAGTTTCAGTTTTAGCCACCAAAAGGGGCTCCCAAACATTCGGCACATCAAGGTCCCTTTCCTTCTTTTAATCTTTTGGGGATATAACCCAGTAAGTAACACTGGATCAAAGGGATGCAGTTTGATAACTTTTTGAGCATAGTTCCAAACTTTCTCTAAAATGGTTGGATTCGTTACCTCCCCAAACAATGCATCAATGTCCCAGTTTTCCCGCATCCCCTCCAAAATCATCATTATTTTTCCTGTCATCTTAGAATCTGACAGGTGTGTAGTGGTATCTTAGAGTTGTCTTAATTTGCATTTCTCGATTAATTTGACTTGGAGCATCTTTTCATATGACTAGAAATAGTTTCAATTTCTTCATCTGAGAATTTCTGTTCATATCCTTTGACCATTTTCAATTGGAGAATGGCTTGATTTTTATAAATTAGAGTTAATTTCATATATTTTGGAAAATGGGCTTTATCGGAACCTTTGACTGTAAAATATTTTCCCAGATTATTGCTTCCCTTCTAATCTTGTCTGCATTAGTTTTTTTGTACAAAAACTTTTCAGTTTTATAATAAAATTTTGTATTTTGTGATCAGTAATGACTTAGTTCTGCTTTGGTCATAAAGACCTTCCCCTTCCAAGGTTGAGAGGTAAAACATCCTGTTTCCTCTAATTATTAATAATTTCATTCTTTATGCCTAGGTCATGCCCATTTGACCTTATCTTGGTTTCCCGTTAAGTATGGATCAATGCCTAGTTTCTGCCATATTAGTTTCCAATTTTCCCAGCAATTTTTATCAAACAGTAAGTTCTTATCCCAAAAGCTGGGGTCTTTGGGTTTGTCAAAGACTAGGTTGCTATATTTGTTGACTGTAAAGCCAAGTTTCTTTAAGCAACATATTGCTCTTTGATGTAAAACCAAACCAAACCAAAGAGAATCTGATTTCATTTCCCTGAAATTATCCTGCCAAAATACATCCGAATGGAGGCACATGCAAGCAGTGATATTAGATTTTTCACAAGAAGAATTGTGAAATAGTTACCTTTTTGACCTTGCTATAGACTTGTACAAAGGAATGTCATAACTATGGAGTTTGAGAGATGATACTGTAAAGTGAAAAAAAAAATACACTGGAGACACTTATGTACAAGACCTGCTTCTGTTAGTTAACAGCTGTCCATACTTTACAGAGACCATAGGTGAGTCAATTAAACTCTGAATTCTCATCTGTAAAATGAGGGGTTGAACTAATTTATTTCTAAAATTCCTTCCAATAGAATAAAATCTCTTCGAAGGTAGGGACTTTCACTTTTTTAATTCATCTCTCTAGTGACTAGCACAGGGTTTTTTTTTTTTTGGCACATAGAAGTTATTTAATAAATGCATCTTGATTGATTCCATTTCTAAATTCTCTGCTTTATATACACAACACCTTGCACATAGTAGGGGCTTAATATAAGTTTGTTGAATTAAAAAAGAAACTCTGAGAATCCTAAACATTTTTTTTTCTTTTGACAGAAGAAAAGGCTTGGATGAGTTTCTCTCAAATGGAAAAAGGATATTTTTAGCTCCAACCCTGGAAGCCCAAGAAGTTACCACCAATGTAATTACTGCTGCATGATAAGTTGACAGTAAAGACATTGTGGGCACTGCAAGGTGTCTTGTCTTGTTAAACTGAATCTGGGAGTAAAGTGAAGATGCTGTGATTTGCACCTGCTATGGAGAACTGAAGGTTACAGCCACTTATCATCTCTGCAAGTAGATGGGGGCCAGGTTCAGTCCTTGCAGGAATCCTTCTAACCACATCCATTTTCCAAGAGGATGTGATACATTGATGCATTTGGGGAGAGAGCATTTTAGGCTTGAGATATATCAATCCATTATGGAGAGGAATAATGTAGCCTGGAAATGTTGGGAGAAATTTGGAATTTTGCCTCTCTCAGGATAGCTCTATTACTAAAGACAGCTGATCGAGGTCAGAAAAATAGATTTTTTTTGAGACCCAACTAATATATCCCACTGAGAAGGGAGGATGTAGTTATGGATTTTAGAGGATCACACAGTACCATAATTTTGTTTTTAAGTTGTTATTATTGTTGCTATAATTTATATTAGAAGAGATGTTAGATGTCAACTAGTCTGACCTCTTTATAGTACAGATCAGGAAACTGAGTCCCAGACAGAAATGATCACACAGATAAAAATGGCAACCCCGATCCTTTGATCCCAATTCCAATGCTCTTTCCAATTTAACAGTAAACTATTTACACTTTTGAGAAAGCAAATGTGTTGTTGTAATGCAGTCAAGATACATTGTTTCCTGGTATTCTTGGGGACTCAAGAATACATAGAGAAGAAAGCAAATAAACCAATTATATCCATCAATCATATTCACCAAACTATATGTATTTATATAAATCAATGAATAGGCAGCACAGAGATTACTAAGTGATGTTCTGTGGCTGCGGATTGAAGTTCAAAATGGGCTACAAAAGAAGAAAATGTATACTCAGTTTTCAGCCCTCTCAAGGGTCTTTGTGAGGTCACTGGGAGCTCAATAGGTCATAACAAAATCTCTAGGAGCCACAGGACAAATAAGACAAGTTACAGAAGAGAGTAGTTTGTGGGACTAAGAAAGAAGTTTTACCTGGGAGGCTGGATGAGAAATAAGGCTGGGAAGGGGGCCTGCCCAGATCAGTCAATACTTCCTCATGGTCCAGGAGGAATTATCTTCCATTGACCCGGATCAGAAAGAGAAAACAGATTTCTCAATCATAGGATCATAAATCTAGAAACTGCTAAAGTCCTCAGAGGACTTCTCATCCTTCCCCCTCATTTAAAAATGAGGAAACCAAAGTCCATAGAAATTAAGAGATTTACTAAAATACTGGTGGTCTCAGGCGTAGAATTTAAATCTAGGTCCTCTGAATCCAAAGCCTTTCTACTATACTATCCTGCCTTCTGTCAGGGTGAAGGAAATTCTCTTTGGTGGCTGGACAGAGAATTTCAGAGCTTGTCTCCTAAGATGGAAACAACAATAATAACCACAAATACCAGGTTCTAAGAAAATATTTTATGTGCCTCTAATTGTGATTTTTACCTGCTCTGCCTTAGTCCTAGAGTAAAGCCATCTCCTTCCTCATCTTTGTAGCCCTTTTCACTCTACCTAACCTTTCTCCTCTGTTTCTGGCTGATGCTTTCCAATGTCTTGTTACTAGCAGGGACTTGTGACCACTTCTCATCGAGATTAGCTCATTACTTGTGAAACAAGGAGGGAGGTAAGGTTAGATAAAGGAGGAAACTTTCTCCCCTGCTTGACATCTTGCTTCCTTCTACCCACTTTCTTCTGTCTCTGATCGTGGTATTGTCAGTTCCAGTTTCCACTGACCAAGATATATGCCATCCCTTTCTAGCTCTAAATCCTGACCTTAACAAAAGTACTTTTCCTGTATTGACAAAACATGTTCATCCTCTTCCTCTCTCACTCCCCACCTGACAGCTTAAGTAAAATCATTTTGTCAGCAAAGTGGAGAGTGGATTGTAAGAGGGAAGGATGAGGCAGGGGGACCATTTAGGAGGCTGTTACTATAATGTAGATGAGAGATGATGAGGGTCTGAACCAAATGGTGGGGGTAGGGAGATGGGGTCAGTTACAGAGATTTTGTAGGAGCAGAAAAGAAAGGATTTCACAACTGGTTGGATATTGTAGGTGAGGGGGAGCGGAGGTTCTTTGAATTTAGGGACCTGTGAAGGTCCTTGAGTCCATTTCATAGGGATTTTAGCCTGGTCCTCTCAACATGTGTGGAATCTTACTGTCTATTCTTTAAATAATGGAATTTTGCTATTAAAAGGGGTTGAAAGAGAGTAAGGGTTAATATCTTGGGAAACTCTAATGCAGAAAAAAGTCTCCAGCTTTTGGCTGCTGTTCTAGCAATCAATTTGTTTGTCAAATCTAGAGAGGAGGAGGGTTAGGGGGTGGCTGAGTTCATTAGCAGATAACCTGAGAAATTATTGTTTATATCTAGTGTATATGACAGGTGGATAAACAACCAACAGTGAGTGCTGTCAGCCAATAAAATGCACAGTGATTCTGAAATCCACAGGCACAAATGTGTAACGGCAGATTTTTGTGTCTGGGGATTTGGAAGGGGGATGGGACCACATCT
This sequence comes from Sarcophilus harrisii, assembly GCF_902635505.1. NCBI lineage: Eukaryota > Metazoa > Chordata > Mammalia > Dasyuromorphia > Dasyuridae > Sarcophilus > Sarcophilus harrisii. Next base: position 314,821,281 of record NC_045426.1, on the reverse strand, counting down.
TGGTAGTTTAGGCCTGAAAGGGTGTGTGGCAGGCAGGAACAGTTAATCAGAAGAGGAGGATGAATTAGAACTGCTGTGGCAGAGAAGAAGAGGAAGGTAGGGGTAGTTTTTTGGTTGACCCATGGCAGGGGGAGTTCTAAGAATGGCTCCTCTATCTGTCTCTCCCCATTTTCATCCTTGGAGTACCCTCCAAGATCCTCTTTTTCACTTCTTTCTCATTCCTTTTATTTCTCTTCCTCCATCTTTTCTCTCTGCTTCTTTTCTCTCCCTTAATTAGCCACAACATAGAAACAACTTATGTATGTCTATGTATACATATGTATATATTATGTAGAATATTGTACTGTTACTATTGTATAATTTGATTATTTTTTCTACAAAAAAAACAAAAAAACAAACAAAAAAAAAACAATGGAACTGGAGCTGGAGGACCTGGATGTAAATTTGATACTGCCAGTGCCAAGTCATTTAAGTTTTCTGAGCCCTAGGTCACTCTTATATGAAATGAGGGAGTTGGACTGGAAAACTTCTGATTCCTTTCCAGTGCTAGATTCTTGACTCTGTAGCTTCCTTATGTACATGGGTCAGGGAATAAGACAGTATCAAGGACACAGAAGCCAAATTTCTATGCACAGATAACAATGAATAGCCAGGTAAGGCTAATAGTGGTTATACCAGGGACATAGAAAACAGAATCTGTGAAGGGTAGGCTGTGTCAATGATCCAACCCTAATTGAGACAAATGGAGTTAAGTGACATGCCCATAGTCCAATACATTTTAAGTGTCTGATGCTACATTTGAACTCAGGTCCTCCTGACTTCAGGGCAAATACTCTAGCCAGCATACCAAAACATGCCTTTTTTTTTCCCCTGAGGCAATTGGAGTTAAGTGACTTGCCCAGGGTCACACAGGTAGGAAGTGTTAAGTATCTCAGGTCCTCCTGACTTCAGGGTTGGTGCTCTATCCACTGCACCAACTAGCTGTCCCAATGTGCCATTTTAAAAATGTTTATATTTTGCTTTCCACACTGGAATACAGATTATTTCAGAATAGGAGCTATATCTTACCATCTCTGTGCTACGTAGATACTCGGTGAAAATTATTGATTTTAATATTTTTACTCTTCCTACCAGATTCTATTTCCAAATATTGTGTTCTTTGACTCTAGTAGAATGGAAGCTGTCATGGTCTGGGGAGTAGCTTGGAAAGCTTGTGTACTTCAAGGTCAACTGTCATTCTACCTCCAGATTTTTCCTGCCTGTACTGGCCCCCATGATACTTCTTGCCACTTTTTAGCCATTTTGTATAAGATTCTTGCTTGTGCTTTTAGTTTTGCTGATCTTATTTAATTCCCGTACTTTAAATTCTCTTGCTCTCCTTCACCCCTATTCCAGACATATTCTTGCCCAGGGAGCCCATACACGAAACAGAATTTGCCATTTAGGTATTTGGTGTTAAAGATTCTGATTAGATTTCCAATCATGACCTCTGTACCACCAGTAGCATGAAGTTAAAGGACACTGGCTCACGTAGAATCCCCCATACAGCTGAGGCTTCAGACCCAGCCTTAAGCGTCACTGATACATTTTTTTTTTTTTTTTTGCCAAGGCAATAAGGGTTAAGTGACCTTAAGCATCACTGATACATTTTTTTTTTTTTTTTTTTGCTGAGGCAATAGGGGTTAAGTGACTTGCTTGGGCAAGCAGGGTCGCATAGCTAGGAAGTATTAAGTGTTTGAGTCCAGATTTGAGTTCAGGTCCTCCTGACTTCAGGGCCTGTGCTCTATCTACTGTGCCATCTAGCTGCCTTTCCTCAATGATACTTTTAAATACTGTCCTCCCTCGCCTCCCAATACTCTATCAATTTACTCATACCATCTCCATTTACTACTTCTTCATTCTCTTTCCCAACCACATATAGATTTAGGTCTTCTATTCCTCACTCTAGCTCATTTCTCGCAACATCCTTGATGTAAGGATATCTTAGTGCTTTCAAAGAAACAACTACATGCTCTTACAATCTCATGTGTACCACTATAATAATAATAATAATACTATCATAGCACTTAAAGATTTGCAAAGACTTTATAAATATCTATCTGAACTTCAGAACAACTTATTGTAAGTGCTGTTAATACCTATATTTCAGGTGAGAAAACTGAGATAGACAGTCGTTAAGTGATTTACCCAGTTATACATAGTTAAGAAGTATCTAAGGCTGGATTTAAACTAAGGTGTTTCTGCCTCCAACCTTGGTGTTCTTTCTAGCACACTACCCAGCTGCAGTATACTTGGCTCTAACTCCTTTACCAGAATCTTCATCTTCTGAAGATTTTGCCCTTCTAAATTGGGTCTTAGTCTTATTCCTTCTCTTTTATCTTTCTCCATTGTGTGTGTGAGTGGATGATGCTTTCCTAGATCTTTCTTGGGTTATAAAGCAGTGGGTGTAGGGGATGGGAAGTCAGATGGAGCAACAAAGGTACAACAGTAGCATAGTCCAGGAAGATTCTCAACACACAAACTAATGCTTGGAGCCATGAATACCTGGTGTTTTTGGACACCTCCTCAGTCTGGCCCTGGTTCATTTAGTAATCCCTAATTAAATGGCTATTCTGTTCCACCACTGAGATTAGTTAATTGTCTTTAGTTTTTTTTAATGGCTAAATAAAATATTTTATATTTTAGCTTTCTCACTTCAATGAAAAAATCCAATTAAAATTAGTTTTTTATAATAGCCCCTGTTCATTTTTTTCCCTGGTAGTAACCATCGGTTAAAAAGAAAGATTCTCATTTTTGACATATAAAGCATGAATGAATGAATGAAAAATAACTTATTGTTTGCTATGTGTTATCCTGGAAGTACAAATACAAAAGCAGAGACAGTCCCTATCTTTAAGAAAGTTACATTCTAACAGGGGAGATAATATATATTTGGGAATGATGGCCAGGGAGGGATTTTTTGATTTGTAAAGCTACTGGGAGAGTAAAGCTAGAAGAAAATAGATTGGCAAATCTTTTTCAGGAGCTTGAAAATATTGATTCATTGTGTTTCTAGAGCTAGAAAGTGTCTTGGGATGGGTAGGAGAGGCCAGAGGGTACACATGGCAGTAAGACAGTTTGTGAGAATATTACAAGAACTGAAGTGAAGCTTGGCTGAGGCCATCTAGTTATAGTGGACCATTGTGAAGCACTTACTAATTAGGATGGAAGTGGGAGAGAGGGCCAGGGCTAGAATTCTGGATTTAAAAGGCTTCTTCAGTCTTTTAGGACATGATCCCTGGTCTAAGATACAACAGTAGAAAACTGATGAGAGGATGGCAGGGAGAGATAGTTTTCTAAGGTTGAAGAGGGTGTTTAAAAAGAGCTTTTACATAAGGAATGTGTGACAATATAACTTCTGCTCCATGAAAGACATGACCGATGCCTTAGATCCTGCTGTGTCTTTTCTGTCAGCAAGCATGGCATTCCTTAGAAATCAGAAGCATCATCTCACAATTGTCAGCCAACCAGGCACAATATTTTACTCAAGTTATGGGATGGGGACCATGTGCCGCATGCTAAAGGGAACTAGCAGCTTAAATAATAGCCAGTCAAGTCAAGTCAAGCCTTTCCTTTTTGTCTTGTTTTGTTTTTGCTTTTAACTGCAAAGCAGTGTAAATACAGGGACAGCTGTTGGTGCAGTGGATAAAGTGCTAGGTCTGAAGTCAGGAAGATTCCTCTTCTGAGTTCAAATCTGGCCTCAGAGACTTTGTAGCTGTGTGACCTGGATCAGTCATTTAACCCTGTTTGCCTTAGTTTCCTCAATTATAAAATGAGCTGGAGAAGGAAATGGCAAACATTTCCAGTATTTCAGAAGTGACTGAAAATGAACTAATATAAGCTTGGATACAATGAAATTGGGAAGTTTCTCACTGTTCTTAAAGTGCTAGACTGAAGTTTGGAAGACCTGGGTTCAAATCTCACTTCAGACACTTGCTAGGAATGTGTGTGTATATCTGTGTGTGCACATGTGTATATGTACGTGACTTTGAACAATTTACAAAGCTTCTGGGTGCCTTAGTAATTTGTAAAATAAGAGGATTGAATTCAATGGGCTCCAAGAGCCTTTCCAGTTCTATCTAAATCTCCGATCCTGGGATCCTATAATTCCCTTCCTTATCCCTCTCCCATCAGTTCCTCTTTCCCCCTCCTACACCCTGCCTTGTCCCTTGCCAGTAGCAAAGCAGATTATAGGCCTTTGGAAAAGGTCACAGAAGCTGGAAGGCCCCTGCCTGATAAATAGCTGTAAATCTAAAATAAAACCTAGAGGACCCTCTGACAAGCTGGCCTTAACAACCGAGTTCTCCCAAGGAGAGACAGTGGCTGGCTGGAATGTGCGCATTTTGTTTTTTAATCAAACCTGAGTGTGAGCTGTGGCAAACAGCCCCCTTTCTCCTCCATGGGGTTACATTTATTTACCCTTCTGGTGCCTTCCGTATAAATGTGTGTGTCCATAAATGTCAGATTGTAATAGTAGCTCCAGAGGCCAAGAAATGCATGGGCAGAAAGCTGAGCAGTAGTTGAAAGACAAGTTGGACCCCTGAGAAATGGTTGTAAGACAGAAAAACTGAACAGGAGTCAATGTGAGGATGTGTTAGTTAGGGGAAACTTGGAATGAAGGAAGGGCCAAGATTTCAGTGAATGGAGAATGGTGAATTCTGAGAACGGACATTGGAAGGTGAGCTCTCTAAAGGGTTTTGCAAACTAGGATTGTGCTCAGAGAGTGAAATAGGATGGACTTCAGTTTCCTCTTCTGTAAAATGAGAAGGTTGGCTGGGATGACCACTAATAGGCCCTGATAGCTCTAAATCTAAATTCACCCCCACTCCCATCCAGGTCCTCCTGACTCCAGGGCTGGTGTTGCATCCACTGTACCATCTGGTGGTTCCATGCTTTTTTCTTTAGGAAATCAATGTCAGTTCTATTTCTAGATAGGGCTCCTGCATTCTTATCTGGAGGAAGTGATAAAAAACCATGTCGTTCCCCAGCTTTGAGTCCATTGCCTCTTTCCTATCACCAACCATCTCTTTCCAAAAGTCAACCTTACGTCATAAACATGATTTGCTTTTTCCCACTCCTGCTACTGAATCCAAGGGATAGGGGTCATATAACTGTATTACAAATTTAGGTTGTGAATTTCAATTGAGTCCTCATTGATGAAAGAAAAAAAAATATATGTATATTTACCATTTCCAGCTTGACTCTAAAATAATTCTCTGAGAAACAATTCCTTTGGACCCCTACTCTATTCCAATTTGTATTCATCAGTTTGATATTTTGCATAAATCACATAAGGATAATTAGATAAAATTGGTTGTTATAGTGGGTCTCATGCTTTAATGTGATGTTCACTGCTTGCTTACCAGTTTTGAAGCTCACTTATACAACTACAAGAAAGCTGACAGATATCTCCATCTTAATTTGTTCAAAGACCAGGTCCAAACACAGCAATGATGGATGACTTGATTCTTTGGAAAGTGCCTGAATGTATTTTTGTAGTTCCAGATCATCCACTCTTGCCCAGCATGAGGAGGGAATCATCTTATCATCATCTGGTCACCAGAGATGACTCTTGTTTTGTCTATCTTATGACTATACATCCTGCAGTTCTCCCATCCTGTGACTCCTCTGGTCATATGTCATTTGTGACCCTCAAGAACAAAGTCTATTAATCACAGAGAGTCTGTATTTTACCATCCCTCGTTTGCATATTTGGGTCTCAAACCCTATAAAGTACAGTCCTGGAGACCAAGGGACTCTGAGGAAGATCTGAGGTCCATTTCATTAAAGGGTGTCATGGACTTTTTAATGAAGTGCTATTGGTTTGGAGCTCTGCCTCAGTGGTTTTTCTTGCAGATTGGACAATTTTTGAACCCCCACTTCCTTCAATATCTGTTATAAATCTTTGGTAGAGGCAGCACAACGGACAGAGAAGTGGGCATGAATTCAAATCCTTCCTCACACTCTTACCAGCTTTGGGATGGCTAAAAAGTCACTTAATTCTATCTGCCTCAGTCTACTGTGAAATGGGAGAAATAATAATACCTAACTCTCATGATTACCGTGAGAATCAAATGGCATATTTGTAAAAGGCTTACCAGTACCTGTCACTTAATGAATGCTTATCCTTTCTCTCCTCAAACCATTTATATCACCCTTCCCTCTCATTGGAGGATCTTACTAAATATTTCTCTGAAAAAATTGAGCTTTCTTTTTGCCCCAACCCTGCACCAAATTGTCTTGGCAATTTCCCCTCATCCTCTCCTCTTTTGCATTAGTCTCAGAAGAATCTCTTCTTGTAAGTACCAACAACATTGATCCCATCCCCTTTTGATTCTTTTCTAGGAGCTTATCCCTTTGGTGATGTTCTCCCTCTCACTAATTTTCAGTCTTTTATTATGTACTGGCCCTTTCCTTATTGTTTACAAATATGTTCAGCTCTCCCCATCCTTTAAAAATCCTTCACTTGATCTTCTCCTCCCCTTAAACTACTATATCTTTTCTCCCTTTTATAACCACTTGCAGGAAAAGCTATTAACACTACTTGCCTCAATTTTCTTACCTTGCCTTCAGTTCTCAAGCCTTTGCAATCTGGCTTCTGACCTCATAACTCAACTGAAACTACACTCACCAACATTAGTAGCATTTTCTTCACTGGTATATCCAATATCCTTTATAAAAAGTTCTCCTTCTTTACCACACTGTAGCATTTAACATTGTTTTTCACCTCCAGATCCTCAACACCCACTCCTTCCTGGATTTTCATGACACTGCTCTCTCCTGTTTCTCCTCTTGTCTATCTACTCTCGCATCTTCTTTTCAATGTATCTTGCTTGTCCTACTCCCATTTGTGAGTCTATTTCAGGGCTCTGGCTTGGGTCTTTTCTCTTTATTCTCTCCTTTTTGATTATCTTATTATTGTCAAAGTAAATTTAAAGAATAGAAGAGCATAAGGATCAATAGCTGAGAGAAAAAATGATGGAAAATTCTAATATCATTTTCACCTCTATGATAGATTTATTTTTCTAGATCCATATTGTATATCTATATTCTAGATCTATAGTTTCTCTCTTAACATCTAGTCTCATGCTTATTGGACTTCCCCAAGTGAATGTCCCATAGGTATTCCAAACACATGCCCCCAGGTTAACTCATTATCCTTTCTCTCATGCTTTCCTTTTCTTAATGTCGTTATTTTGTTCATTATTTATGGCACTATCATCTTTCCAGTGACCCAGATATGAAAATGCACAACAATTCTTGTTTCTTCCTTCTTTCTCACTGTCATATCAAATCAATTGCTCTGTCTTTCTTATTCTATCTCTACAATGTATTTCATATTCATCTCCTTTCCACTCCCATATCCACAATATCAGGGGTCAAGTCCTTATCACTTTTGTTTCTAATGTAGAAATACCACTCTAATTGTTTATCTTGCCTTTAGTCCTGGGCCCTTCATAATCCATCATCCATAAGGTGCCAAATTGATATCCCTAAAGCCCAAGTCTTGCTCTAGGTCAAATACAAATCCCTCTCTCTGGCTTTTCACAATTTGTCTCCAGCCCACTTTTCTAGATTCATTGCATCTCTTTTATACACTTTATATCCCAATTAAATTGGTCAACTCTCTGCTTCTTTGATTTTAGAATGAATCTATCACCTCCATGCCCTCAAGTGTCCCTTTTTTCAAGGAGCTTGCATTTTTCTGGGGATATATAACCCATAAGAAGGCAGCTAGGTGGGACCAAGTGGATAGAGCTCCATACCTGCAGTCAGGAAAAACTCATATTCTTAAGTTCAAATTTGACCTCAGACATTTACTAGCTGTGAGACCCTAGGCAAGTCACTTAACCTGTACAAACAACTGATGTTTTATTTGTGTATTAGATGATAGACTACAGTAAGACAGGGGCCTCATCTTGCTCTGCATTCATCAAGTACTTAACAAATGCTTAATGAATTGAAATATTGCCATTAAAAAGCCCATTTTAAATATTAGAATATTCAGTTCTCATAATAGATACTAATTTTGTGATCATTTAGATTACAGATGTTAAAATGAAAGTTCAAAGCCCCTCAAGGATGAATTTACACTTTACTTATAACCTGGCTCCAAATGTCCTACTTCAGTTCTGGCCATTCCATTGGCTGGGCAACTAAGTGGAAATATGCCTAGATCACTGGACTCAGTGATCCTAGATCAGGAAGGCTTATCTTTCTGAGTTCAAATCTGACCTCAGACCCTTGCTAACTATGTGGCCCTGGACAAGTTATTTAACCCTGTATGTCTCATTTTCTGAATTTGTTAAATGAGCTGGAGAAGGAAATGGCAAACTGCTCTCCCAAATAAGTCCACCAAAAAGCCAGACATGACTGAATTGATTGAACAACCACAAATTCCATGGCACTCTCTGGGAGTGGGAAACATGGGGAAACAATGTCAGTCTGGAAGGATTTGGCTTGGCACCTTTCAGCCTGCTCACTTACCAAGCCTGCAAGTTCAGAGCTTCATGGATTTCCAAGTTTGGGTAAATATTAGAATAGAAAAGAACTGAGACATTCTTGCTGTCACTCTTCTGAAATGACCAGACAGATGGTTAACAACATGCTGTTGTTTACAAAGTCAAAGGCAGCTTCATTTTTAAGATCACCTTTGTAAGGCATCCTAACTATGCATATCTTTGGATCCAGCAATATCACTACTAGGTCCGTATCCCTAAAAGGAGCTACATGTACAAAATTATTTATAGCAGCTGTTTTTGTGGTGGCAAAGAGTTGGAAACTGAAAGGATGTCCATCATTTGGGGAAAGGCTGAACAAGTTTTGGTATATGGAAGTAATGGAATACTATGGTGATTAACGGATTTTAGAAAGGCCTGGAAATATTTACACAAACTGATGCTGAGAAAACAAGCAGAATCAGGAAAACACTGGACACAGCAATAGCAAGTTTGTGCGATGATCAATTATAACAGATTTAATTCTTCTCGGTGGTTCAGTAATCCAAGACAATACAAATAAACTTTGGATAGAAAAAGCCATCTGCATCCAGAGACAGAATTATGGAGACTGAATGCAAATCAAAATATGCTATGTTCACTTTTTTCTGTTTTTTTTTCTCTTGGTTTTTCCCCACATGATTTGTAAGGAAATATGTAAAAAAAAAAAGAGAACATGTAGTTAGTCAACTCTGATCTCCATTTTCTCTTGGCAAGATTCTTGCCATAAAGGCATGCTGTCCTTCACAAGATCAACAGTTGTTTCATTCTTAGGAGCATCTTTGATAGGCAACCAAACTATGTATATCCTTGAATCCAGCAATACCACTACCAGGTCTGTATTTCAAAAAAGGGAAAATGACCCACAAAAATATTTATAGTATCTTCTTTTTTTGGTGACAAAAAATTGGAAATTGAAGGGATGCCCATAAATTGAGGAATAGTTGAACAAGTTGTGGCATATGAATGGAATAGAATACTATTGTTTTATAAGAAAAGATGAGAAGGAGGATATAAAAAAACTGGAAAAGTTTACATGAAGTGATGCAAAGTGAAGTAAACAGTATCAGGAAAAAATAGTATCAGCAACATTGTGTGATGATCAATCAACTGAGTGACAGCTCTTCTCATCCATACAAGAATCCAACTCATGATGGAAAATTCTCCCTCCAGAGAAAGAAGTAATAGACTCTGAATGCAGATCAAAGCATATAATTTAAACTTTATTTTAAGATTTTTTTCTTTTGCCCTATTTCTTTTTATGATTGCACATATATAACCTATATCATGTTACTTACCATCTTAGGGAGGTGTGAAGAAGGGGAAGGAAGGAGAAAATTTGAAACTTATAATTAAAAATAAATGAATGTTTAAAATTGTCTTTGCATGTAATTGGTAAAAAAATTAAATATTATTTAAGAAGGAAAAAAAAGCACCTCTGAACTCTTTTTTCCCTAGGGCTTGTAAGGTCCATGCCAAAGATTGGAAGTTGTGGGGCCCTGAAAGTTTTGATGAGTCCGGTGTTAACATACCTTTTTTTGTCATTGGTAGATGAGTTTCTGCAATAAGATTCCATAATTCTAGAATCTTTGACCAATTGGAGTTCAAAATCAAAGGACTTGGATGTCTTAAACTTGGTCTCTTATTGTCTGTGACCTTGGGCAAGTAACTTTCTTCTTTTGTTTCCTCAGTTTCTTCTTTTGTAAAGGGAAGGGATTGGATTAAATAACCCTCCAAGTTATCTTCTGGTTCTAATGTTCTTAACTCTTCCATTGTCAGAAATTTTGGCTATGTCAAGCCCTCAAGGTCATTGTTTCCCACCTGGGATTTTAAACTGTTCTAGTCTAAGTTTCTTCTGGTTCAATCACTCATTCTCACAGAAATTAGCAGAAGCAGGGAGCAGTTAAAAGATTTAATAAGATTTTTTTTGGCAAGGCAATTGGGGTTAAGTGATTTCCCCAGAGTCATATAGCTAGTAAATATTAATTATCTGAGACCTATTTTGAACTCAGATCCTCCTAACTCCAGGACTAGTGCTTAGTGCTGTCTATCCACTGTGCCATCTAATGGCCCCAATTTAACAATTAAAATTTTTTTTTCCCTCTAAGTTGACGATTTCTGCTTTAATGTCTCCTTCATTTCTGAATAAACCCTGTATCACCACCCAACTTAGAAAACCATCCCTTGTAATAGAAATTGTCCTCAGGCTTCCTTTCCACCAGAGTTTTTATATGATTGAGGCAGAATTCCCCTAATTCACTGACAGGTTTCTGGCTTGTTGATTACTCTCAACCTGATTTAACCTATTTACCAAGAGGCCTTGTCCATGCTAGAGTTTCTTAGAGCCACAGGAGAGAGTTGAGTGCTGAGTGGACACCAGCAGTAGAAGAGCGGCCCTGAAAAATTGGAAACTGAATGGATGTCCATCAGTTGGAGAATGGTTGAATAAATTGTGGTATATGAAAATTATGGAATATTACTGTTCTGTAAGAAATGACCAACAGGATAATTTCAGAAAGGCCTGGAGAGACTTACATGAACTGATGCTGAGTGAAATGAGCAGGACCAGGAGATCATTATATACTTCAACAACAATACTATATGATGACCAGTTCTGATGGATCAGGCCATCCTCAGCAACGAGATCAACCAAATCATTTCTAATGGAGCAGTAATGAACTGAACTAGCTATGCCCAGAAAAAGAACTCTGGGAGATGACTAAAAACCATTACATTGAATTCCCAATCCCTATATTTATGCACACCTGCATTTTTGATTTCCTTCACAAGCTAATTGTACAATATTTCAGAGTCTGATTCTTTTTCTACAGCAAAATAACGTTTTGGTCAGGTATACTTATTGTGTATCTAATTTATATTTTAATATATTTAACATCTACTAGTCATCCTGCCATCTAGGGGAGGGGGTGGGGGGGGGGAAAGGGGGAAAAAATTGGAAAAAGGGGTTTGGCAATTGTTAATGCTGTAAAGTTACCCATGTATATATCCTGTAAATAAAAGGCTATTAAATTAAAAAAAAAAAAAAAAAAAAAAAAGAAGAGCGGCCCTGCAAAGAGCCCAGCAAGCTCTTGAGTTATTGTCTGAATCAAGAACTCACAATTAACCAGGACACCGACTTCTATAGTTACTAACAAAATTCTTGGTAATAATAATAACATTCTAAAGTTGGTAAAACATTCAATATATAACAACACATCATTCTCTTTTATAATTCTATATTCCAGTTAAATTGGAATCACCCTCATTTTATCCTCTCAGCACCCTAGGAGGTAGATATTAATAATATCCATATTTTACAGATGAAGAAATTAAGATCGGGCTTGTTCAGGGTTACGTAGCTAGTAAATGTCTGAGACAGAGTTCAAACCAGGGTCTACTGTGCCCTTTAGCTATCTGTGGTATCTGTGGGTCCTTCCTATTATTTTGGGTAGTGGGAGGGACCCAATATTCTGATGCTTTTTTATACAGTTGGAATCTGCTCTCTTTAGGAAGAACATTCTATCTGTTGGATGGCTTCTATAGTACAAAAATTCTCTTTTCTTTTTCTCTTACCTTCTTTTACTTTCTAACCTCTTTCCACACCCTGGTTTGAATTCAACTTTTAAATGAACCTTTTAGGTTTAGTTCTTTCATACTACTCTGCAGATTCAGCAGATATTTCCCCAGACTCTTTGATGGTGGGCTGCACCTCACTCACTGCTATCCTATCCCTTGATTTAATGGGGATGACTGGGCCTGCCAAACCATGCTCTCATCTTGTACATAGAGGTTAATCCATCATGACCTGGAGTCCTTTAACCCAGCCTTGGAGTCTGGTCAATAGTAGCTAGACATCCATCCCCTGGGCTGAGAGGAATGGAGAACTTTGAGTCTAGTTCCTTCCTGAGGAGATGTCGGGGGAGTAAGAATAGGAGTTTTGCCCTAGGCTCTAGCAAGAAGTTATTTCCTTTCTCTTTCAATTTTTAGAAAAAATGATATCTATTGTTTTTACATCACCTTCATTTCCACTTTTAGGATATGTGCTGCCAAAGTGAGCATGTCACCTTCATTTCCAAATATATCTCTGACTTCTTCTTTCCCCAGAGAACCATCTCTTGTAATAAAGAATTAAAAAAGAGGAAAAAGAGCAGTTCAGCAAAACTAACCAACACATCAGCTGAGTCTAACAGTAGGTGTAATGTTCTACACCCAGGGGTCCTCAGCTCTGAAGGAGGAAAGGGAAGAAAGCATATTTCCTACTCTTCTCTTTGGGACCAAACTTGATTACTGGAATTCAGTGACATCCAGTTTTGTTATTCTTTCCATCTACATTGATGTAACTGTATATGTTGCTTTTCTGTTTCCACTTCTGTCACTCTGTATCAATTCATAGGAACTTTTATAGGACTCTGTTTCTGCCAAGTATTTTTCCTCAAACCTCATAGGATCACAGAATTAGAACCAAAAGGGACTTAGAGAGGCCATTAAATGTAATTCTCTCATTTTATAGATGGGGAAAATGATGGTCTAAGACATTTTCTTAATCATGAGTAAAACTCATTTTCTGCAGGATATCATTTCTCCCTTTCTTTTTGAAAATGGTATCAGAAATTGCCATGCTTTTTATAAAAAACAAACTGGGTAAAGATATAAATACACTGGTGTAAAAATAGTGTTTGTGCTATGTATTTTGCTAGAATGTGTGTTCACCCCTTCCCCTAACTTAAACATTGCCCTTTATCTCAAATCATCTAACAGGAGCTCTATTTCTTCTATTCTATTCTATTCTTGTTCTATTTCTATTTTATAATAGTTCTTCTCTTCAGCATTTCTCTGGGCTTGGTAACTTTTATTCAAAGTTAGAATGCCTTCTTTCTGCCCCTTGAAGGTCATCCAACTCTGCGAAACCCAACATGAATTCAGGTACATCCATAGCTGCCCAGAGCAAGCAAAGTGGTAAACCAAGAGGCATGGGAGTGAGTTCAGGAAAAAATGGGCTGAATGACTGGCTCACAGACTGGCTTACTCCTTGGTTGCTTGCCCTGGATTGTCAGAGAAAGAGGTAGCTGTAAAGAGCTATTCTGGTTCCTGGTTGCATCCCAAAAAATATTTTTGGGTGGGTGGCAGGATAAGCAGCATGAGATTTGTCCTCAACTCATAAAGACAAATTCGCTGAGTAGGTAAGAGGAAACTTAAGGAAAAATGTTGGATTCTGGGGTATAAAGAGCTATGGGAGAGAGATGCTAAGATACTACTCATTTTGGGGAAACAGACTCAATCAGTTCTCAGAGAAATTGCTAGGAGGTTGGCTCACTCCATGGGAAAGAGCAGAGAGGGGCTGAACCTTAGTCACATGTATAGAAGCCCATGGGAGGAATCTTATCCTTTAATAGAAAAATTAGTGTTTTAACTAACTAGTCTTGCCAGCTAGGCACTAAAGTCCATTGCTTTTCCCTGCCTAAAAGAATTTAAATAATAACTGTGTCTTCTAAATTTTGTTGGCCTGTATCAAAATCTCTATTGCTCCATTCTTGCTGCATCTCTGTTTTTAGAACCTGTCTAGTTTTGGCCCTTTCTACTTGAGATCTATAAGTTCAGTTTTAATGATTTTCTTCCATAGCACAACAATAAACTGCCTACGTAAATACAGATGCACTAGACAAATACTGTGTTCAAAAGATATATTAACTCTGTGGTTCTAATAAAGGCAGCTATATTTCTTGAAAATCATTATGCTGTTCCTTTAAATAAGATAACAGTTTTAAAGATTGTGAACCTGGTATAAGAGCTTGAGAAGGCTAGCACATTTTAGGAGAAGAGGAGTTTTTGAGTCTGGAATGTGTTTCCATCCAGCCTCCCCCTACCTCTGTCTATTCAACTTGGAGGCTCAATTCAGTTCTTCTTTCTACTTTGAAGACTTCCTATCAATCAATCAGTCAATCAATCAATCAGCAAGCACTTATTAAGCACCTGCTCTGTGCCAGGCACGGTGCTAGATGCTGGGGATGCAGATATGAAAAATGAAATGATGACAGCCCACAGGCAGCCATCTCTTCCTCTTTTGAGCTCCTAGAGCAATTACTGTCTGTTTGACACTTAGTCATCTTGTGATATCACTCCTGTCTCACACTGTTATTTAAATCCCTTTTTTAACCTTTAAATTTTTTATTTTTGTTTTTTCTCAATTGCCTATAAACAAAATTTTTTAACATTTTGCGTTCCAAATTCTCTCACTCCCTCTCTTCCCTAACTCCTCCTTGAGAAGGCAAGAAATTTTATATAGATTATACATGTGCACTCATACAAAACATTTCCATATTAGCCATGTTGCAAGAGAAAATTTACCTCCCTGGGACCAACTACTTGGTAATTAATCTTGCTGAAGTAATCAAAATTGGTTCTTGCTTAACAGTAACATAGCTTGTTACCATACTTGAAAGCTTTTTATCTTATATTCAGTTGCCATAGCTTCAGGGAATGTAGGTTCATAATGGAGATGACAAAAGTACTCAAGGTAACCAAGGAACATATTCAGTAATTTTATGCATCTATATCTGCTACCTAATGTATATACAACACTGTGACAGAGTAATTGGCCATACTTCACAGGGCATCCAGTATTCCTGCACAGACAACCCTGATGTACTTGGAGACTGAAAAATGAAGGACATTTGTTTGAGACCTAAGGAAATCATAGTGCTCAAAAGTCTAATAATTTCTTTTCTGGAAACATATTCAAATCCTTCTGTAATCCACAAAATTGGCTAGGATAGTAATGTGATTTTGCCTTTAAATTAGTTTGGTGAATTCAGATCAATTTTTAAATCTCTGAAAATAAGTCTGGTAGTAAATGCAGTGACAGTATGATCTTGTCTTATGTTTATCTATAATCATAAGAATTAGGATAGAATTATAAGATAGATGGCAAGTTGCTATTATTCTTGCTTCACACTTTTCTTCATAATGAATGGAGAAAAAGTATTTAGAAAAACCCTCAAGATTCCTTGTACTTGAGAACTTTTCCAAAGTATTAGTGCTTTAAATTATTATTTTTAGATGTGAAGAGAGCAAAAGAGCACAGGAAAGAGTCCTAAGTCTGAAAACCCATCCTCTTTCTTTCTTTCTTTCCTTTTTTCCCAGTCTTTCTCATACTCCCTTACCCCTACCACCATTCTACCCATTCTTTTCCCTCTCCCCTTCTTCTTTCTTCTCTTCTCCATTCATTCCACCTCCAGCAATTAGATACAGGTTATATATGTGCAATTATATAAAGTATTTCCATATTAATTGCTTCATATAAAAAGACTAATAAAAGGAAAAAATAAAAAAGTGAAAAATAGCATGCTTCGGTTTGTATTCAATCAATATCAGTTCTTTCTCTGGAGATGGATAGTATGTTCCATCATTAATCCTTTGGGACTGTCTTGGATCATCATATTGCTGAGAATAGCTAAGTCATTCACAGTTCTTTGTCGAACAATATTATTGTTACTGTGTACAATGTTCTCTTAATTCTGTTCACTTCATTATGCATCAATTCATATGTCTTTCCAGGTTTTTCTGAAATCATCCTGCTTGTCATTTTTAAAAAGTGTTATTTAACTTCTCAAGTGTTTATGCCTCATCTCCTTAATTAGGAAAACATATAAACTCTTTGCATTGGGTTTGAAAGACCTTTATAATCTGCCTCTGGCCAACCTTTCTAGATTTAGTTCACATTACTCTTCTTCATGGTGATATAGAAGATAGAGCTCTGGGCTTGAAATCAGAAAGCTGTCTCTTCAAGAGTTCAAATATAACCTTTATATATTTACTAGCTGTGTGACTATGAGCAAATCACTTTAATCTATTTGCCTCAGTTTTTTCATTTGTAAAATAACCTGAAGAAGGAAATAACAAATGATTCCAGTATTTATGTCTGTGACCATTAAACCCACACAATGTCAGTGTTGTATTCTATCCAAGAAAACCCTTACTGGCGTTGTGAAGAATCAGACACAACTGAAATGATAAACAACAACAAACATACTCACATATGTTAAAAGGATATCTGCTTCAAATATGTGAAGACTTCTGGTAGAATGGGCACATGAGAACAATGTTGTTCTAAAAGACTAGAAGTACACTGAAACAGGTGCCATGGAGCACTCAGAGCTTGGTCAGACATTAAAGAAGCAAGGTCATCCACTGCATTCTGGGGCCATCACCAATCATTTTGACTTTTGTCTTGCCACTGGAATTTGATGACTCTGGAAGTGAGAACAAACCTGATGACTTTGGCTACATCACTTAAATCCAATTCACTTACAAGTCAAGATATCATTCTGTACTTGTCATTGATACACCTTAACACCAAAGGATGAACAATTACATATACCTACAAATGTGTGTGTGTGTGTGTGTATATATATATATATATATATATATATATATATAAAATCAGACCTCCACATATAAATATATGTATATACATTTATATACACATATAATTAGCTTTATTATTAATATTAGCAGTTAACATTTATAAGCCTTTATAAATGTTAACTGCTAATATTAATAATAAAGCTAATTGAATTGGAAAGAATATTTCTAGGGTGGCTCCCTGGGCTACCTAATCTAGGTCTTGGATTCAGAAAATTCTGCTTAATATAGCACTTTATGCTGTTTTTTTTTTCTCGCCTGTGATTCTGTGATCTCATTAACTTGCAGCTCTAGGTATGGAAACTCCTCCAAAATTACAATATCATCACAGTTTTACAGAGTCACCCAAGACCAAGAAAATCAATAACCTTACCATAATCTCATATTCAGAATAGATCATAGGCAAGACTTGAACCCAATTTTTTCTGACTCTGAGGGCAGCTCTCAATCAGTATTGCTTCTTCTTTTATATATTGTAGATGCTTGATAGATACTTTGTCAATTGAAGTGAATTTAGAGCGCAATACTTCTTAAAAGTAAGGGCCTTGTCTCTATAAAATGACACATTTAAAGCTTGCTAAAAGGTTGTCCAATTAAACTTTTTCCTCTTATAGTAGAGAGAAAGGAGGCCCACTGTTGGTCAGTAATTATTACCCCCAGAAAGGGGTTCCAGAGACCTTGGAGGTACATTAATAGTTGGGGTTCACCTCTGAGAAGCAGAGATGTGGCTATGATCCAAGTTGTCCTGAATCTGTCCTCTCAGTTTTAAACCCCAAGTGGCATATTGTTGTGTCCTGCTTTCTACAGCCCCCAAGTTGGGATGACAAAATGGACTGTGCTTTCTAGAGTCTCCATGCTGAGTTGGTTAGAATATACCATCTTAATGAAGGAGTGATGAGGAGAGACTCTTGAGGATGGTAAATATGAAGTCTGTTTATTCCAAATTCTCTCCTCTTTATATACCCTCATACACCCTCATACTCTTATATAACCAAAACAACATTGGGCATGCACTAAATATATACTGCACACATGGGACCACACAAACAACTTGCTATTGTATGTAGATTGTCATCGGGTATCACTCTTTGCTACCTGGTATCACTCTGTTTCAATTACAACACAGGTTGTTACTGCCCCCTGATTACTCAGGTAAGGGTAGAGCCCTTAGGGGAGATGGGGAGCTGAATCCGACATTGTCAACAGGTTCCCTCAGGGCTGAAGGGTCTTATACTTCAGCCACAGTTCCCCCACTATCTGTGGTCCTCTACAGCATATAGTACATAAGTATAAGTACTTTTAAATTGAATTGAATTCCTGACTCAAAATTTGTTGTTAATGTACTTTCCACCCAAAGGATATTCTTTATCTCCCATTGGGCTACCTGCTTGCCCCATTGATAGCAGCTTCCTGTTGGACAGTATAGTAGGTTGAGGGTTCTCTTCAAAACTAAGTTTTAGGCAATGAATTTGTTGATTCTAGCAGGGGCAAGGAATCATCCAATATACGTGTGTCTGGCTTAGCATGGATCCCTGGGAGATCAACTTTTGGAGGATTTGGCTGCATTTATTGATAACGAGTCTATCTTTATACAGTATCAACTTGTCTGCACTCAACTGGCAATTTTTGTATTAAGTCCTTCCGTTTCTGACAAAATTGAGGCAAATTCTCCAGCATTCTCCAGGACTGTCTTTTTGAAGGTAGGTGCATAATGGTGGGTAAGTGATGTAGCTTGGCAGGTACTGAATCTATCTCCCCCTCACTACCAAGGTGCTGAGTTTTGTTCATGTAAGGAGCTGTCCATGGCTGTCCTATCTGCAATCTTGATAGGTAGGCAACCTTGATAGATAGGCTTTGATATCCATAATTGATATCATCCCTCTTCCATCTTATCTCAGATTTACTAATCTTCACATATATGGCCCACCTATTATTGTTTCTATTTTCTTTTCTTTTTTTTATTTGGAACTTAAAAAACACATAAAATGATTATTCTTATATGCAATGTGAAATGGAAAAGATGATTGAACATAAAACTTCTGTAATGGGAGTGGGATAATTGATGGGGGTGGGATGCTAGAGGATTGGCCAATGAGATTCCAATCCTTGTGAGCGTGTGCAGCCAGTTATGTCTGATGCAATTTCCCTTCTAGATTTTATTTAGATTATGCTCAGTGTTTTATAATTATTTCCAGTAATTATTTTCACATGTGAAGAGATGGATTTTTATTAAGTGCTGGGGATAAATAGAAAAAAAATAGTTCTTGTCTTCAAGGAACTTATATTTGCCAAGGACACAGCATCTATACATGTAAGTACATATAAAATATGTACAGCTCATTTCTAATGGGAATGTCATAACTGGGGGAAATCAGTAAAGGCTTCATGTAAGAGGTAACATTTGAACTGAGCTTTTAAGAAAACTAGGAATTTTAACAGGTGGGTGTGAGGAGAGTGTACTTTTCAGACATGAGACATAGTGTGTGTGTGTGTGTGTGTGTGTGTGTGTGTAGATAGCTTGTGTAAAAGTATGGAGAAGGGAGATAGAAAGTGAGGATGGAAGATGAATTATAATGTTAGGAACTGTGAGAAAGTCAAGATGGATGAGCCATAGAAAACCTGAATGAGGGTACTGTATAACAAGCTTGAAAATGTGCACTGGAGACACATTATGAAAGTCTTTAAATGCCAAAAAGGACTTTGTATTTAATCCTGGAAGTAAGTAAGAGTCTCTTGAGTTTATTGAGCAGAGGATTGACATAGACCTATGCCTTGGGAATATTATTTTGAATACTGTGTGGAGGATGTATTGGATAGGGGACTTGAGTTGGGGACCTAGCCCTGTGTCTACTTCCACAATTGACAGATATCAAACAAGACTTGATGACAATGGAGAAATTAGTGTTGGGGCATAAAAGTGCCATTTTGAGGGAGTATGGTACTATCATTATGTACATTATCCATAACAGCCTAGAATAATTATGAACCCATAACTTAACCACTTGTTTAGGGAAAATAATCCTGTTTATAAGATAGTGAACTATAAAAGAGGCACCTTGATGTTTGCCAGATACCTGAAAAAGAACAAGCTAATTGATTTTTACTAAACCAGTTGTATTTTTGAAAACAAAACAAAACAAAACAAAACTCCTTGCTCTCTAGATTTTTTTTACAAAGGGTTTATACATTTTTGTAGAGGGTCACAGATACTGGGGAACCCTGGGTGAGGAATAAACCTTTTAGTCCAGTGGAACTTTGCTGATGTGTCTGGTTTGGCTCACCATCACCCCTAAAGATATCACTAACTTCCTGAGAAG
The DNA here is from genome assembly GCF_902635505.1 of Sarcophilus harrisii. NCBI lineage: Eukaryota > Metazoa > Chordata > Mammalia > Dasyuromorphia > Dasyuridae > Sarcophilus > Sarcophilus harrisii. Next base: position 314,801,006 of record NC_045426.1, on the reverse strand, counting down.
TCAGGAAGCCTGACAACCTGTGTTGTAATTAAAGCAGAATTATACTAAAGTGGCAAGGAAACATCTGCACACAATAGCAAGTTGTTTATGTGATCCCACATGCGCAGTATATAATTAGCAGTGTGTTGTAGTTATGTAAGTTTATTAAGGTATATAAGGCTGAGAGAATTTTGAATAAAGTTTTGACCATCTTTGAGAGTTCTGCCCCTTCACTTTTCACCCATGATCAGGATTTGGACGGTATTGAAATCCTCTAGTGGACAAGTCTGGACACATATGCATAATTTAAGTGTTTTAATTCTTACTTAGGGTTTACAAGTACAGGTATTCATGAAATCCAATTTTCTTGGGATTTGTCATTTTATTGAAATGAGTACTCCTTTCATTGACATTGATGGCAATCCCCTTCATGTTTTCTTATTGGACATGATTCTTGTTTGCATTATCCCTTTAATATCTCCAGGAGAAGACTTAGCCATTATTTTGGAGTCTTTACATTTCTTCATTCAGTATCTTGGAGGGTACACAGTGGGCGAGTACCATTGTACCATTTCTTTTTTCTTAATAATATTTTATTTTTCCCAATTACATGTAAAGATAGTTTTCAACATTCATTTTTGTAAGATTTTGAATTCCAAATTTTTTATCCCTTTCTCTTACTTTTCTTCCCAAGCATCTGATATAGGTTATATATGTATAATAATTTAAAACATATTTTCATATTAGTCATGTGGTGATAAAAATCAGGACAAAAAGAAAAAAAACATGAGAAAGAAAAAACAAACAACAACAACAAAAGTTTTTGATATATATTCAGTTTCCATGATTTACTTTCTGGATGCAGATAACATTTTCCATTTCAAGTCTATTGGAATTGTCTTAGATCACTGAATTGCTGCATAAATGACCATTACATAATCTTGCTGTTAGTATGTACAATATTCTCCTGATTCTATTCATTTCATTCAGCATTAGGCTTTCCAGGCTTTTCAGAAATCAGCCTGCTTAAGTTTTCTTAATAATATTCCATTATGTTCATATACCAGAACTTGTTCACCCATGTTCCAGTTGATGGATATCCACACAATTTCCAGTTCCTTGCCACCACAAAAAGGGTGGACATAAAAATTTTTGCACTTATGGCTCTTTGTTCCTCTTTTATGATTTCTTTGAGATATAGACTTAGCAGTAGTATTGCTGGATCAAAGGAGATGTACAATTTAATTGCCTTTTGGACATAGTTTCAAATTGTCTTTCAGAATGGTTGGATCAGTTCACAACTCCATCAATAGTGCATTAATGTCCCAATTTTCCCATATTCCCTTCAACATTACTACTCTTTTCCTTACATACTAACCAATTTAATAGTTATGAGGTAGTACTTCAGAGTTTGTTTAATTTGCATTTCTCTAATCAATAGTGATTTAGAGCATTTTTTTCATATGACTATAGATGGCTTTATTTTTTTTAATCTGAAAATAGTCCTTGACCTATTGTACCATTTGTGGTGTCCATGTGTTTGTCATTATTGTTCACCTTCTTTTCAAATCATGTGTATCTTTGATAAAGACTTTTTATACTACTTTGTGCTTGTAAGTCATCATTGGAAGGATTTTGCTGCTCTTAAAAATGGGCAATATGGGAACTCATTTTGAAGAGAAGAGGGTCTATTTTCATTTTGACCATGTGAATTTTAGGATTTTTTTCACATATAATGATAATAATAACATTATATAATTGTGAGGCAGGTTTGTAGTACAGTGGATAGAGTGTTACCTTTAAAATATTCTCTCATTAACTGATCATATGACTGGACAGTTCACTTAACCTCTCTGAGTTTCAGTTGCCTCATCTATAAAATGGGAATAGAATTTACCTCATAGAGTTGTTATGATAATCAGATGAGATAACATATATAGTACTTTGCAAATCTTAAAGTATTCTATAAATGGTAGTTGTTATTCTTTAACAAATTAGTTTAGTCATTTTCTGTTTTGTCAGACTCTTTGAGACCCCATCTGGAGTTTTCTTGGCAAAGATACTGGAGCAGTTTGTCATTTCCTTCTCAAGATTATTTTTACAGCTGAGGAAATTAAGGCAAACAGGATTAAATGATTTGCGTCTGAGGTCACATTTGAACTCAGGAAGATGACTCTTTCTGACTCCAGGCCCAGCAGTCTATGCATTATGATGTCACTTAGATATTCTACTATGCACCTAGCCACATGTATAAATTTGTGAGTGTGTGTATATGTGTTGCATGAGAATTGGTACGGTATTGTGGGTAGAGTTGATCTCAGAGCCAGAAAAACCTGGGTTCAAATCCAGAATCTGACAAATACTGACTGTGGTGGTGGGGAACTTTCTTAATTTCTCAGTGTCCAAGAGTACTCTCCAGGATTATTAGTTGCAGTGCTGCCTTGCTTTGGAAGTATTTCCCTCATTAGACTGTTTCCTATGCCAATGAAATCACAGCTTATCCTGTTACAATGTATACTTAGAGCTAGAAAGTTTGTTTTATATATCTATATCTATATATATAAATATGTGTATATACACATAATATATATATATATTCATATAGTATAAATAAATACAAATAGTATAAATGATATGTTATACTAATAATGATATGACATATACAGTTTATTAGCCTTCATATTTCACTCACTTCATTTGTGCTTTATGGGAATCTTTGATAGAGACAGACTAGGCATCATTAGTTCTATTTTATTGATAAGAAAACAGATTATTCTGATTTTTCTTGTGCAACATGATAAATGTGGAAATTTGTATAGAAGAATTGCACATGTTATATTACATTTCTTGCTGTTTAGGGGAGGGGGTGGGGGTAAGAGAGGAAAAAAATTTAGAACACAAGTTTTGCAAGGGTGAATACTGAAAGCTATCTTTGCATATATTTTGAAAATAAAAAGCTATTATTTTAAAAAAGGAAAACAGATTACCTAAGATTTCATGACTTTACATACTGTCTTTTTATAACTATAGACATATATTCAAATAATATAGGAGTTTGAGGCATTAGAATGATTTACTAAGAGGTCTTTTGAGGCAGAGAGCTTTTGGTGGGATGTATTTCTCACCTCGCACCACTTGGATAGACACCTGGTTTTTCCCCTCAGCCTATTGTGAGGAGACCGGTGAATGGCTGCCATCCCTGTCCTATAGGGAAGAGACTTTGCCATTATCCCTGAATGAGATGCCTCAAAATTGGCGGAGGAGTCTGGGAAATTCCACCAGCAGCTTTCATTTTAGATACCATCTCAGCTGAAATATTGCCAAGGATTTCTCTTTTCATCTTGCCTTGTAAATCAACCTTTTCAGGATCTTTGTCATACTGTGACTCTCTGAATCCCCTCATTGTTTGTGGTACAAAAGCAGAGAATTGAAGGCAGAAGCATAATCTGTCCTTCTCCTCCTCGGTACCTGAGGACTATACAGCATCCGACTCATTCACTGGCTTCTTTATATATTGTAAAGTCCTATCTAAATGTAGACGCATCTTTGCTTCAGGTCTCTTTCTGCCTTAGCCATTTTTCCTTTCCAGTAAAGCTCCCATTCATAAGCAGGATTGAAGCTTAAAAGGAAGAAAGTGTTTGTGAAAGAGAACAAGGATAGGGCTGGTGTAGACTTGAAATTTTCACTCTAAGAGCAAGACAAGCATGGTATTATTGAAAGCATGCTGAAATAAGAATCTGAAGATGTGGGTTCTTAGAATTCAGTCATTTTTCAGTCATACCTGTCTTTTTTTCCTTGGATTTTCTTGGGCACTGGGGTGGTTTGCTATATCCCTCTCCAGCTCATTTTATAGATGAAAAAACTGAGACAAAGGACTTACCCAGAGTCACACAGTGTCTGAGGCCAGATTTGAACTCAGAAAATTGAGTCTTCCTGACTCTAGAATTGGCACACTATCCATTTTGCTGTTTAGCAACTTGGGTTCTAATCCCTGGAGATCTCTTTTCTGAACTTTAATGGGCTGAGCCAATGGGATGCTTACACTAAATCTGGTATTGATATAATGAGTCTCTGGGAGTGGAAAAGCAACCAGGTTAAGGAAGAGTAAACCAGTCTAGCTTAGAAACAGAGCAGGTCAGAACTGGCCTTGCCACTCAGCCGTGGAATCAGACTATGAATGGCCTTGGCTGCTAGGTGGAGAGTGGATAGATTATTGGACCTGAAGACCAGAATACCTGAGTTCAGGTTTGACCTCAGACATTAGCTATGTGACCCTGGGCTAGTCATCTCTCTGTCTACCTGAGTTTCTTCACCTATAAAATGAGAATAATAGTACTATTCCCAGGATTGTTGTAATGGTCAAATGAAATGGTTGTAAAGCACATAGCACTATATAAATAAGTACTGATTATGATGACAGCTATATTTTCAGCTTCCAAGACCGACTCAGTCTCCAAAAAACCCACAATCACTCAACAGTGAATAAATTTATGAAGATTATTAGCTGACTTTAAGTAATGTTTAGTTACCTTTAATTTAATTCTCAGGACAATCTCATAACCTAAGTTATACAGATACAATCCTACTCTACTCACTCCAAGTCTTTCTGCTATACTCTCTGTACTTAGTATAGTATAGGGTACACAGTAGATGCTTTAAAATGTTTGTTGACTCTCTCACTATATGCCTTTGAGTTTCTGACCAATGTGAAGGTCATACTAGAATGGTTCTTTCCAATTTTAATAGAATGATAGGTTATGGAAGGGACCTGGCAGACCAGCTAGTCTATTTCCCTCAGTTAATAGATGATGAAACAGAGATTCCTAAAGATTAAGTTTTTTTGCTCCAAATCAAATGGGTACCAATTGTCAGAGAGACAATTCAAGTTCAGGTGACAGATTTGTGGCCCAGTCCTGCTTTTTGTGCAGCAAGCCACAACTCTATCATAGTCTGCTTTATTTATTTGTTTTTTTCTTCTATTATGGTAATTCCTGGATTTATCTTCCCCTTCCCCAATCTCCTGTGAATCTTAACCATGTAATAAAGGAGAAAACAACAATTAAGTAAATTTGACTTTCTATGGATTATATCCAACTGAATAGACATCATTTTGACACCCGAACTCTTCTGTCCCCTTCAATAAAAGGAGAGATGCATTCTTTCATCCCTTTCTGGGGCTAAGATTCTCAGAGTCTACTTTAGCCCCAGAAGTCAATTCTTAACTATTTTTCCTATTCAAACCCAAGAACCATAGGTTTGCACTTAATTTACACACATCACACCCTCTCCAGGTGGCCTGGATAACTGTAGACCTGCAAACTTAGAACTAAGGGGGTGGGGATGTCAATGAAGATTCCCTGATGTCCTTATTAATCTGCAGATAATTTTACATTCATTGATACATGCCACAGTATCTCAGAATAAATTCCATTGCCATTTTGAGATGAGTAAAGCTAATGGGATTCTCTTGGATTTTGGCCTCTGGGTACCCTGGATTCTTAAAATCAAATCATCTCTGATAAAGGCAATTATATTTTTTTTAAAAGTGATGCCCATGCCCTTGCACCTTGTAATTATCAGTTACAGATATACCTTCTTATTAGTCTAATAAGATCTCTAGACATTTTTGCTGACCTAATTAGTGGTCTCTGGGGTCATAGAGTGGTTTTTAGCTTCAGCTTTTCATTCTGGATTTCTCAACCCCTAAACATTTTAGAGTTACGAAGGAAAGACTAAAACTTAATAACTAAAGGACACTGGGCTTTGAGATACGCTGGCCGCTAAATGATTCTCGAGGGTTAGGTCCATATTATAGAGACTATGGGAAAACATCCAAAGAAAGCAAATGCTTAAGATTCCAGGGATCTGAGAATTAGGGGCAGGATTAAAATGCTAAAATCATCTTTTCTTGAGTAGAAAATATGGCCTCAAACACTAAAGGAGGAGGGATGGACTCTGAAAAGGGAAATTAATTGATTAAATTTGAAATATGGACCATAGATTTCATGAAAGAGAGAAATTTCAAATTATGAAATATTTTAAATGCCAAACTATAGACTTTGTATTTGATCCTATAGATAATAAAGAGCCATTAGAGTTTATTAACACAATGGTGATAGCTGATTTGAACTTCTCTTAGCCTCAACTTCTTCATCTATAAAATTGGAATGATAATAACAGCACTTACCTCACAGAATTCCTGTAAAGATCAAATGAGATAACATAAGTAAAATTCTTTGCAATCCTTAAAGTTCAATATAGTCATGGCTCCTGACCGTGGCTCCTCTGGCAACTTGCTTATTAAGGAACAGATGAAATGATTCTTCTCGTTTCCCCAAGAGACTTCAAAAGGAAAACTATAATGTACTTTCTCAAAAGATCATTTCAGGGTACCTGCTTGGGAATACTCAGTTGAAGATTGTGAGGGGGGAAGTGAATATTTCAGACTTGTCCTTCCATGGCTGATCATTGACTTAGCATTTTAATGTTGTATAATTTGTTTCATTGTATGTACTTCAATCAATTTATAATGTGAGTATATGGTCCTTTCCTTGGGAAAAAAGTTGGGAAGGACAAGAATTTTACTGAAATAGAGATAGAGACATTTGGATAACATTTTATTGTAGATAATTTATACATTTTAAATTCCACATTAAGCTAGGTAAGATATAATTTGGGTCAAGGAACTGTCAATCTGAGAATGTAGGGAAGCCAGACAAATTTTCAGATAGTTCTTGCTTTCTGTAATTCCAACCTGCGTTGAAGTCACTCTGGATGTGGATTGCAGAGCTTCAAAGGGTGTGGAGTCCCATGAGGTGAGAGGGAGGTCTGTTGGATGGTCCACTTATATCAAGCAAGATGGTGCCATAGAATGTAAGCTCCTTGAGGCTAGGAACTGTTTTTGCCTTTCTTGTATTCTTAGTACTAAGTACACTGCCTATCATAAAGTAAATCCTTCATAAATTCTTATTATCTAACTCGTAGGTTTGCCCTTACACCTCTGGTCTCTGCTCTGCTTGGTTTCAATTATACCATCATCATCATCATTATCCCCTTCCTTATTTCCCCCCTCCCAATCATCACCAGGAAACATCATCATGGAGATGTTTCAGCTGGGGTACTCAGATCTCATCAATAGCCTCTGTTATCTCTGGTTCCCTGATTGGAAGACTGGAAAGCAGAGAAAAATATCTTCAAAGCCTCTTTTTACAGAGGATTCAATTCCAGCCAGCTCTCCCTTTTACATTAGTTTCTCTGCTTAGTTTCAGTGCAACAATCTGTTATTCCCCATTACTTCAAAGTTCTTTTGTGTATTGCCTCTCTTCCCTCCCTCCATTCACTATTAGCTTCCTGAGGGCAGGGATAATTCTTGGTACAGTGCCTGACACATAGTAGGTACTTAAGAAATGCTTATTATATAATATTGTATACTGTATATATATACACTATATATATATATATACATATATATATATATATATATACACATACACACATACACATATATAGTATAATAAGTCAATTGTCCTGGAAATACTTGTGTCTTACAAAGGAAAGGATTCTATTTTATCCTATTGTTAAGAAGACAAGGCCACTTATCTGATTTCTCTTATCTAACAATAAAAAAATGAATCTTCAAAAGGCAATGCTTAAGGTGATATTATTGGCTTCCTGTGTTTCAATCCTTCAAGGCTGATACTGTTGAACTTTTGTATTCCAGGGATGAACACTAATGCCTTGGTTAGCTTCACTCTGTGACCCAGAGTCTAACTAGGACACAGCAGAGCCATCTGTCTGAATAACTATCTATCTACCATCTGCCACTCACTCATCTCATTTCTTAACCTTAAAAAAAATAGAAGGAAGCATTTTGTAAGTAGAGCTGTCCAACAATAATCTGCAAAATCTGGTTGACTACTCTGCTTCTTCATTTGTAAAATGAGGACACCTAGCCTTAAAATACATGGTGTCCACACTTCCTTTCATTTTCAAAATTTGATGACCTGTCAACAGGGTTATGGTGGAGTCAGATTGTAGCGACTTGTGAGAACTAATAATTGAGTTTTTAGCATGAGCATTTCTATCTTGGGAATTTAGCCACAATATTCCTTGGGGTTTTAATTTTGGGGTCTCTTTCAGGAGGTGATTGGTGAATTCTTTCAATGGCTATTTTACCTTCTTATTCTAAAATATCAGGGCAGTTTTCTTTTATGATTTCCTGTAAGATAATGTCTAGGTTCTTTTTTTCATCATGGCTTTTGGGAAGTCCAGTAATCCTTAGATTGTTTCTTCTAGATCTATTTTCCAGTTCAGTTGTTTTTTCTAGGAGATATTTCATATTTTCTTCTATTTTTTCATTTTTTTTGGTTTTCATTTGACTGATTCTTGAAGTCCTATTGAATCATTCATTTCCATTTATTCAATTCTAATTTTTAGTGTATTATTTTCTTCAGTTACCTTTTTTAGATTCTTTTGTAATTGGTCAACTGAATATTTTTGTTCATAGCCTTCTTTTTCCTTTTCACCAATTTTGTTTTTCAGTGAATTGATTTTTTTTCATATATCTTTTGTGGGGCATTATATGCCTTTCTACTCCTTCTTTCATTAATCTCATTTAACTTCCCCATTTTTATTCTAATTCTTTTAAGATTCTTTATGCAATCTTCCAAGTAAGCCTTGTGAAATGGGGACCAGCTCATGTCTCCCTTTGGAGCTCATCTGGAGTTGCTTTGCCTTTAGTAACCTTGGGATTTGAGGTCTCTCTCCATAAAAGCTGTCTATAGTGAGAATTTTTTTCATTTTTTAATTCATTTTTTTAAGGCAGTGGTTCTCAAACTTTTGTTTTCAGTATCTTTATCCTATTAAAAATTATTGAGGATCTCTCCAAAGCATTTTTGTTTATCTGGATTATATTTATAGACATTTACCATATTGGAAATAAAAACTATTTTTGAATTTGTAGACCCTCTAAAAGGGTTTCAGAGATCCCCAGGATTCTCTAGACCATACTTTGAGAACCACTGGACTAAGCTCTGTTTAATGCAAAGGAGTGACAGCTGCTTTAATTTGCCCTGTGGCAGTTCTGCTGATTGATTTCCAGTGCTGGGTAATAGCTGGCTGTATTCTGGGGCTCAGTGGTTTTCAATTTGCCTTTAGTAGCAAATCTACCAAACCACCCGCTTGCAACCAGGACAGAGTAGCCTAAGAGGCTCACAGAAGATTCCTAGGTGTGTGGAACTGCAATGTTCTGACTCATTGCCTCAATCTCCCTGTGCTATGGTCTGGGCTCAGCAGACTGTCCCTCTGCCCATTTGAAACAGACCTGTTCTGAAATTCTTCCAGGTATTTTCTTCTGGGAATGTGTTGTACTCCAAATATTTGTCGATTCTTTGACTCCACAACAAGTTTAGAGGCTTAATATGATGTTGGTTTGATAGAAGGTCAGAGGAAGTCACAGAAAGTCCAGTCTGGTCTCTGCCATCGTGGCTCTGCCCCCCATCAGTAAAGTCTACAAATCAGAACTTAATTTATAGTTTTATTGGTTATCTAGAATTAAGGAAGTGATGGAGAAAATATTAATAATGCAAATTAAACTTAAAAGTGTTTTGTATATATATATTTTTTTTCAGAGAGTTGTTCATTAAGCATTTATCAGTGCACCCCCTGTCTATTAGGTAGAGAAAGGGACGGGCCTATGATAAATAAAACATTTATTAAGTTCTTACTATGTTCCAGGTGCTATGCTAAGGCTAGGTATACCTATACAGGTAAGACAGTCCCTGTCTTCAAGGAGCTTATATTTTAGTGAGGGAAAGACAACCCATAAAAATCTGGAAGGGAAGGATAAGGTCATGGCACGGAAAGAAGGTGATCCATAAGTGGTATAGTAGCTTGGGCCCCTGCGACGTAAGCTCATTTAATGGAGCTAGGAACTGCAGGCACAGCACAGAACCTAAGTTTTTGGTGGGGAGAAGATGGAGATAGTGTTCTAAATAGAAAAGATGTCACAGAAATGGTATAAAGACTAGGGTCTGGATAGAGAACAAAAGTTTACTTATCAGAGCAGGTTTCTGAACTTTTCACATATTAAAAAGAATAATACAAAGTTATAGCTTCAATCCCTTGTAGCTATTTTTAAAATTAACTTAGAGATTTTTAGAGCAACTAGCCAATGATATCAAAAGAAACTAGCCTTTGTGTATTTTAGGTCACAGGACAGAAGACTTGAGACTGCTGCTGAGAACAGCAAAAGGAAGGAGCAAAGGAAAAGAGAGTGTGGACATATCCAAATCAATCATTACAGAAATAAGGATACAAGGAAGATGTAATAGGAGGACACAGAAATGAGGATTCTGGGACAGGACTCCACCCTTCTGACCTAGTGCCCAGGACAGACAAATTCTCCTCACTATTGTTTCAGTCTGTGAACACTTGAGCTGTTCCACACAAGACAGATTTAGCAAAGAAGATGAGAACCAAGAATGCTTTTATTAGGGAATGCCCAGGTTTTTTTCCAATTGGCCACACACTTCTGATGTCAAAGGCAAGACAGTGTCAATTAATAATATCACACCTAGCCTGAAAAGTCAAGGAATAGAAGATTCAAGAAAAAGGAAAATATTCAGAAGGGGCAAGGCAGAGGTAGCAGGCAGGAGGAAAAGAGTTCATCTAGAGTAGAGATTAACTATTGTAAGAAAATCTAGGCCCAGGAAACCAGAGATTTTTTCAGACTATAATCAGAGAAGTTTGCAAAAATATATTCAATTGGGTGTGCTTGCTTCTAAATAACTAGATCAATCAATGAATCAATCATTGCACATTTGTTAAATCTCTATTATGTTCTATTTACTGTGTTACAAACTGGAGGTACAAATAAAAAGAATGAAATAATCTTTACTCACAAGGAGCCTGTAGGAAACCAGAGAAGAGAGATAACTAACTCCTGTCTGTACCCTTGTCCCCTCTACTTTGGGCCCCTACCATGGACAGAATTTTATCTTTTAAGTGGGGTGATCTTCCCAGAACTAACACAGACATGTGTTTTGATATCTTAGTTAGCTTATGGGGGCTTAAAGCAATTTGGGTAGAACACGTCCACAGCTCTGAAATCAATGAACACTGGAATTGAAGTTTTATAGGAATCCCCAAAAGGTAAATGGATTTCAATTTAAATGTTATTATTGTCATTAACATCAAATGTTTTCATTATGAATGAGCTCAAAAAATCTTTTCTAATCTACTTTATCAATTGTCTTTATTACTTTCAGATGACAAAAAAAATTAAAAAATAAAAATAACAATTGTTTTGTCTCCCAGGTCCATACCTTTTCTTCCTATATTTTTATTCATTCTTTTTCTCCTAAGCTCTACCTAGTGAATAGGAGCTTGTACTATCACATTACAAATTATTTTACTTTTTAAAATTTTACTCTTCTATCATGTATCTGCTGCTTTTTGCTCCTTCCTTTTTTCCCCTTCCTCACTCTCTATCTCCCTGATTTATGACTGTGGACTGTCAAAATGGAAATCTACCTCACATCTACCAAGGTACTTCTAAGATTTTATTAATTTGGTCATGTAATTGTTAAGATTGTAGAATCATAGAGACTAGTCCAAATCTCTCATCTTATTGATGAGAGAATTAAGACTTAGAGAAATTAACTTGTCTAAGGTCACACAGTTAATAAATGAAGAGGCAGAATTTGAACCCAGATTCTCTGAGCCCAAATGCAGCTGATATTAGATACATCATGTTCTTAATTTCTGACTTCTTACATTTATTTGGAAAAAAGGCATAGTGATCAAGGGAGAGTTAGGACTGAGGAAAAGCATCTTCATTATGAAGAATGAAGGAACCAGTTGGTGCCCTATTAATATATATTACTATTGAAAGTGGTAGGGGGAGGAGGAGTAAAGACCTGGGAAATTATGGATACCATGAGAGTTTTGCTTCTTATCCTAAGATCCTATCATAACTATTTCTACAATCAATGTAGAAAAACTCCATTGAGGTCATTATGATTCATTTTCTTTCTTTTGGGCAGCTAGGTGGTCCTAGAGTCAGGAAGATCTGAATTCAAATGCAGTCTCAGATGCTTATTAGCTGAGTTGCCATGGACAAATCACTTAATCTTGTTTAACTCAGTCTCCTCATCTATAAAATGAGTTGGAGAAAGAAATGGCAAATCACTCTAGTATCTTTGCTAAAAAAAAACAAACCCAAACCTATATGGAGTCATGAAGAGTTGGATATTATTAAATAGCAATAATCTTTTCCTTCTTATTAGTTTTTCCCAAATTAGTTTTTCATACTACTAGCATCTTTTAAATAAAATTTTAATTTATCTTTTTCAAAAAAAAAATCACTTACTTTTCCAATGCATTTCTTCCAATCCCCAGGTTCCAGAAAGCTATCATTTGTAATATATAACATAAAAGAGGAAAAAAGCTAAACTAGTCAACACATTAAAAAGTATGACATTGAGACCTCCATCCAAAAAGATTGCCTAAAAAGAAGCCAGTTGCACAGCTTCCACAGCTTCAGCCAAAACCTAAAATTCACTTTTTATAAATTATCAAGAAATACAAGGAGAAACTATAGTAAGTAATCTCTATGCCAGCACTATACAAAAAAGTCAGTCAGAAGCTTACAGGTAATAGGAAAGACAAGGTACCAGCAATACAAATTCCTCCACAGCCAGAAGTCAGAAGCCACTTAGTATGACTTTAGAAACAAGGCTATATGAAAACTGAAACCTGCAAGAATCTGTCTGGGGGTAAAAAGTCACAGTGTGATTTAAAAATCATGACAGGAATGGTAGCAGCTAGTGTAGGTAATCAGCACTCAGTTTAGTATGTTCCAGGTCTACTAAGTCTGAGATTCCTAACAGTCAGTTGTCCTGAGATTCCAGAGGACCTTGAAAATTCAGCTTTCTGAACTTAAAAGATTCACGAGGGCATAACCCTGCACAGTGAAATGCTGTAAAGAAACCTAAATGACTCAGGTGATCTAGGAAACCATCTCACCTAAAAGCATGGCAGGAATCGAATCTGGATCTGGCACTAACCCCCAGTTTAAAAACTAGGCATGGAAAAATGAGTAAACATGAAAAGATTGTTGTTGTTGAGTCATTTCAATCATGTCTGATCTTTTATGACTCCATCTGGGGTTTTCTTTGCAAAGATACTGGAATGGTCTTTTCGTCTCCAGCTCACTTAATGGATGAGGAAATGAGGCAAACAGGGTTAAGTGACTTACTCAGGGTCACACAGCTAGTAGGTATCTGAGGCTGGTTTGAACTAATGAAGATGTCTATCTTATCTGCTCTCTCCATTATGCTCCCTAGCTGCCTCAATATAAGAAGATATAGACTACTATGAAAAATTATAATAGATTCAGAGATACCTCAAAATTCAATCTAGAAGGAAAGAGTAATTTCATAAGAACTGCAAGCAGAAACTCAAAGGGGAAAAAATGCAATTTTCACAATGACTATATAAATATGTAGAAGAAATGGAGCAAAAGATCAAAAATGAAATAAAACCCCTAGAGATACCTCTAAAGCAAATGCTGTCAAATTGCAGTCAGTAAACTATTGTTTGTCTTCCCCTAATACAAACAAAAAGAACTGGAAGGAAAAACAATAACTAGGGACAGAAAGTGGTAAACCTTAACTGAAGTAATAGTTTCCCTAAAAATTAGAATAGATCAAACAGAAATCAATGGCTTCATGAAACATCATGAAATATTAGAAAAATAAAAATATTGAAAAAGGAAATATAAGGTATTAGTTATCAAAAAAACTGACCTGAAAAAATAGGCTGAGATTCAAGAATCATTGAATTCCTGAAAACCATGTGTTTTTTTAAGGCTTTAAATTATATTTCAAGAAAGTACAAATGAAAACTGCATAGATTGATTAGAACTGGGGGCAAAGTGAAAATAGAGAGTCTACCATTCATCTCCTAAAAGAAAACTCCTACAGAAAAGTCCCATGAAGGTCATAGTCCCAATCCATGGCTTTATAATCAAAGAAAAAAAATAGTTCTATCAAGTCAGAAAGATCATCATCAGGATCACACAAGAAATTGGCCGATTCTTCTAAAACTGAGAGGAAAAAATGGAATACAGAATTCTAAAATATAAAAACCTTCAATTTACAATCAAGAATAAGTTATTCTGCAAAGTTGAATGTAATTCTTCAGGAGAAAAAAATGAATAATAGATTAGTGGTAGCAAATTCAAATAAGAACAGATTCTTGTGGACCACATATTTACTTAAAAAACCACAAATTAACATTATCTATGTCATATTGAATTTTTGTATATTTTGTTAAGCATTTCTTAATTGCATTTTAATGTGGTTGGGGCTTTGAGTCTGACATCTCCGCAATAGAAGACTTTTCAGCAATTTAATAAAACACACATTTAAGACTAAAGAAAAACTTAGGTAAACTTAATAGGGCAATTGGAAGGGCTTGAAAAATAATGAAAGGTTAGCCTTCTAATAGGGAAGAAGAAACTGAACCCTAATTTTAAAAGAAAACTATTTGTGGAGTGGTTCTGTTCTATGGGTTTTAAAAGAAGAAAGAAAAGGAAAGGTAACATGAATTCACTATTGCAGAAAGAAAGAAGGAGATGGAGCTGACCATTTCTTATACTAGTATGAGCTCAATCCCATTGGTGAAAATTAATTACTTAAATTAAAGGATGGAGTTAGAAAGGGCTTAGGGAAGAGAAATCCTGATGCTCTTTCAGGTTTGAGAAGAAACAGGTGATACAAATTCTCTTCAGGAAAAAGAAGGGAAATAAAGAGTCTGGGAAGACATCAACATGTCAAAAAGACAATGCTTTAATCATGTCCTTATTCCCAGGTTACCACAGTAGAAACTCTGGGGAATTTCTTCTTGTATGAGATCAGGGGACCCTCTTATGGTTTAGTTGAAATATATCCAGTGAGTTTTTTGAATCTCATTTTCCATTTGGGAAATTCTGCTGTTTAAGGAATTCTGCTCTTTAGTGGATTTTTTTGCCCCTTTTACCATTTGACCATTTCAGTTATTTACAATGTCATTTTCTTCGGTATTTTTTGTGCCTCTTGCCAAGCTTCAAAATTTTCTTATGTCACTCTCATATCTTTCCTTGTTTTTTCCTTTACCTCTAACTTAATTTTGAAAATCCTTTTTGAGCTCTTCCATCAATTCTTACTGGCCTCTGGTCCAATTCATATTTTTCTTTGAGGCTTTGCTTGTAGCCATTTTGATATCTTTTGTCTTCTCAGATTGTGACTCTGCTCCTGGGATGGAGGAGGCACTGTCCAAAATTTCAGGGTTTTTTTTAAACTGCTCTTTTCAGAGATAGTTCTAAGGTTCTATAATTTTTGAGTGCTTCTGAGGTATGATCCAAGGAGAGTTCTCCTGGCCTGGGTTCTTGTCTTTACCAGAAAGAGACCTTGTTCTTTTGTGATTGCTAGGATGCTTTTCTTGGCCTTGGAACTGTAACTAGATTCCCTGCTTTCATGCAATCATAAATGCTAATACTCCTTTCTGTCTTGGAACTGTAGACCAGGCCCCTGCTCCCTTATGAGCTATCTCAAACACTCTTCTCTGCTTTGGAACTGTGCTCAGGTCCATTGCTCCCTTGCCCTGGGAATGTGACCTGGAAGTACATCTGGACAATTTTAATCCAGAGCTAGCAAAGCATCACTTATAATCTCTTTCTGATCTGACTCCCTTACTATCTGTGGGCGGAGGGTTCCTGAAGCTGCTGCTGTCACTGCTTTTGGAACTGTTTTCAAGGCTTGCTGAAGCATGTCCTGTGCTGTGCTCCTGGCCAACCACTACCTAGTGAGACAGATCTTTCCTGCCAGTCTTCTAAGTTGTTTTGGGCTTGGAAAATTATTTCACCCTTATTTTTTATTGGCTTGCCACTCCAGAATTCAGTTTGATGCCTTTTTTTCTCAAAAGTTGTTTGGAGGAGAATTTGGGAGAGTTCAGATGAGTTTTTCTTCCTACTCAATCATTTTGGCTCCATCCCAGCTGAAATATCTTAGTCTCAAAGGGAGAGCTCATTTACTCTGAGTATTGTCTGGCATATTAGAATCTGTATAGTTTCCATGATTTTTATTGATATGAGCTTCAATAAATGGGTTAATTTGCTATTCACTGTATTCACCACTGTGTTTGATAGATAGGGAGATAAGTTTTTGCATATATAATTTGGAGCATTCTTGTATTAAATGATAGTGATCAGGAGTGTAATTTCAATCTAAAAAATTTTCCCCTAGACTAATACTATTTAGGGAAGTATATGGATATAATTTTAGTTTTCTATTTTATCCCTGAAGAGAGCAGCCACATGGCCACAATATTTTGTTCTGCTTTATTCTGTTCCTCACCTTATTGTTTTTGTTCAATTTTTTCAGTCGTGTCCAACTTTTTTTGACCCCATTCAGAGTTTCCTGGGCAAAGACACTGAAATGTTTTGACCTTTTCTTCTCTAGCTCATTTTACAGATGATAAAAGTAAGTAAACAGGGTCAAGTGACTTGGTCAGAGTCACATAGTCTAGACCTGACACTCTATCCACTTTGTCATCTAACTGCGCTTAGCTGCTCCTCTCCTGACTAGACTCAAAATCTCCTTTGAAGAAGGTTGGATGGAGGACACTTTAGGGATATCTATTAATACTTCCTTGTGAGTCACATCTAGATAGATCCATGTGGATGCATATAATCTATATGGAGAACATATACAAGAAGATGTTTTTTGTTGGAGTGTCTAAGAAGTAAAGAATACAAACAAATACAGAAGAATGGTTGAAGGGTATGAGCATCTCATGAACCTCACTGTTATCTGAACTGGAGGGTTGAACACACACAAAATAACATTCTTTACAAATAGTTTAGGTAAGATTAGGAAGAAGAGTTAAGAGAGAAGTTAATATCATATAAGGGATAGTCACAAAGCAAAACAAATTTCTAGAATCTGAATGGAGAGAATTGAAAAGGATAATAAATGAATGAATTAATGAACAAATGAATAAATACACTAGAAGCCCATGAATTAAGGCTGAGCAATTGTGGTATAGGAATATAATGGGATATTATTACACCAAAAGAAATTATGAAAAAACTATGGCAGAGAATTCTAAGAAGCTGAAACTGATGTAGAGTGAAGCAAACAAAACAAGGAGAACAATTTATACAATAAACACCAACATTATAAAGACAAGTAACTTTGAAAGACTTAAGAACTCATAAAAGAAATGACTAATTACTCAAAAAGACCTATGATAAAACATCTTATCCACTTCATAACAAAGATGTTACATGCATGACATACAAGTGAATTGGATTTAAGTGAGGGAGGGTTGTGCAAAATCACCAGCTTCACTTTCTCCTCCAGAACCATCTGGGTCCTGTGGCAAGATATAGATCAAGATGAGTGGAGATGGCAAAGAAGTGATAGGCTCAAGGTGCAGAAAGAGACACACATTTTTTGACAAGTCCACTGTGGGAATATGTTTTGCTGTATTATGCTAATTTCTTTCAAATGTTTTTCTTTCTGTTTTTAGTAAGAAGGAGGGTTATAGACAAGCAGGAGGTGGTGATGATCATATACAATTCTTTTCTTTGTGTTCTACTTTGCATATGGAAATGCTAGTTATTTTTTGGTGTTTGTTAAGTTCAGAACTTTTTAGAATTTAAAAATGAAAAGGAGGAAATATTTAAATTAACTGAAATACATTTGATATTATCAATAGTACTTCAGATCCACAATCCCTTCACAAAGAAAGAAGGAAGATCTTCTTGTATCTCTTCTTTGGGACCAAGGTTGATTATAATTGAGCATAATTTAACATCATTCAGTTTCAATTATTTTGTTGTCTAATTCATATGTGTGTACATATGTACATACATACACACATATGCATATTTTAAAATTCTGATTCTACTTAGTTTACTTTCTATCATTTTGAATATATTCCTATATCTGTAAGGTATGTTGTCAAATTTTCTTTGGGGGGCAGATTGGATATTATACTTACACAGTGTTCATTTTTTTTTCTTTTTCTATAATAGTCATTGTGCATTTTGCATCCCTGATTTGACTTCCCTCAGTCAAAATTAGTTTGCTTAATTCTTCTCATGTCTATTTACATTTTCCACATTTATAGCTTTTTAATGGTCTGATAATGTGGAACAGTAGATAGAATCCTGTATTTGGAGTCAAGAAGATCTGGTTTTGAATGCTGCCTCTGAAACTTAGTAACTGTGTGATTTTGAGTAAATCGCTTTACTTTTTTGAATTTCAATTCCCTTATCTATAAAATGAGGGTGTTCAAGATAGATTTTTATTTTTTTGCCAAGGAAATTGGGTTAAACGACTTGCCCATGGTCTCAAGACTAATAAGTATTAAGTGTCTGAAGACAGATTTGAACTCAGGTCCTCCTCATGATTTCAGGAATGGTGCTCTATTCATTTACTGCACCATCTAGCTGCTCCCAAGTCAGATTCTTGATCTCCTATCTAGCTCTAAAGTTAGGATCTTGTGATCCTAAGTTTGGAATTGATTTATCCATTTCCAATTTGTGTTGCCATTTCTTGTGCCTGGGATTTGTTTAGTCATTAACCAAGTTCTTTAGCTATTTCCTAATTAATGGATATCTTCTTGGTTTACTACCACAAAAATGTTGCTTTAATTATTTTAGTTTATATAGAACCTTTTTAATCCTTCATCTCCTTGGAATTTATGGCTAGGGCACTGCAATTGATCATTATAACCATGAAGCAGGAATAATTGAGTTGAAATAGCACCCTCCTAGCTCTAGGATCATTTGTGTAACTGAATGCCTATTGGTAAGATGCTTCCTCAGATACGAGAATATTAGGATGTTTAGTCTCTATCCAGGGTATTGAGGGCATGACTGGCCAGTGGCTGTGGTCAAAAGAACTCTATCTATAGACTGTGGTGACAATATTTTAGTCTGGCTCGGGAACATAAGTCTATAGTGGTAACATCACAGTTCATAAGGAGCCAGAAATAAGAGGTGGGCCCTTTGGATCAGTTATCAAGGTAATTAACATGAGGTATCAAGAAAATTGGGCAGCTGGGTTGTACAGTGGCTAGTGCTCTGGGCCTGGAGTCAGGAGGATCTGAATTCAAATCTGACCTCAGACACTTATCTGCTGTGTGAACTTAGAAAAGTCATTTCACTCTGTTTGCCTCAGTTTCCTTATCTATTAAATGAGCCGGAGAAGGAAATGGCAAACTGCACTAGGATCTGTGTGACAACAATTTCAAGCAAAATTTTTACTAATCAAGAGGTGTGTCCAGAGTTTAGAAGAAAATATCAAAAATATGGCAATCATGGAATTCAAGGTGGAAATGAAATATGGTTCAATGTCGGGCAAGAGTGTGATAAACAGGAATCTTTTTCCCCTTCTACATCTGCTCCTGACTTTCTTGAGATCAAAATTATTCCAAATCTACTGTCTTGTCCTGGACCTTCTCTCAGCATCTGAGACCTCCTCATTCTCAAACATACTTTTAGCTACCAATGGCCTCCTCATTTGGAAACATTCCTGTTCCAGGTTTGCTCTCTTCTCCCATTGGAGGAGCTCTCCTGACACCTCTATTTTGTAGAGGTGTCAAGGCAGGCCAATGTTCATTCCTTTTCTGTCTCTGCTCCTGACTTTCTGGACTTCAGAATGCATCCTCACAGGTATCTTCATCCCTATCCCCTTTACAGCTGCTTTTTGTTTATTGTTTGATCCCATTAGAATGTAAGCTCCCTGGGGGCAGGGATTGCCTTCCTTTTTGCATGTGTTCACATCCATAATGCTTAGCACAGTGCTTGTCACCTAGTAAATATTACCATATGCTGCTGTTTTATTGTCTTGCTTTATATTTTATCAGATTTAAGTTTGCATAAAGAACTTGCCTACAGTTTGCCTTCCTCTATGAACAGAGCATATAGATATCCTTTTGAGATTTGGCATCCTATTATAATAACCCTGTTTTCTTTGTGCTCTGTATGAGCTGTGGACAATTTCTGGCTACTACTGGAATCTCCTTCATAGAAAATTATATAGGAGCCAATGGACCTACATGCCAACGAACTGTAAGATAAGAGTATTGAGACAATAAATAAAATAGGGGTCTGTGAAGTCCTATTCTCCTCTTTTAATTGAATGAGAGGAAACACAGTTTGAACTAGAAAACCATGTTTTTTAAAAATCTACCTCTGATTGCAGTTCTGGAGGTCAGCATAGAGAAGGTAAACACGGAAGCACAGATGCTAGTGATTATTTTTGAAGTCATAATGATACCTCTTGCTTTATATCATATTCATTTTCACTGGAAATTTGCTTGTAATAAAGATAAAGATGACAGAAAAGCCATTTTATACACTCATGATTATTGAGACCCTATCCTCTAGTATTGTTAGGTGAAAATATTGAAAGTATTGTAGTCTGAGTGGGACTTGAGACTGAGTCTTGGGAGCTCCAAGTCCTTGGGTGGGATTTGGTCTTGTTTGCTTTTGCATGGGAACTGTGTGATTCCTTATGTGTTCTGTCTATAAAAGACTAATCTTATCTGTATGTCCTTTGGCAGAAATAGAAATTTCTGGGAAGTTCCATGTTGTCTTATTTGTGAGGATCTGGGTGAATAACCTAGAAAATGTCCTGGTGTTTTGTAATTACTCAGATTTGGTTTAGGGTTTAGGATTTAAATGACTGAACAGTTTTAGCTGAGGAATTTCCTCCCTCCACAATTATGTAATCAGGAGCGGGTTACTTGGGAAGCAAAATCGTCCATTAGAAAGTTGATGGATGAGAATGAATAATTACAGAGGAGTTGGATGTTTTTGAAGGACCTCTCTGCCCAGAAATTCATGATACAGTGGGAAAAGAGGGATAGACTTGAAGCTAGAGGATCTGTTTTCAAATGCTAGTTCTTCCAACTTCTAGCCAACTTCTGAACCTCAGTTTCCTCATATGCAAAGTGTGGGATTTGGATTAGGGACTTCTAAAATCTCTTCCACCTCTAAACCTATGCTTTTTAATTTTGAACCTTATCCAATTCCTCAGCCCTCTAATTCACACTCCTACCCCTAACCCTTTACTCTAAAAGATGCCATCACCTCTTCCTTTATGAAAGATGATTAGGACCATCACACATACCTCTGCTGCCTTCTCTTCTACCCATTTATTTCTTTGTTTATACTTGCCATCTCTTATTTCCAAAGAACATGTGTCCCTCTTCCTAGCTAAAGCTAACCTTGACCTCTGAGTCTCATTCTCTCAACTTCCTCTGGGGCCTCATTTTCTTATATTTTCTGCAAATTTGGTCCTATCTTCAAATACTCCCTCTTCATTGACTTCTTTTCTTCTGCCTTCAAAAGGCTCAGATATCAGCAGACTAAAAACCAAGCTAAATCAAAACAAAATTACATCCTACACTTGGTGCATTTTTTTCTATAGCTAGTTCTCTTTAATTTTTTACTTCTCATTTGGTTCTCAAATGAGCGGCTGACCTTGCATTCCTAGTCAAGAAAACCAGAGATTAATTCCAGTTTTAACCAACTGATATAACTTTGAATTCTAACATGTAATATGACTTGAAATAATTTTTCTCCCTCCAAATGGGACAGAGTAGGCTGGTTTATTTGCTCTCTAAGCTCCTTCCCAGACCTAGGTCTAGTATTCTTTGCAAACTATTCTGTGTGCAGCAAGGGGTTATCCTCCAGATCCTTTCACTCCACCCCAAATTTGGCAGAATCTCACCCCACCCAGGAAGCACATCCTGGTTGCTTGGGTCCATCTATAATAGCAAATAGGTCCAGATGTGTTTGGCACAGCTGGGGATCAGATACAGGGCAGGGCCAAATAATGGGAACCTTGCAGTCGTCACAGGCAGTAAATTATACGGAATTCTGATAAGTTGTGGAAACAAGCATAAAAACACCAGTTCCAAGTAGTCATTTCCCCAGCTCCAAGCAGATGTTTATTTCCAAAGCTACGATCTGTGTGGCTTTATCTCCTCTAATTGGCTTATGCTGTGCGGCATCAACTGCGGCGCGAGTGATGTTCTGTAATGAATGAGAAATGTCAGGGAATACACCTTTGTGAATTGGCAACCTGCCCACTGCCAGGCTCCATAGCATACAAATCAGGTCTGAAATATCATCAGCAGTCTCTGATAACTTGTCCACATTATCTGAAAACTTGTGGATAAATACACCGGGGCATTGAAAGTCCAAATTCAATTTTGCCAGTTCATCACTTTTTTAGTATCCTGTAGTATTCTCTTGGTAACAATGTAAAACCCAGCAGTATACATTAGACTGTTAAAAGTCTTCCCCATGGCATTATATATCTAGATATTCTTTGCTGCTTGCATAGCTCCCGAAGGAAATAAATGTTACATCACACTGGTACATTTCTACCCTAGAATTCCTTTTGCCTCCATCAGTAAAACTTGATTTAAGATGTAAATAACATGCTGAGATAATGCCCCTCTTAGTAGGGTATTGTCAGAATCTGGGTTCTAACTTCATTTCAGGAGGAGAATAATTTTAAATAATGTGAGCTCTGCTGTATAATCTCTTCTGTTTTCATACTCCATTATCTCATTCCTTATCTTCTCGGATAGAGGGCTCTGCCAATTAAAGCATTCTTATTTTTTTTTTTTCTTTTCTCTCTCTGCAATGGTAATAACCACTGAATTTCAAATCTGTTTTTATAATTGTGAAGGCAACATGAAGAGAGTCTACTATATTGGAGGGAAGCAGTCCTGTCTCTGACGCATACAGTCTTGGTGACCATGTGCAAAGTCACTTCACCTCTTCTCCAGTTACTCAAAACCTGATGTTACTAAGGAGTGGATGATTTGCACTGGTGGTTTCCATACTGGGAATTCCCCACCCTGATGAAATTATCAATCCCAATCCCAATCAAAAGAGTTCTTCCACCTCCTCTTCCTTATTAACATAGCTAACATTTACATAGTAAAGTGCTATCATAAGACTTGCAAAGTACTTTACAGGTGTTAATCTCATTTATCCTCATAAAACCCTGTGAGACAGGCGCTATTATTATTCCTATTTTAGGATTTAGAGCTACTTCAACCTTCTCATTTAAAAAATGAGTAAACTGAGCCTCAGAGAGGCTTGACCTGCCTAAAGTTTTGTTATTATTCTGGTTTAGTTGTTTTTTCAGTCAAATCTGATACTTTGTGAACCCATTTGAGGTTTTCTTGGCAGACAGGAGTGGCTTATCATTTACTTGTTCAGCTCATTTTACAGGTGAGAAAACTCAGGCAAACAGGATAAAGTGACTTGTCCAGTATCACACATTAAGAGTCTGAGGTCAGACTCATTGTGTCAGGATTTGAATCCAGGTTCTCTGACTACAAATACATTTCCTACTACATAATGGTTGTCTTTGGACTTATTTCTGAAATAAGGGTTTTCTTAACCAAGTTTTAAAACAGTAACAAGGACTTATTAATGGAGCTGATTTAAGAAAAGTGGGATCACCAATTTTGAATGTCCAGGTAGACAGATTCTCACTTGGAGTCCCTTGAATTTCTTCCTCATTTTCCTCCCTTGAGATCATAGATTTGGAATTTGAAAGTACTGCAGAAATTAAGTTGTCCAATTTTTTCACTTTATAAATGAGAAAATCAAGGCTTAATGAGATTGAATGGCTTATCTAAAGTCATCTGGGCAGTAAATAGCAGAGTTGGGAGAGAAGAAATAGTTTTTTTTTTTTCCCTATGTGGAGGATGAATTTTTTGTGAGGGATATTGCAGAAGATGAACTCATATTATTGAGATTAGGGTTCCTAGTGGTCAGGGAGTTAAATGATGAGGTTAGTGGCAGATTTGGGGTTCAGGGAACCAAAAGAAGAAGTTGGCTCCCCTAATTCCTTTTAGGATTCTGCACAAAGTAGGGAGTTTTAGGAACTTCCTTTCAGGCAGTGCAGTAGTCCTTCATAAAGGAATTTATGAACCCCAAAAGCTAGACTGATAAAAAGAAGGTTATTATTGGCATTAGGAAATCAGCCTTTGCTGTGCATGAATAAAAAGACTGAATTCCTTAGTGGCAAGGTCCTGGCAAGATTTCTAGTAGAGAAATCCTGACAGAGAGGAATAAAGTCTGAGTTAAGAGAGGGTAACACTGAAAGAGAAAATTCCAATGGGCAGAGGTTTCCTTGGCATGGCATGGCATGTTAGATCCTCTGCAAGGAGAAGACTTAAAATTGGCTATTTTTATAATAGAAGCCTTAGCTACAAGCCAAGGCCTGCTCTTCATGGGGGATCGTGGGTGGAGTTTCAGTTTGAGCTGGAATTGAATAGAAAATCTTCAATTCAATAGGATTGGAATTCTCCAGCTCAGGACTCAATCAGCCCCATCTAGATAACAGAATAAAGCTCTTTATCTTCCAGCAGGGTCTTTACAAAGGCAGGATTAAAGGAGAATCTGCCTTCAAGGAATTTTAGAGTTTTGGGGCTCCCTTATCAATATGGGTGAATAAAATTCACTGAGGTTTCTTCCAGTTCTGAAATTCTTTGATGTCCAAAGAGGTTAAAGTGACTTAAGAGGTACCACCTCATACCTTTCAGATTGGCTAATATGATGGAAAAGAAAAATGATAAATGTTGGAAAGAATTTTGAAATGTTGGAAGAATTTAGAATATTGATGAATTGTTGGTGGATTGTAAACTGAACCAACTATTCTGGAGAGCAATTTGGAACTATGTCCAAAGGGCCATAAAACTGTGCATACCTTTGATACTACAACTAGGTCCACAACTCAGAAAAATCATTAAAAAATGGAAAAGGACCCACATATACAAAAATATTTATAGCAGATCTTTTTGTGGTGGCAAGGAATTGGAAATTGAAGGGATGCCCATCAACTGGGGAAGGCTGACCAGATTGTGGTATATGAATGGAATGAAATACTATTGTGCCATAAGAAATAATGAGCTGGTAGATAGCAGAAAAAATTGGAAAGACTTTTACATACACTGATTTTGGGTGAAATGAGCAGAATCAGGAGAATACTGTAACAGCAACATTATGTGATGATCACCTATGATAAACTTGACTATTGTCAGCCATACAATGATCCAAGACGATTTCAGAAGATTAGTGATGGAAAATGCTATCCATTCCAGAAAAAGAACTATGGAGTCTGAATGTAGATAGAAGCATACTATTTTCACTTTTTTCATTTTAACTTTCTTGTGTTTTTTCCCTTTTATTCTGATTCTTCTTTCATAACATGACTAATGTGGAAATATGTTTAATATGATTGTACATTTATAGCCTATATCAGATTGCTTGTTGTCTTGGGAAAGGTATAGAGTAAGGAGGGAATGAGAAAAAAAAAGTGGAACTCAAAATTTTACAAAAATGAATATTGAAAACTATCTTTAAATGTAATTGGAAAAAATAAAATAATGTTAGATGGGCAAAAGTGATTTGCTTAAGGAACATGGCTAATTAGTAGCCATCAAGGCTTCATATCACCTCTTTTATTCTTTCATTACTTTTCCTTCAGTATTCATTGGCAGTTCTTCCTTAGCAGTCCTAAAATGTTGAGGTGAGATCATTTCTCTGGAGGAGAGAAACTGAGAACTTGTTTCTGATGGGTCAGAATATTATCAAATTTATATATCTCCATGTGAGGACTCCAGAGTCCCGGTAGAATTACTCGTGATGATGTTAGCAGGAAGAAGCAAAAGGATTCAATAGAGAAGAAGAATATGTAAAATTCAAAATTATAGCTCCACAATTAGTATACCAATCAAAAGACCTCCACTCCTCTTGTATTCTATAGAGCAGATATAAACAGATATGCTTTAACTCTCTAAGTCAGACTCTGAATGTAGGAACCAAAGTTTCTATCTTTCAAGTGAAGAAAAACTCAAGGCATCATATAAAGGATATTGGCATCCAACCTCAGTTTAGATTCCTATCGATGAGGTTATTGAAAATTGGCTTTAAGGGAACTTTGGGAAAGACTCAAAGGGGACCATAAGATTAGAGTTAAAAGGGAAACTGGAGGTCATTCATATCCACTCTCTCATTTTTCAGATGAAGGATCTGTGATCAAGAAAGTTAGAGTGATCTATCCAAAGTTATATACGAAGTGACAGAGACAGAATTCTAACTCGGGTCTTCTCTTCTATCCTCTTGTTTTAAAAATAAGTGTGAGAAAAATCATATCAGAGTATTTCCTGAATCATACAGTAAGCATTTAATAAATATTCTTTAATTTGTTTCATTCATTCATTCACTTAACTGCATTGCTTCTTCTGCTTAAGAGGACCAAGATAGTATGGGGGGAAGAAGGCTAGGTAGCCACTAGCTTCTGAGGCAGCATGTATAATGGGAAGTACAATGTTTTAGAGGCAGAGGACTAGAGTCCAAGTCTGGTCTCTAATGTTCATTACCTGTATAACTTTAGAAAAGTCACTTTAGTTTCCTGTGTCACAGTTGCTTATCTGGAAAATGAAGGACTTGGATCAGGTGACTTCTGAGGTCTCTTCCAGATTAGTCTATGAGCCAATGATTTTCTTCATTCTTTCCTCCCTTCTCTTCCGTTAGATTTGTGTAGAACCAGAGCCCAAACATCAGCTAGAGTAAATGCATGGCAGTCAAAAAGCCCAAGGAACCCTGGGGTCTCCACTGCTGCTAGAGGTTGCTGTGGACTCTGATAATAAATTAGAAATGTCCATGAGTAGGAAGAACAAAATGTTCTTCAAATTAGGGGTAAGATGGTGCTGTGAATACTAAATAAATGCCACAGGGAAATTGCTAGAGGTCATGGCAGTCTGGTGCTTAAGATTTGTTAAGCCCAGTCATAGGACCATCCAGACCTTAAGGATCCCAGAAAGGATCCTCTTGATTCGACCTATATTTTTCTTGTTACTCTTGTCTATAGTTTCACTTCTTCAGTTTGCCACCTTTGCCTCCAGCTTCTAACCATGAATGTAATTCATAGGTACACACATACACACACACACACACACACACACACACACACACACACACACAGAGGTAGGCTTTGATGTGCATATATATGCACATCTAAATCTATCGATAGCCACACACACATACACATGTATGAATATATATTTTCCCCCATCAGTCTGAAATGCTTAAAAGCTTTTTGATACTAAACCATCTGCTGTAGAAATCTCCCACAAGGTTTCAAATGCCAAAGCTTTTCCCAGGAGCAATTTTCTTTATTATTTTGGGTAAATGAATGCGTTATATTTCTTACTGAACCACCCTCCCCCCCACAACTCTCCTGTTTTAAGAGTATAGTTGTGCCTGTGGACCAGAAGAAGCTTCTGCTGTTTTTAAAGAATAGCGTTAATGGCCCTACGCCATTGAATTCCTTCTTGTTATATCATTAATAGGTTTCCTTTTGCAGTCCTGGGTTTAGAAGTAGAAACTTCTTGAGAATAGGACCATGTCTGACCACTTTTATGTTTCATATTGCCTCCTAGGGAGAAAAGATTCTAGGGATCCATTGTAGTGGGGTTAGTTGTAAATTAGAAGTCTTCTACTTCTTTGCCTCTTCCTTTCTTCTTCCTTCTTCATCAACCAACACTTATTGAACACAACCTCCAGGGAGCTCACAGTCTAATTGGGAAGAAAGTTTATATATCATAGACTAATAGATTCAGGTTCATAGACAGGAGTGTTCCGTCAAATATTTAATTTCTAAGTTTAATACTTCTAAATTTAATCTGCTTTATTTTTCCCATCACTTTCTTATGTCCACAGTCAACAAAATAAATCAAATCCTGATTTGTAATATGTGCTGATTTCTAACGTGTAAATGATTACACTGAAAATTTAATAATCGGCTCTCTCCAGAACATTCCTGATCATAGATTTAAAATTGGAACACACCTCAGAATCTGACCTTTCCATTATATAGATGAAGAAACTGAAAAGCAGGAAAGTGAAGTGATTTATACAGAGTCACAAAAGCAGCAAGCATCAAAAGTAGGATTTGAACTCAGTACTTTTTACTTCAAATCCAATGTGCTTTCCACTGTACTACTCTGCTTTTCAAATAGTACTAACCTGAATATAAACTACCCATTTCCTCTATATCTGGTTTATATTAAAACTGAGTGCAGCTATAATTAGTGTTATTTTTCAGTGAATATTTATGAAAATTTTCTTTTCCAAGACCTTTCATTTTGAGAGTGTAGTCTGTAATTAGAATGACACGCCATTCACAAGTGAAAATATGAGACAATATAAGCTCATTTTCAAATGTGGTTGTATATTCTTCATTTCCGAGGAGGACCAATGGAGAGAGATGTCTTGGAGAGATGTCTTGACTCATGTGTGAACTGAATTTAAGTGAGGCAGAATTACTGAAAATCAACAGCTTTACTCTCTCTCTTCCAGAGTCATTGAAACCTAGTGGCAAGACAAAGATCAAGATGACTAGAAATGGCTCGGGATGCAGTAGATGAGCTTGGAATCTTCAATATTTGACCGAACTCTAAGCATTTCCCATCTACTCCAAACACGTAAAGACTTGGAAGAATGGGCTGATGAGAACAACTTGTCCCAATGATCATTTCCAAGTATATATAGCAAGGCAATTAATGTTATGGATTCAGGGGAGGAATATCACCAAGAGTTAAGATTTTTGAAGGGTGTTGGCGATTTGTGAGAGAATATACCTTGAACTGATATTTGATGCAATGTAGTATTTATATAAATGGAAAAGAGGATGGGGCAGACATTCCAGATGGGTGGGTGATATGAAAGAAGACATGGAGATGAGGAGAGCCTTTCATGATGGGAGAATGGTGAGAGCAACTGCTGGAATTTAGGGGAAGATTTGTGAAACAGTCAAAACTCAGCCAGAGGACTATAGTTCCCAATGTGCTCAGGCTCAAATTGTGAATATACATGGGGAGATTGAGAACACTATCCATGAGGTATGTGTGGCGTTGACTCAGGTTGATTGTTGTGATGGAAGTGAAGGAGGAAAGCAACTAGATGAAAGATTAATGGGGGTCTCTGCAGGGTCAAGGCTTATGTGGCAAGGAGACAAATTGGGAACTGAATGAAAACTAGGAGTGGCTTGGAGAGAGATAAGTAGTGTCTGAGACAAATCATCACATATATAGACAAGGATTATCTGGGACAGTGACAAGGAGTAATGTAAACTGGCAAGAATCTTTTTAAAGTTTCTTACTCTGAAGGCTCTAACTTCCTTCTTCTAGCTTCAGAAAAAGGCATTCCTGATCAGAGTCATAAATATAAAGGACTTATTTCCCAAACTACTTTGAGGAGAAGCAGAATCAGGTTGGACTCCTTTGGGGACATGTGCTACAGAGGTTTCTTGAGATTGCTACTTGTCTTTGTCTTGATTCATTATTTTACAGTTTACCTATGATTTATACAGGGGAATTTTCAGTGGTATCCTATAGACTTGGGCAAGGAATCTGAACTTTTCAGGATCCAGGGTTGATTGGAACATGAACATATATAGGGGAGATAGGGGCCAAATTGTGAAAGTTCTGGAATGCCAAGTAGAAGAGTTTGGATTTTATCCTGTATGTAAATAGGAACCATCAAAGATTTTTGAGTAGAACCATTAGTAGGGTCGTAGGACCATTAATCTAGAGACTTCAGAAGCTATTTAGTCTAAAATCCTCATTTTACAGATGATATAATTCAGGCTCGGAGAGATTTCATTAAAAGCATGCTTTTATAGTATCATAAATTTAGAATTGGAAGGGGTCTTAACAATTATCTAGTCCAAACTAGACACAAGTACACCCCCATGTCTGAAATGTTCTCCCTTCTCATCTTTTTCCCTTCATGGCTCATTCAGTTGTCACCTGCTGCATGAGATTTTTTTCCTGTCCCACAAATTATTGGCCCTCCCTTTCCCCTCACTCTATGAAATTATATAGCAATTATTTCAAGCATGTGCTATAGCACATGCTCTGGGGAACCTTAACTCACACTCGTACTCAGATCCCCAAATGATGGCTACTACATTTCCCTTAAAGATCCTAGGGGTAATCCTGTGATATTAGGGGTGTCTCTGTAATTCTCATATGTCATAGATTGCCATGATTATGGGTTGATTATCAACTACCTCAGAAAAAAAAAGTCAGTGACATCTTCTCCCAATCAGTACAAAACCTGGGAGGGCAAATGTGGTAAAAGTCACTGATGATTGTTTAGCTGAACTCTTCAAGATATTCTCCTTAGTTATAATATATATTTTCTGTAATCCTCTTTGTAGGTCCTTGAATCTGCACCTACTCTGTCCTTGGCTCCCAGTGCAGAAATGCTCCATTTGTGGAATGTTCTATGGTTCCAACAGGAATATAGAAATCACAAAATCCTCTAGACATTTTGAAGCTCTCAGCATCTTCTGGCCAAGACCAAGACCTGAGGCTTTCTTACTTCCCATCCTCCAACCAATTCCTCCTCAGGGAATTAGCTGTACCATTTCTCCTCTCTACTTTTTTGAATCTCTCTAGTTCTCAACTAGCTCCCTGGTTTTTATAAAAATCCCACTGAATGTTACCATATTTTCTCAGCTAATGCTCTCTGGGAAACATCACTCCAGTTTACCAAGGACTTTTTTTGCACTTAGGCTAAATTCCTAGGATAATTATTTGAGAGCTTACCTGAGTTTTTACTTGATAAAAATATTAAGATCTAATGTTTTTTATTTGTTTGTTTTTGCAAGGCAATTGGGGTCACATGACCTGCCCAGGGTCATACTGCTAGAAAGTATTAAGCATTTGAGGTCAGATTTAAACTCAGGTCCTCCTGACTGCAAGGCTGGTACTCTATTCACTGCACCATCTAGCTGCCCCAAAGATCTGATGTCGTTGTTATTATTATTATTGTGACCCCATGCACACAAGGCCCTTCTATTCTCTACTATCCCTCAAAGCCTAAGTTCACGTTTGTTGTTTCCATGATACCATCTACCCATCTCATCTTCTGCTGTCCCCTTTTCTTTTTGTCTTCAATTTTTCCCATCATCAGCGTTTTTCTAATGAGCCCCATCTTCTTAAGTGACCAAAGTATTTAAGCTTCAGCTTCAGTATTTGACTTTCCAGTGAATAGTCTTAATTTCGTTAAGTATTGACTAATTTGATCTTGCTTTCCAAGGGACTCTGAAAAGTTCCCCAGTACCATAATCTGAAAGTGTTGATTCTAAAGTGTTCAGTTTTCATTAAAGTCCAGCTTTCATAGCCATATATTACTATTGGAAAAACTATTATTGTTCTTTGTACTAAATCAGGGAGGGGATGCCATGACATGCAAGTAAATTGGGTTTGAGTGGGGGAGGGCTGTGCAAGATCACCTGCCTCACTTTTCCCTCCAGAGACATATGGGTCCGGTGACCAGATATAGATTAAGATTACTGGAGATGGCCCTGATGCAGTGGGAGACCTTGGACTTTTTAAACTAAGATCTACTGAGTCCCCATCCATTTAGTGATTAAGGCTAGGAACAATTGAGGCAAAGAATCTCTTCTTTCACCTAGACCAAAATCTCTAAGTCAATCAATCAATTTGAGAGTGTAAGACCCTTAGGGTTTCTGACCAAAGTTGAACTGACTGCTACTCAATCTGAGTCAATCAGGACCCAACAATGACCAAAAAGGACTTGCCCCAGGACCTCTTAGGTGGCCAACTGGAATCAGATTGATTTTGATTTAAAGTCTTTAAGAAAGAAATCTAGGCAGTAAATCCCAAGATATCTCGGCAGGGTTCAGAGGTGCAAAAGAGAAAACAGTGCTTTTAAGAGCATCTATAAGTAGGATATGATACTGTATGTGGACAGAAAGAGGGAAAGAGGGAAGGAAGGAAGGAAAAAAGGAGTCTTTCAACTGACAAATTCCAGTGTTACTATTCAGAAATAAGATGTCTCTTTTTTTTTTCAGCAAGAAGATGTCTCTGCTTTTTAGTATGCTGTCCAGCTTTGCCATAGCTTTTTTCCTAAAAAGTAAATGGCTATTAATTTCATGACTGTACTTGCCATCTGCAATGATCTTTGAGCCAGGAATATAAAATCTGATGTTGCTTCCATTTCTTTTCCCTCTATTTGCTAGGAAGTGATGGCCGAGATCATAGTTTTGGGATGTTAAGCTTTAAGCCAGCTTTTACACTCTCCTCTTTCACTCTTTTCAAAAGGCTTCTTAATTCCTCTCCACTTTCTGCCAACAGATGGGTATAGGCTGCATATTTGAAATTGTTGATGTTTTTATCTGGCAACCTTAATTCCAGCTTTTGATTTATCTAGCCCAGAATTTTTCATGATGTACTCTGCTGCATTTTAGTTTAATAAATAAGTATGTTAAATGGGATTTGGGTGATTTGATTGATTTACTCAACAGAGTTCTACCCTCACAAATACATTTAATATTTATTTGTCTCCATAAGAGCTATATCCCTATATCTCCATAAGAGATATATCCTTAGCTATATCCCTAGATTGTAAACTCGTTGAGTGCAGGAGCTACTTTTACTTTCATCTTTTTATCTCTAGCACCTAGAACAGTGCCTGGTACATCATAATTATTTCCATGCTTATTGAATTGAACTGAGTAAAAGCACCTTATTTTACAGCCTCAGAAAGAAAAAGGTGACTCACTCATTTAAGGTCATATAAGTAGCAAATAGTAATAGGAAATCATAAAGTCAATATTTAAGTGAAGCTTGAAATCAACTCATTTTCATGAGTTCAAAATAAGCCTCAGATACTTTCTAGCTGTTTGGACCCTGAGTAAGTAACCTTTCTTGCCTCAGTTTCCCCATTTGCAAAGTGAGCTGGAGGAAGAAATGGCAAACCATCCCAATACTTTTGTCAAGAAAATCCCAAATCATAGAAAATTGGACATGATTTTAAAATGACTTAAATTCTGACATCAAATTCAATGCACTTTCTATGATGTTACAGATGTGAGAGACATAGGATATATGACCCATTGCATATTCTGTACACTGCATTAATGGAATTACCGGGCACACACTGGCAATTGTCTGCCCAATTTCTTTGGCTATTGCACCTGTTAGAATAGAGCTTTTATTAGTATTGTTTTGCTTTTCAAAGCATTCCAAATCCAGTTCAGTGTTGAATAAGATCCCTTATGTAATCCATTTTTAAGACCAAAGCTATTGTGTAAGGCCTGATTCCCACATAACCTCAGGGCTTGTTCTAAAATAGGATTAGCAAAAGCTCAAACTAGAGTCTTGCACACTTCTCTAATTTATTTCCATTCCATGTCTAACACCTGAAAATAGCACAGCTAAAATGATGGATGCATCTGAATTTTTATTGAATAAGAATGTTGGGGCCCAATGAGGCTTTACCTTGAAATGGGGGTAGGGGTAGAGGGGAACAAAGGGCACCTCAAACAGTGTTGCATGGGCAAGACATCTGTTTCACAGAGAGACACATGAAGAATACTTTGAGCTAGAATATAAACTAATTGAAGGCAGGGATCCTTTTATTAATTTTTGTGTACTCCCAGGAGTGCTAAAAATTTATCTAATAACCTACCTGCCTTACTTGCTTGCCTGTCTGCCTATATGTTTGTTTGTCTCTTTGGCTGGTTATTTATATGTCTTTCTTTCTAATGAATCAAATTCCTTTACTTTTTGATTTGTAGATATGTTCAACCTTGCAACAGATGAAATTGAAACAATTGAAACTGAGCATTTCAATTATCCTTAAATCATTAGGCTAACCAACATTTTTTAGGATTTGGGACAATGGAGAGAAGATTGTTCTTTGTTTAAAATTGGGATTTGAGCAAACTCCCAAGAAATTATTTTACAGATCTAGAAAAAAAAAAGTTCATCTGGAAAAACAAAAGGTCAAGAATTTCAAGGGAATTAATGAAAAAAAATGCCAATGAAGATGGCTTAGCTGTGCCAGACCTAAAACTATGTTATAAAGCAGCG